>NC_031784.1:9675135-9761369 GCF_001522545.3 Parus major | reverse complement strand
GGCGGCGGGACCCGCTGGACGACCCCATCACGGGCCCCTCACGGCGCCGGCGGGCGGGTTCCCCCAGCCGGGCACGCCCGCCCTCCCCAGGCCTCTCGGCGGGGCGGCGGCCGGGCAGTACCGCCTCCGCGGGGCTCCGGCGGCGGCGCACAGCCATGCAGCTCCGCGGCGGGATGCCGCCGGCGCGGCTCTTCCTCGCTCTTTGCGTCTGGAGGCTGGTGCCGCGCCGGGAGGCCGCAGGTAGCGCGGGCTGAGGGGAGGGGAGCAGGGAGCTGTGTCCCTTTTCCTGAGCCTGGTCTGCGCTGGATGTTTTCAGTCATCTCAGAGAGCCCTCAGCAGTCCCCTAACAAACACTTCAGAAGGCTGATATAGATCAGATATCCAGGTCTTTGCTGGCAGAAGGCGGCTTTGCCCATTCCCTACATCCCTAACGCCGTCCCTTCTCTCTTCCAGGAACAGATGAAGTGGTCTTTGGGCAGGTGGGAAGAAGCATCCTCCTTTTATGCCGCAACGTGTCCAAGGAAGCCACCGAGGTGGTCTGGTTCCAAGGGGATCCGCATGCCTTCCCACCTCTCTTCTCCTCGAGGGTCTCCTTCCCCCCGGACGTTCGCTTCTCCCTGGTGGACAACAGCTCCCTCAGCATCACGGAGCTGCGTGAGCAGGACCAGGGCAACTACACCTGCAGGGAAGTGCTCAACAGGACGGACCACGAGCACAGGGTGCAGCTCGTGGTGGCCAGTAAGTCATCCCCACCGCTGAGCTTCCTCCCCTCGGCCTTCCACACCCCCAAATTCATTCGGCACTGGTGGAAAAATAATATTTAGAAAGAGAAAATGCCTTTATCGTGCGGAATCTCTCTCACATCTGCTCACAAGCACCACAATGGTCTGTTGCAGATCTGGCTTTTGCAGGGGAAGAAGATCTGAGCTTTTTCCAGCTCTTAAGTCCTTGCTGTGTCTCTTCTTCATTGCTTGTGATAAACAAGTCTTTGGGCACATCTTCCATTCCCTGTAGCTATTCCATGGGGACCCTTTGCCTCAAAATCTGGCTGATTTGAGTCTCCATAAACCTTGGGGTAGGGGCTGCTGCTCACTGTCTGCTTTCCTTTGGATGGTGGGATAAATGTGCTGTGCTATTCTTCGGTGCCATCCTTTTAGTGGGAGAACTCTTACCAGCTGAGGAGTCTTACACTGATGGAAGCATGGAATTCCTCAGCTTTATGTAGGAGCAGTGTCCTGAGAGGACACCTGTTATCAGCACAGGCCACTTCTTTTAGCCCTTCTGTGTCTTCTGGTGCTCTCTCCATCCCTATTTAATCCATTCATTCCCTTAGAAATGTTCAGAACACAGGTGGAAGTTTGGGCTGGAAACTGCTCAATCCCTCCTGCTGCACCATTATTTGCCGTGATGCCTCATGTATTCCATGGGAACAGCCCCCTCCAGATTAGCAGGGAGCACAGGTCCTGTGCTTGGTGCCACTCTTGGTTCCTTCAGGACTGAAAAGAGGGACAATCCACTGCTTTTTCCATTTTGACCCTCTGTACTCCTTTGGCCCCTTCCTTCCTTGCTGCTCTTCCCATGCATGAGACCTGTTTGCCTTCAGGGTGTTCCTTCCTTCTACCTGTGTGTAAACACTGCACCTGTTTTGTACAGATTAACCTCTTGAAAGTTTACAGGAATAAAAATTCTTTTCCTGCAGCAAGGAATGTACAGATGGGGTGTGGAAGGATTGAACCCCAGGCTGCTTCAGGGAATAGATATGTAGGCACTGGGCTTAGGAGTGGGGAGCCCCAGATCTGGGGCACTGGGGCAGAACACTCAGGGTCCCAAGTGTTGGTGCTGCACTCTGAACTTCATTTGTTAGTCTGGAATTAATTGTGTCAACTAATTCCCAAATATGACAGAGGTGATGTGGGCATACCCTTTGATAGGTGAGGAAGAGACTTCTGGAAATGCTTTAGGTCAGCAGGAGGTGCATCAGCAAATGTTAGAAGTTTAACCTCTGACCTGTAGCAGGGTCATGTTTTTTCACCAATCTCTGTTGGTGGAACATTTAATCCTGGGGCAGATTTTGGACACAGACTTGGCACTGCTGTGGAAGAACCTCCCAGGATATGTGGTTTTGTGTGGGAATAACCAGCTGACAGTCTTCAACATGCATCCCATGGGTGGTACCAAAAAGTTCTCTTTTTGTTTGCAAAAGTGCACTTTGAAAACCCCACAAGCAGTAGAGTAAACATTCTAGTGACAGGACAAAGGTGCAGCCCTGCCTTGGGCTGTGATTCTGTGTTTGCTTTGGATGGGAAGCACCTGTGAAGGAGACTGCAGTTCCACACCTCCAGGGGTTCCTTGGCACATCTGTGTGTGGATTGATGCAAGCACTGTTGGCTCTTCTGTGGGTCAAACCACAACAGGTCCTTTTTGTTGGTGTTTGGGAGGGTGGCCATTCTTGGGCTTTTGGTTTGTTAACTTTGTGGGAGCAGATTTATTTAGGCAGAGTTGCCTGGGAGTTGAGGATGTAAAGCTGATGGCTTGAGGAGTGTTCCTGAGGTCAGCACAGAAAGCACAGCTCTGGCTGGCCATCCTGAGGGGCTGTGCCCCATCCACGTGGGGCAGTTTCAGCTGGTTCAGGCTGACAGGATGCCCTGTTAACCACAGGCAGGGTTTGGGAACAGTTTGATCTCCCCAGAGGTGGGACACAGGGAGTGTTGCAGAGAGCTTTCTTGCCAGAGCTGGGTGGTTTCAAAGATCACCTGAGGTGTGTGTACAGTTTCTGGAGAGCCAAGCCCTGGGAAGGAAGGTGTGTTCTTGCAGCTCACATGAGAGTTTGCCATGATGTTTCTTTAATTAATTCAACTGATTTCAAAGTCCCCTGAATAAATGCTCCCCAAAATAAGCCTCAGACATCCCTCTGACACCTCTGGTGTGGGGCTTGCTTTGGTTTGATCTCCTGGTGGGGTCTTGTTCAGCATTAGGCACACACAGGGGCATGCCCTGTTAATTCTGCCTGGATCAGAGTCCAGAATCCCTCTGGCTGTTAAATCAGCACGTGTGTGGAAGGAGCAGCTGGGAGAGAGCCAGGACTGTGCCTTGTTCTCAAGTGATGACTCAGTGTCCCTCCCTGAACTGTGCCATGAGGACCAGGGCAGTGGGATTTCATTCTCCCGCTGTGTTTATCTCATTTTCATTGGATAAAGCTGTGGCAGTAATATTTTCCCTCCCTCAAGGCTTGGCTGTGGGGACTGTGACAGCCCCTCTTGGTCGCTGCTGGCTGTCACTTACAGCTGTGCACGCCTGTGGGATGCAGGTCAGGGAGCAAGACTTGCAGGGAAACAGGAAAGATTTTTCAAGGGGAATGACAACAAATGAATTCCAGCCCTGCAAGTGTTTCTGACCTCGTGCTGTCCTTGCTGTCAGATCCACCACAGGCAACTCCAAAATGCTGGGCTGAGACCTCCTCATCGGGGCTGATGCTGCAGCTGTTCTGCAGCTGGCCTGGGGGGTACCCCCACCCCACCCTGCACTGGAGAGAAGAGGGGCAGGATTTGGAGAACTCCAGCTGGGTCATCAGCTCCACCAGCTCCTCGGACACCCACGTGGAGACGCTGAACAGCTCCCACCTCTCCCACCGAAAGGTCTTCAAGTGTGTGGGCAGCCACGTGGTGAAGCAGGAGCAGCCTGCCTGCACTGTGGAGATAAGTGAGTGGATTTGCTGCCTCATAAACTGTTAATGAAGGTGGTGAACATGGGGCAGGTGGGTACCCTGGTCATTCCCTGCTCTCCAGAGCACTGAGGAGGTCAGGGAAACCAGAGGGTAGCATGGCAGGGCACATGTGCAGCACGAGGCACAGATGACCTGCAGCTGAGACCCATCACAGCAGAGTTTTATGTGAGCTGTGTTTTGGGCCCATCTTCAGGAGCCAAGAGATTTCACCCCAGCAGTGTTTTCACCTGTGGAGAGCTTCCACACACCAGTGTGAAAGTGAGAGGTGGTCTGGGGGCTGTGGGCAGATGAGGTTTGGTAGGGTTGGGTTTAAGGGTTGTGTGTTCCCTTCAGGCATCTCGGGGATCTGAGTGGCTGGTGAAAATCTGGGCTGTATTTATCCTCCAAGGCTTGTCAAGGCTTCACAAGAGCTCTGCTGATCCCAGGGAAAATAATGCCTGGGCTGCTCTTCTCCTTTCTGCCTGCTGGCTGCCCTCAGACCATTTTTCCCTGGGGATATGAAGGCAGGTGTCAGAAGGGACTGAGCACCATGAAAGCTGCTCAGGTCACTCCTTGGGAGGCTCCTGAGTGAGCCAAATGCCAAACCCATGGAGCTCAACTCCCAGACTCCTGCCTGCCTCCCTTCTGTTAATGATTATTAATCAGCCAAAAGCTTGATTGCTCGTTATGTTAATTGCCTCCATTCCCTCCTTGACTGCTGTTTTTGTTTTCTTTTTCCCCCGGGGCTGTTCAGAACTCCCTTCCCTGGAATCTGAGCCTCCCCAGACCTGCTTTGTGGGTGACAATGTGACCCTGATGTGCCGGGTGACCGAGAGCACCCCGGCAGCTCGGCTCAGCTGGCTGCGGGACATCAGCCAGCCCGAGGTGGAGATCCAGCCTGGGGGGAGGTTCCTCATCGCCCAGGAGGGCAACGTGTCCCGGCTCACCATCCAGAACTGCTCCCAGGGCACTGACGGCGGCTGCTACGTCTGCAAGGCCCAGAACCCCGTGGGGCTCAGGGAGCTCTTCGTCTGCCTCACGGTGAAGCGTGAGTGGGGCTGTGGCAGGAGGGCCTGGGGACACAGCACACCTGCTCTTTGGCTTGCACTGAGAATTCCTCATCCATCTGTGTCCCCTCTCTGCAGAGCCAGTGAACATCGTTGGGGTCGTGGGTGCTGTGGTGGTCCTGTCCCTCCTGGCTGTTCTCACCATCACTGGGGTTGTGTTGTACTACAATCCCCTCCTGTGCCTCAGAGGTAGGGATTGGTTCTTCCTTCCTGGAGCTTTATCCCCAACCCTGTGCTGGAGTCAGCCAGGGTCACCTCCGTGTCTGTGCCTCTGCATGGGACTGCCAGTGACTGTCTAAGGGAGGCACAGATGTGGTGGAGGCAGGATTGGCAGGGGTTGTCCAATCCAGTAAAACCAGTGGCACTCCCAGAGGGGCAGTTTCTAATGCTGTCTCTCTTTTCTCTCCTGTTCAGGTGCTGCATTCAGGTGAGTTGACATTCCTCAGCCCAGTCCCTTACGGCATCACTACTCAGTCTTCCTGTAGGGCAGGGAACAGGCTCTCCTCAGCCTTTTATCCAGCTTGCTCTGCTGTTCCCAGGAATGCAGGCTCAGGGGATGTCCTAGTGCTGGTGGACTCTGAAGATGACGAGGAGGGGAAGGGGTCTGAGGAGGCCCTGAGCAGCTGCACTGAGCACGAGGCCATGGTGCTGGTCGGTGGGAGCAGGGCCCCAGCTGCTCACCTGAACCACCTCATGGAAGGTGAGGAGCCACCTGCTCCCTGCTGAGCTGTGGGTGTTCCCAGAGCAGCTGCCAGGGAGGGAGGGATTCTTGGTGGCTGTTGTAGCTGAGATGCTGCTGCTCTGTGCCCTGTGTAGGTGACGATGACGAGCTCCATGGCGGGGTCTCTCCACAGGAAGTGAGAGAAGAGACACGAGGCTCATAGCTTCTATTCCTCCTTGAGGAAGCACATGGAGCTCCAGCTGGAATCCAGCATCAAGCAGGCCCCTCACTGAGTGTGGCTGAGCACAGGCTGTCAGTGTCCTGTCCCAGGACACTTCAGGCAGAGCCTTCCCACCTCTCTCTCCACCTGCCCCTTCCACCGTTTCACTCCGTCCTTCCCCAGCCATGTTTCTCCATTTTTTCTCTCCTCTTCTATTTCCCTTCTTGTCATTGGTGTCCCTAAAACAAGGTGACACCCAGCACAGGCAGAATGGGAACCCCCCTCAGATGCCTGTGACGAACTCGAGTTCCTGTGTGGGATTCTGGCTCAGTCCCCATGAGCAGCTGTGGGATGGAGAAAATCACCATGGGGCTGCAGTGGTCCTGGGACAAGGGAAGAAGCAAGGGGTGTGTGGGCAGGACATGAGTGACACACTCTGGAGAGGCTGAATTATTTGTATTATAAATATTTTTCCCCTATTCCTTCTGCAGTGTTGCTCTGTGTCCAAGTCGGGAGTTAAATCTGTTCCTCATCAAGTCTGGGTGTAGGGTAATGGGGTCATGAGCACACAGATGGGGGGACAAAGGGGACCTGACAGCACACGGGGGGTGGCAGGGGGGTCTGATATCCCATGCAGTGGAAGGGAAGCACTCCTGGGACACACGGAGAGAAGAAGGATCTGCACTGTGGGTGAAGTCTGCGGGGCTGAGCCATCCCTGGGGTGTCAGAGCAGGGGGAGCTGGAGCACGCTGAGGGGGACAGGGAGGGGTGGGGACAGCAGTCTCTGAAGGGCCATGGAGCCTGAATGGAGGGTTCTGAGGGGCTGGAGCTGGGTCTGAGGGCTGGAGGGAACGGAGTGTGGGTGGAAGGATGGGATGGATTGAGGGCTGAGAGTGGGAGCCTCCCTGCCAGCAGCGCTGGTGCGTTCCCTGTGCCCAGCACCGCGCCCTCGCAGCGGCGCTCGGAGCCCAGCCAGGAAAATCCCAGGGAGCTGCGGGAGCCTCTGGCTGCCCCTGGCAACTCTGTTGTGCTGCCAGCAGCTCGGCTGTCCCGCTCCCAGCTCCTCCGCAGGCCCCTGGGCGGGGAGGAGGCACCGGCCGAGATGGACTCGGAGCTGGAGGAGCGGTTCCGAGTGGCTTTCCGGGACAAGCTGCGGCTGCTGTGAGTGAGAGCCCTCTGCCCTCCCCCGGCAAGTGACCGAAGGGTTGGCAACCAGGCCAGCATGTCCTGTGTGCCCCGTGATCTCTTTTGTGTTCCCATCTCCGGGTGCCACTGCCAGGATGGGTGTCACTGTCCCCAGTGGGTGGGAACAGTGTCCTTCCCCATCTGAGGCTCCCAGGGAGGAGAGGGCACTGCAGCCATGGGCTGGGGGAGGCAGGGGGATTCCGCGGGTTCTAACAGGAAAGCTGAGATTGTGGTGTGACTTGTCCTTTCCTGGGGCCCAGCACTGATGCTGGGGGTCTCCAAGTGGGGGAGGCTGAAGTGGGAGGGGTGGGCAGGAACGAGGGTGGGCACAAGAACATGAATGCAGGCAGGGTAACGCTGTGTGGCTCCTGACAATCCCTGCACACACGCTGAGCCCCGGGGGCAGCGGTGGCCCGTGGGAGTCCTGTCCGTGGTGGATGCTCTGCCCAGGCTTTCTCTCCCCAGCCCCGCCGAGCTGCAGGCAGCCCGTGGCAGGACACGGGAGCCCGCCACGCTCCCGCCCTCCACTCGTGTGCTCCTCAAGAGACGGGAGGTGGCAGAGGCGGAGCGGGAGCTGCAGAACCAGCGGAAGGTGAGGGCAGCCCGAGCATCCCCTCCCCGGGCGCTTCAGGTGTGCCACGGGGACAAGGCTGCCGGCAGGGCCGTCCCCAGCTACCCACGGGCCGCACCCCGGGCTGCCCGAGCGTGGGGCGATGCTCTCGGCACCCTGCAATCCATCCCACAGGAGTTCGAGCAGCGGATGCAGCGCCTGGCGCAGCGCCGGCAGCAGCTGGCCCGGAGGCGAGAGCAGCACCGCGAAGCCGTGCTCAGCTTTGAGTCCTTCCTCAAGGTGCGGGGCTGGGGCCCGGGCCCGGGCTGTCCCCAGGGTGGCCGCTGAGCCCGTGCCCGGCGCAGGCGGTGGCGGCCAGGCGGGAGCGGGCGGAGCGCCGGGCGGGCGAGCAGCGGGAGCGGGCGGCGGCGGAGCGGGCCGAGGCTGCCCGGCTGCAGCGGGAGCTGGAGCAGCTGCTGCGGCGGAGGGAGCGCCTGGCCCGGCGACTGCGGAGCCTCCGGCCCTTCGGGGACTACCTGCGGGACGTGCTGGCCAGGATGGGGCAGGTGAGCGTGGGGTCCTGCGGTGCCACCCTGCGTGTCCCCAAGAGCCCTTGGAAGGGTCGTCCCTCCGGCCCTGCGGCCTCTCAGCTGTCACCCACTGCCCAGTTCCAGGACGTGCCGGCCATGCTGGAGCATTTTGGGGTGCTGGCCGGGGTGCGGGCAGCCCTGGCACGGGAGGCAGAAGCCGGGCAGGAGCTGCTGGCCCAGGGCAGGGCACAGTTCCAGCGGTACCGTCAGGAGGCCAGCACCCAGCTCCAGGGCACCAGGGATGAGCTGGCCCGGCTCCACACACGCCTGGAGGCTGCCCACCAAGACGTGCTGCAGTGGGTAAGGGGGATGTGGGGTGCCCAAGGACCCCCAGGCAGAGGGGCCAGGTTGGGCTGCAGCCTCTGGGCTGAGCTGAGGATCCCCACATACCCAAAAAGCAGCAGCTCTGAAATGGGGAGGATACACAGCCAGGACTCCTGGGTCTCCCTGGCCTGGCCTGGGGTGCAGAAGGACACAGGGCAGTGGCCAGGGGTTCACTCTGTCCCTCAGGAGTCCTGCTGGACCCAGATCCAGAGCACAGCCATGCAGAAGACCCTGCTGCTGGGGCAGATCAGGCTGGCTGTGCTGAACCTCTTCCAGCAAATCACTGCGGAGCTCAAGATCCCCATGGATCAAGGCCAGGAGGACACAAAGGCCCAGTTGGACATGGTCAGCACAACTCTCTCCTCGGGACAGTGGGGCTGGGGACACAGGGACATTTACATCCCTGGCTGGCTGTGGCATCAGACTCCTGTCTCCACAGGTGCTGCTCTGCATGCAGGGCCTGGCTGACATCTGTGCCACTGGCACACACCCACAGCACCACGGCACTGCCAGGCTGCTTCAGGACCAGGGATAGCCCCTGGGGACACCTGCCTGCTCCTGGGGCTGGGGAGAACCCGCCAGGGCCAGCATGGTGCCACAGGACCCCTGGGGACAGAGGTAATTCCCTGCATGTCTGGAAAGCCCATGTCAAGAGGCAACACGGATGGCAGTGGCACAGGCACACTGGGGAGGCACCACACCCAGGCAGGGCCAGAGCACTCCTGAGGTTCCCTCCTGCACAGAGCACCTGAGGCAGAGGGAGGAGGAGGAAGGAGCTGCTGTTGGCATCTCTGAAGGTATTTCACATCAAAATACATCCCACTGTGCAGCTGCAGCACCTGCTTGTTCTTGTGTCTCTAGGGAAAGAATTACCCCAGGCACAGGGGCACGATGCTTGGAGCAAGGACAGAGAGGAGCTGGGATGCAAAACCAGCCAACGTTTACTGTCCCCTTTTCCAAGTCCCAGCCCAGGCTTAGGGGATGTGTCCCTTACATCCTCTTCCTCAGCTTGCCCTTCTTGGCAGCGCCCGCCCGGCGCCCGAAGGCCATTTGCCGCAGCTCCTGCACCCGCTGTCGGTTCCGTGCCTTGAGGCGCTTCAGGCCCCCGCTCTGCAGGAAGCGCTGCTTGGCCGCCTTCTTGCGCTGCTTCAGGATCTGCTGCTTGTTCCTCAGCTCCGAGCGCACCCTGCCCTGCGCCGGGGGCTGCGTGGGCCCTGCACGGGGACACGGCTGTGCTCAGGCTGAGGGGAACAATGCAGGGCTCTGCTGCTCGCCTCGGGTACTCACCGTGCCCGCGCTTGTGCTTCCCTCTGAACTGCTCCCTGCTGCGTGGCCCTTCCTCATCCTCATCCCGCTCGTCAACCTTGTACTTCTGCTTCCACTTCTCGTAGCTGGGCCGGGCGGGTTAAGGGAAGAGGTGGGGACTCCTCACTTGACCCTGTAACTCTGCTTGTCTGACTGTGCTCCCTCCCCCTGGCTGGGGATGGAGCCCTGACACGTGGGTCCAGCCCTGCTCCCGCAGTGCCCGTGGTAGGATACAGGTTGTTCTTGTAGGAGCTGCTGATGTAGCGCCCGCTCTCCGTCCGCACTTTCTTCTTGTCCTCCTGGCCCGTCTGCCCCACAAAACGCTTCTTCTTGCGGTCCCTGTGAGACACACAAGGGTGGTGGGACCGAGCAGTGCCACCCCCAGCCCTGATTCTCCCTCCAGCCCATGGGCAAACCCCGCTCACCACTTGAGCAGCTGCTTGCTCTTGTTGAGGTTGTGGTTCTCGTCGCCCATGAGATCCAGCACGGCCCCAGCCGCCTGCTGCTCGAAGGCGCTGCCCTCGCCGCCCACGCTCAGCCTGCAAAGGGGGGTGATGAGAGCAGCCCCCACACAGCAGGGATGGGACAGCAGCAGGAACTCCCCCAGACTTACCCCCGCTCACTCTCAAAGTCCTTGGGCCGGTATGGGATGTAGAAGTCCTCATCCTGCTGTGCTGGCTGCTGTGGCTTCTTCCTAGGACCCTCTTCTCCTCCCTTGCCCCGTTTTCGCTTCTGGCTTCCCACATTGGAGAACACAGCCTGGATGGGGACAGTGGAGGCATTTGGGAGCCACAACCCCCCAAGTCTCTGCATCAACCCCCAAGCAAAATCTGGGGGCCTGGTGCAGCCAGCACTGGGCCAAGGCAGCTCTGCAGCAGCTCCTGCATCCATGACCCCATTACCTGGAGGTCCTCCTGCTCTCCTTCCCCATCCTGGGGCTCAGGAGGGGCTGGGCACAGCCCCTGCCCTTTAAGTGCTGCTGCCCGCTTCTCCTGCTGCCCACGCTGGAACTTCTCGATCAGGGCACGGTCGTGGCGCCGCTTCGATCGCATCACGGTGCTGGCCGGTGTCCGGGATGTGGCGTTGATCTCAAAGATGGTCTGTTCCCAGGGCAGGAGCATGATTCCCAGTGAGCCACATGGGCCCATCCCATCCCACCCCACCCCACCCCAGGAGTCTCCACTCACTGCCTTGGACTTGTAGGTTTTAATGCTATCCACCAACTTCAGCCTCTGCAGCTCGGTGTCTTCGAAGCGAGCTCCTGGGGAAGGCAGGCAGGGAGAGAGGGGCACAGATCAGTTTCCTGGGGAGGACAAAGGGGGTCCCCTCCCTCAGCAGCCCCTCAGCACTCACTGAAGAGGGGGTGCATGCCCAGCTGGGACACATCCAGGTCCTTGGCCCTCTTGATGGACTCTGGCGAGGGGCCGGGCCGGGAGCGCAGGTACTGCTTGTGGGCGTTGTCCGCGATGCGGCGGAGGCTGCGCAGCTCCAGGGAGCCCTCGTGGTCCGTCAGCAGCAGGCACTCCTCATCATCCACCAGGCTCTGGGGGACACGGCCCAGGACCCCACCAGCATCTGCAGCCCAGGGGACAACTGTGTCACCTCCCCAGCACCCATCCTGGATTTTCCAGAGCAGAGCTGACAGCTCCAGGGAGCTCGGCACCCAGCCAGCATCCCCCACACACAGGGTGTAATGATACACAGGGTGTATTATAGCCACCAACACCCCATTTTCCCCATCACCCCTCTGTGTGAGGGCCCACCACAAGTCCACAAACTGCAGCACTGGCCAAGGATAACACCCCAGTGGCCACACAGCCATCCCTCACCAGCAGGCATCTCCTGTGCTCCAGCGAGGACGAGCGGGCGCCCCAGGAAGAGGTGGAGGTCGAACACGTAGGGCATCTCGTCAGGAGCCACCAGCGAGTAGGCAGTGCCACTCCGGCCAGCTCGGGCCACACGGCCTGGCAAGGGCAAGAGAAGAATGGGAAACCATACCCAGCCTGGCAAGGGACTTCCAGGTGTCCCTGGCAGTCTACACACATGACATTTACCACTGGGGGATGGCTGGCAAGGGGTGTGGGTGGCTGGGGAAGGGGCAAGGGGAAGCCCTACATGCTGGGACATCTGGGACACTGACACTGCTTTGTCCCCAGTCTGTGCCTCAATATCACAACAGAGTGAGGGTGCTGGCACGCACCGACACGATGCAGGAACAGCTTGCCCTTGGCGGGGAAGCTGAAGTTGATGACATTGTCCAGCATGGGGATGTCCAGCCCCCGGGCAGCCACGTCGGTGACCAGCAGCACTGGGCACTTGCCCTGGGAGAACTTGGCAATGTTGATCTTGCGGGCAGTCTGGTCCAGAGAGCTGTAGATGTGGGTGCAGTGGATGCCCTGTGCTGTCAGCAGCTGGGAAGGGGGGAAAAAGAGATTGGATGGATGTAGCTGCAGCAGAGACAGTGCCAGAAACTCCAGAGTGGCCACCTGGGCCTCCAAACCCCACTGTGCTCCCTCCTCTCTCTGAGGGGTGAATGGGATACACCACCTCCATGATCACATATGGGATTTCTCCTTCAACCCAGTGAAACAGAGAGAGAGATTCCATCAGGGACCTGCCACAGCTGCAGGCCCCACATGGGCATCCCCCAAATGCCACTTACCTCTCTCAGATACTCTGTGTGGTGCTTGGTGGCCACAAAGACAACTGTCTGGTCCTGGGGCTTCACCACGCTGCGCAGCAGGTGGAGCAGCACAGCCGGTTTGTCGTCCCCGCGCACGTGGAAGAACACCAGCTGCAGCACGGGGACAGTGCTCAGCCCTGTGCCACCACTGCCACCCTTGTCCCCTCCTCAGGAGCAGGTGGCTTGCAGGGGGTAGGGGGCACAAAGCCCATCCTGAACTCCCCCAGCCCATCTCACCTTGAGCTGCTCACTCAGCTTGGACTCCACATCCAGGCGGATCAGCATTGGCTCAGTGAGGCCTGTGGTGGCACACAGGACATGGGTCACACACAGGATGTGCTGCTGGGGACACCCACCCGGCCCAGCATTAATCCAGCTTGGATTTCCCAGTGCTGGGCTTGGCCTGGCTGCGGGACTGTGCCATGTCCCCATCCCCAGTGCCACCTGCCCCCAGCTCCTCACCAGCCCGGGCAAACTCGACGAGCAGCTTGGGCAGCGTGGCAGAGAACAGCACGGTCTGGTGGCCATCTGGGAGCCGGGCAATGATCTCCTGGAGCTGCTCAGCAAAGCCCATCTCAAAGAGCCTGCAGGGGAGAGGATATGGGACATGGCAGGTCCCTCCCTGGGCCTCTCACACGTGGGGTCACTGCCAGCCCTGGGGATGCCCTGCTGACCTGTCGGCCTCATCGAACACCACGTACTCCACGGTGTGCAGCTTCAGCTTCATCTCCACTGCCACGTGCACCAGGCGCCCAGGGGTGGCTATGATTCTGTGGGGACAGAGGTGGGGACAGGACCAGGCTGAGGGGGAGACAGTGTCCCCACGCCATCCTGGGAGCAAGTTACAAATCCAACCCAAAGATGACACAATAGAGGCCCTGCTGTCCCACGGGAAGTTGCTCCAAGGGAACTCCAGAGTGCCGATCAGGCACACTGGCTCTAAACACCAGTGATGGCTCCAGATGGCCGGTGGCCATTTCCCCACTGGGTCCCCTCCCTGTGCCCTACTCACATGTCGGGGTTCTCATGCAGGGCAGCAAACTGGTCCTCCATCCTGTGAGAGAGGGGAGAGACTGGGGTGGCACTGGGCAGCTCAGACCCTCACCAGGTTTTGGGGAGGCTCAGGGAAGCAGGGATTGGAAGGGACATGGGGACAGCTTACTTGTCTCCTCCCAGGATCAGGGCTGTCTTCAAACCGGTGAACTTGCCCAGCTGCAGGGTAAGGAAGAAACATATTGGTGGAATATAGAACCAAACCCATTGCCCCTGTTGTTCCCACTCACCCCCATGTCCCCTGTACCTCCTTGGTGAACTTGAGGGTCTGCAGGGCCAGCTCCCGGGTGGGTGAGAGGATGAGGGCGCGTGCCCCGGCCTGGCTGGGTGCCTTCAGCCGCTCGAACATGGGGATGAGGAAGCAGGCTGTCTTCCCACTGCCCGTCCGTGCCATCGCCACCACATCCCGGCCACGCAGGATGGCGGGGATGGTCTGTGGGACACCACCATCACCATCACTATCACTGTCCCACTGCCACCCCCTGGGGCAGGGACCCACTGCTCCCCATGCTCACCTTCCTCTGGATGGGTGTGGGCACCTTGTAGCCCTTCTTCATGATGCCCTTGAATACAGGGTAGCTGAGGCCTAGGGAAACAGGGACAAGTGAGGGAGTATGGACAGGAGGGGACAGTCCCTGTCCCAAATATAGTTGTCCACTGCCTCACACGCACCCATGGACTGGAAGCCCCCGGATTTCTTCTTCTTCTGGTTCTGGGCCCGCACCATGGCCTGAGTGTCCAGCTCAGCTTCAGCGCCATCGTCCTCCTCGGCGGCGGTAGGGAAGGCAGGCAGTGGGGTCACAGGGACCTGGGGACAGTGGGGGAGCTGTGGTCATGGGTGTCAGGGTCACTGCAGCTCTGCACCAGTGCTGGGACAGGGACACCGGGGACAGGGGCACTGGGGACACGGGCACAGGGGACACGGGCACTGGGGACACGCGTGCCAGGAGTACGGGCTCTGGGGACATGGGCACTAAGGACAGCGGTACTGTGGGCACGGGTACATGGAGACCGAGGCTCCAGTACCGGGCGCGGCGGCAGGGGATGCAGGGACACGCCTCGCTCGGGTCGGGATCGGGCCGCCCTGCTTCCCTCCCGCTCCGATCCGTTCCCGTACCCATCCCGTTCCCGCTCCCGCTCCCATTCCCGTTCCCTCTCCCTCTCCCTCTCCCGCTCCCGCTCCCGTCCCCCGTTCCCGTCCCGTACCGGCGCGGCCCGGGGCTGGCGGCGGGCGCGCGGCGCCATGTCGGTACCGGCGGCGGAACCACGTGTCGGGAGCGGGGCCGGAAGGGGCGGGGCCGTGCCGTGCCCGCCCCGGGGCCGCGGCCATGCGGGCGGCGGCTCCGGCCCCGGCTGGTGGCTCCGCTGCCGCCGCCGCCCGCCCTCCGCGGGGTCCCCGGGGCCGCCGCCGGGTGCGGCCGTCCTTCGTGGACGAGTCGCTGTTCGGCCGCCCCGCGGGGGCCCGCCCGCCGCCGCCCGCCTTCCCGCCGCCCTGGGCGGCTCCGGCGGCTCCCTCAGCCGGCGGCTCCCGGCCCGGGAGTCAGTGCAGGTGAGCTCGGGGCGCTCCATCGGATCTCCACCACACCGGGTTTCGGGGCTCGCTCCGCGTCGGTGTCCCTGGGGCGCCCTGCGGAGCCCCTCGACTCCCCCAGCCCGGCTCGGGTGCCCCGCCGGCTCTCGGTCACTCCCCCTCTGGTTTCCCCCGCTGTAACCAACACGTGTTTCTCCGCTTGTCGCCCTCCAAGGTCCCGAAGCCACGCTCCGTCCTTCTGTGATGAGTCCCTGTTTGGTGCCAAGCCTCAGGGTGCTGCCTGGGCAGCTCCGCGCATGAGGAAAGAAGATGTAGCCAAGCTGCATTCGCTGCTCTGGAGCCCCCCGCCTGCCCCCCGAAACCAGCCTGGCCTTTCCCCGCACTGCAGGGGGACTCCCCTGCGAGCCGTCCACCCGCCGGCCTCCGCGCCTCCGACCCCCTCTGAGCCCGGCCACCAGGAGAAGTTGTGTGGCTGGAGGCATTCCAGGAGCGATGCTTGCTCCACAGGCTGGGCTGCTCCTGGCAGAGGACGTTCCCAGTCTGTCAGCCGGCTGAGCACAGCCCCGGACGGGATTCGCCTGTCTTCCAACCTCGGCACAGAAAGGTGGAAGAACCAGAGCGCTCCAACGACCCCGGCTGCCCCCCAGGGCCCTCTGGTGAGGGGTCGGTCCAACAGCGTGTCCGGATCTCCTGTGCTCAAGAGTGCCAAGGCAGCAGGTGGCTGCAAAGCCAGACCCCCCTGGAAGTGATGCCAAGCGTCTCTCTGGATGCACATTCAGCCTTAGTCTACATGAGGCCTCCCTGTGATCAAGCCCACGAGGACCCTGGGCTTTTCTGTGGCTGGAAGGGAAGGATGGGGCTGTTCCATGCTGGAAGACAATCCAGGAACCAGAGGTGACCACAGTGCTGGGAGCAGTGACCTCCTTCTTCAGGGCACAACCCCATGGCACCAGAGCAGGATAGCCTTGGTGGGAGCAGCTGCTTCCCGTGATGTCCAGTGGCTGTCAGAGGAGGTTCCTGCTGTCTGGGAAATCCAGCTGGGAGGTTGGAGCAGCAGGAGACAGGAGTGCCCACAGTGCAGTCCAGGGCCTGTCCAGGCACAGGTACATGGAAAATGTAGCTCCATGGGGACAGACAGGGGCTGAGCTCTGTGGAGCTCCCAGAACAGGGTGTGCTGCTGGGGTGGGGTCCCAGGTGAGTCCAGCTGGGGCACTTGAGGTCTGAGAGCCCTTCGAGGGACCTTTGCTCACCACGTGTGGTCAGAGGAATCCTGCTCCATCCCTCCTGTGGGAGTACAGGACATCCCTAGTCCGACCTGCTCAAGGCAGGTCCAGTCAGGTGGTGGAAACCGCTAGGAATGGAGACTGCACAGCCTCTCTGGCCTCCTTCTCACTGCTCACTGTCCTCAAGGTGAAAATTCTCCCTTTATCCAGTCAGAGCCTTTCTAGTTTTATTTTGTGTCTGCTCTCATTCTGCACCTGAGCACAAATCTTGGCCCAACCCTCATAGCCACCTCCTCTTTGCAGGTGCTGAGAGGCTGCTCTGAGGCACCCCAAGAGGTTCCCTTCTCCAGGAAGTGACCTTCTGCCTCTGTGCACAGGATGTGTCTTGGTGTCTCCCTGCTGTCCTTGCTTTGTGTCACCAACACCTGATGGACTCCTCTGACAAAGCAGGACGAGGGAGGATGAGCACAGAGGTGAGGAAAGCATTGCCCTGCATCCTGCTGGCAGTGGGATGGTCCCACACTGGATGGGGGTTGTGACAAAGAAGGATCCACGCAGGGATTTTGGCAGCTCGTGGTGATGAGGAGGTGCTGAGTAGATCCATAATGGTGTGGCTTGGTGCCGAGGCTTGTGAGGTGCTCACAGCAGTGCCAGGGTGTCACCAAGTCAGCGCTCTTGAGACAAATCTGGGATCTGTGGGATGCTGCTGAGTGATCTGGGCACCTCCAAAGCTCTTCCCCTTCCTTTGCTGAGGTGGGAATGAGCAGCTCTGTCTGTATGGAGGTGGATAAAGGACATGGGGTGGGTGACTTGGGGTTTGCAGTCACTGCTCCCTGGGGAGGGAGGCTGTGGTGAGGAGCTGCTGAGGTTTGCTGGCACTTTGGTAACTCCCATGCCAAGGGAAACACTCAAATTCACCCAAGGACACACCAAGCCAGGTTAAGAGCATCATTCTGCCCTCAGAAAAGATTTTATTTCACCTTGAGCAGCAGCAGGATAGGGCCGTGACACACTCCAGCACGTGGAGCTGGAGGCAGCCAAGAGCCTGCACTGAGTGGAATTTATGTTCATTTTTTGGCCTGATGGGAAGCAAGAGAAACCTGATGCTATTAAAACCTGAGAAGGTGAGTGAGGATCCTTTTGATTAGCTCCAGGCTCTTGGCTCTCTCCCTATGCTTCCCAGCAGCTCTTCTCCACCTGGGATAAAATTGGAGGGACATTGAACAATTGTGGCCTTCTGAGAGGAGGGGTTGGGAGTGCTGGTTTCAATCCAAGCTGTGTTTGGGATGTGGGCACAGTGACTTGCAAGCTGTGAAGGCTGCAGGTCTCACTGGGCTGGGAGAGAATCCAGATGTGATTTGGACACTAGATGGAGACAAGAGGGTTGAGGATTGACAGAGGAGCAGGAACGCTGTTCCCCAGCAGCAGGTGGAAGATCCAGCAAGGCAAGTCGTCAGCAAATGGGGGAACTGCCCTGGAATCTAGGCAGAGAGCTCAACCAGTGCAATCTTGGAGAGCTGGAGTCCTTGAAAGATGAAGCCTCTTAAAAAAAAGGAGAGATTTTATCTGAAAATCAAGTTGGCAGTGGCCTGTGTGGCCAGGATTGGCCATTGCTCAGGGTCCAAGGAATCAGTGGGGGAAACTAGAGCCCATCTCATCAGCCACACTTTCCTGCCCCACACTGGCCCAGGTTGTCACCAAGGGCTTCCAGGAGGTCAGAACTGACACTTCCTTGCTATTTACACACGAGGACAATGTTGGTTAAGTATAAATGAGTTATTTGCATTTTGTTCCATGATTCTCACTCACATTGGTGCTTTACTGTTGCCCTGTCGTCTTGTTCTGCCAGAGCTGTACAGCCCAAGCAAGAGAGCAAAACGTGCTCTGTTACTGCTGGAACTAGTGCTCACGTGGAAAAAACCCCACATTAAATCTGAATAAAATGAGGTGGGGGAAATGTCGAGTTGTTTCCTCCCTCCAGATCCAGCCTGTCTGGTGTCACTGGTGCTCAGCTCAGGCCAGAGTTGTTGATACAGAGGCCTCAATCCTCCCTGCTGCTGCTCTCATTTTTCTGCCTGCTCAGCACTGGCATAAATCTCACTCTCCACCTTTGACTCCACCCTGATCCTTGTCTTGTTGCTTACCCGGGGGTTGAAGTTGTGTTCCTGCAGGGCTGGTTTCCACTGATATCAGCAGAGCATTGGGATGGAGCAGGTACACTCCAAAACCCATAGCTGGCAGGAGCCAGGTGATAACTTGACGGACAGAGGCAGCAGCCTGCCCTTAACAGGCCTCATCTCCTGCAGGACCTTTTTGCAGGCCAGTGCTCCTGGATACCCCTCACAGCACCTATTGCGCTGGGCTGCACTCAGAGCCCGACTCATTCCTCGGCCAGCGGGGCCTGCGAACAGGGACGTGTCCATTGGGAGCGGGGACGGGCGGGTGTTCCAGCCCGGGAGCGGGTCGGGGTCCCGGGCCTGGTCCCCTCAGGGCTCGGAGCCGCTCCCGCCCGCGTTCCGCCGTTGCCCGGTGACCGCTCTTCATCTCCCTGACCCGGGGGCGGGGCCTCAGCGCAGCCAATGATAACTCGCGCTTCCTTTTTCCCCTCCCCAGAGCCCACCCTCGCCAGCTCGGGCCAATCAGTACCCCTGTCTGCCTTGACTGACAGCGCCTCTGTCCAATGGCGAGGCGAAGTGCGTGAGGTGGGGAGGGGAGGTGGGAATAATGCGGAGCCGCTGGCAGAGCGTGGGGGCAGGCACGGCGCGCGGATTGGCGGGAGCGGGGCGGTCCCGCCTTTTGGGGCGGGGCCCTCTCTGTAGCAGCCAATGGGAAGCGAGGGGCGGGGCGCGGAGGAGCGGCGTCGCTGCGGGCGCCGGTTCGGAGGGGCCGGGCCGGGCCGGGGGGCGCGGGGGGTCCCGGGACGGGCCGGGCGGTCCCGGGAGGGTGTGGAGGGTCCGGGGAGTTCCGGGGCCGCGGGCACGGGGGGCTGGTGAGGAGCAGGTTCACCCAGGGCTGTGGGGAGGGCGCGGGGAGGACGCCGGGCCGGGCCTCCCCTGCGCGGTGACAGCGCCGTGCCGGTGTCCCTCTCGCTGGACAGGGACGGCGGCTGCGAATCGTCCCCGTGGCGCTGTCCTGGGCCCGCTTCATTTCCCTTTTCCATCACCTTTTAGAGAAATCCGTGACCTTGTGGCATCGCGCAGTTAAAAAAAAAAAAAAGCCCTCCGGGAAGTTGATGCGTGCGGACTGCAGGCGGCCTCCGGCGCTCCCGCGCTCGCTGCCCCGGCTGCGGTGCGGGCACGGCGGGGGACAGAGCCATGTGTGAGCGGCACACGTAGCGCCATGCCGGCCCCGCCTGCGTCCCGGCCGCTGCTCCCGGTGAGTTGGCCGAGGAGCGCTCCGTGCTGCGGCCCCGCTGCCCTGCGAGCCGGGATAGGCGGGCCCGGCCTGGCCTTGTGAGCCGGCCTTTGGCACAAACCCATCGAGTCCCGTGTCCTGCACCGCTTTGGGAAGCGAGCGGCTCGGTGCTGTCCGGAGATGGGTGCGCGCACTGCTGTGTCCCGGTGTCCAGCAGACAGCCCCGGGGGAGGACTGTCCCGGCAGAGCTTCTGACACAAGCGCTTCCCGAGTGGAACTGCAAAAAAGCCTTCTTGAAAGCTCCGTGAGCAGAAGGGACGGCATGGCGGTGAGCATGGACGATGATGTTCCCCTGATCCTCACCCTGGACGACAGCGCCTCAGCCCCTCTGGATGAGCCGGACCGGGAGGAGCTGCCTAACGAAAGTAAGAGCCCTTTGGCATTGCCTGCCCGGTGTTTGTCCCTGCGGGGCTCTCCCCGCTCAGCTCCCGGGGCTGTCGCTCGGTGTCTGCGCTCAGCAGCAGGTCAGGAGCTGCTCCTTGTGCTGCTGGTGGCCCTCAGCTCCGTGTGACACGGCGGGGGCCGGGCAGGACCTGCCGCTGCTGTTCCTCACACGCTGCTGTTCCTCACACGCAGTTTTGTGGCTTTCCCATAGCAAGCCCTGATCTCAAACCCTTTCCTGCACGCTGTCCCAGCGCGTCTCCTTCCTTCCCTTGGCACTGTCCCCCTGCAGTTCCCATGTGGTGTTTTCCTAGTGCCACAAACATCTGCGCTTTGTGAGGCTTGTTTTGTCTGTTTCTAGTTTACATTCCGATTTTTCCAGGAAGGGAAGTGTTGATAAATCCCTTCCACATCTTTATTGTGTTCTTATCAAAGAACTTGGAGTACTTTTAGACAATATATTCATGTTGGCCCTGGCTGTTCAGTGGGGCATAGCCAGCCTGTGAGCACTGGGAGGGGGGAAAACAACAGCCACCATCCCTCAGAAGCTTTGCTTTTCTCCTCAGTGTGTCTGCATTAAAGCCCTCACCGTGCAGCAGGTTGGATGTGGCCAGCAGATGTGTGTTCAGAGAGTTTCTGGTTGATGTTACACCTCACTGCAAGTATCTGTGCAGTTCTGTCCAGCACATCCCTGGGATTTCCAGTGGCAGGTGCACACACACGGGTCTCGTGATCCTGTTCCTGCCACAGGCTGAACAAATGCGTCATTTCCTGGCCAGGCATCCCTTTTTTTTCCACATTATACCTCTGTGCCTTACTGCCTCTGAGATTTGATTCCTCTTGCAATAAGATGGGTTCCTTTAATTTTCTCATTCTTGACTTTCCAACTCAGGAATTAATTTTGGATAATCAAGATTCTTCCTCCATTCTCCTCCTCCTCTGCCACCCCACAATACAGATCCCTGACTAAATTGCCCAGTTGACTTTCTCTAAGCTCTCTTTTATCCTTGCTTCATCCCATCTGTTTGTCTTTTAAAGTTTAGCCCTCTATTTTTAAGTTAAATAGAAGAGAGATTTCTTCCTCCGTCCACGGGTGTATTTATAGGATTCCTTGTGACTAATTTTAATCACTCTTCCCTCTTTCTTTCCCCCGCCTCCCATCCCTTCAAAGAAGAAGTTGTGTGAGGCTTAACAATTGCTTGAAGCCAGCATGACTGTGTTAAAGCACAGGCATGAGAATGAATGTATTAATAAATAAAATTCTCCACGTTGAAATACAGGGAAATTCTTTAGGGACCAATTTTGTGCTTCTTACAGGATCGCTGTGTGCTTTTTGAGAACTCATTTCCTGGGATCCTTCAAATGAAATGTCTCTTATTTGTATGTTTTAATCACTGTTAAAGTTGGATTTGCTGCAGAAATATAAAGCTTATGCTATGGGAGTGATAGGGAATGATACAGAGCCTTCTGAAGTCAGGCTGGGATGAAGGATTAAGAGGGAAGGCTGGCATCAACAACTTGAAAGGCACCTTTATCTTTGGGAAGTGGGAAGCTTAAATCAGGGAGTGAGCACACTGACACCAGCAGTGGCAAAAGTAAGCTTGTTTAAAAACCAGGACGTGCAGTCCAGCTTTTGCTCTTTGCCTGCACAGAAAATCTGCTGTGAAATGCAGCAAAGTTGTGTCTCGTGGAGGCTGTGAGGAATCCAGTGTGTCCCCTCTGCTCTGCCTGCCCTTGGCTGCTGAGGACTGAAATGGCATTAACAGAACTGTGTGATGTCACTTTTTCAGTCAGAAGCTTTTCTTTTCCAGGGGAAAAAGTGTGTGAGAAGTCCTTGGCAGGGGAGAGGGAGCCTGCCAGGGTGAAGGTGAGGACATGGGGACAGGGAAGGTCAGGAGGCTCTTCCCTTCTGGCTTTGTCTTCCCTTTGCCTAAACTCTCCTAATTGAGTATTCAGCCAGAATTTGGGGGAACAGCTCCCCTGTTACTGTTCCTGGCCATCATCAGCTCCAGGGGATTCAGTGACAGGTTAAACACAAAGCTTTACTGAGCTGTGTCTCCAGGCTGGGACTGTTGGCAGTGAAGGACCCCCCATCCTCTTCCAGGTGACACTTGGGGAAAGACAAAGTGGTTGTAGCTGCCCCTTGTTCAATCCCATGTGTGAGGTTGCTGATAATTAAATCTCACTCTTGCTTTGTGTTCCTGTGTGCACAAACTCCTCTAAATGTTAGTCCATTCTCCAGCCTGTCACAACCATGTCACTGAGTGCTGTCTACCTGTGTGCTCCAGTGTATCAGCTCTCGTGTTTTTTAAGGAACTTCATGTGCTTTTAAATTAAAAAGAATCCTATCTGTGGTCTGGCTTTGTTCCAGTCAGGTCTTTGGATAAATGAATTTGTAGTTGTGGATTCTTGGTGTTGATTGCCTGGATCTGGAGACAAGTTTCTGGGTTGAAATAAGTAGAAACAGGGTTTTCTGAAAGCAAGCCTGTAGCAGATGTAAAAAGAAAGGATTGAAGTGCAGGGGTGAATTCCTTTCCAAACCTTGCAGGAGGGTCCTCTCCTGGGGAAGTGGGTGTCTTGGGATTAGAATAAAAGAAAGCTAAAGGAGAAAATTGTGTGGAAAATTGCATTCTTAAAGAAAATGTCCAGCTGCAAAAATTAATCTCCCAAATCCTCCAGCTCTTAAGCATTTAATGAGAGAAAATACTTGCATGGGGAGGAATATTAAACTCTGCCTTGCTTGGCTTGTGCTGGGATGCAGGGCTTCCAGGGAGCTCCCATCTGCAGCCACCACAAAGGGTCAGAATCCTGCAAAGCTGACAGGAATTCAGACCACATCCAGAAAAAAGTGGTCCCTGTGGTGCTGGTGGTTTTCTGACTGCACCGTGTAGGGGCTGGATAATTTTTCTTTGCAGCTTCAGCAGCTGAAGGAGACAGGGAGAAGCTCTTGCATCACCTGGATCCACAGTAAGGAATGTGATGCTGCCCTTCCCTAGCACATCTTATCTGAGCATCTCCATACAAACTGCAGTTAAGCTCCCCAGCCCCTGCCTGAGGGCAGTGACTAATAGGAAACTGGATTTCTACAGAAGGCAAGAAGGGAGATGTGAACCTGGCCTGGCCTTTCCCAAAATCCTGTCCTGAGAGTGATGAGAACCTGCCAGGGTTTAGTGGTTTCCCATCCGTCCTGAACTCCTGGGAAATGTTTGAAGGAGGCTCTCGAAATATCCCCTAAGTGCAGTGTCTGTTTTCCATCCACAAAGGCAGTGTGGATAGCCTTGAAACTCTGGGACAGTGTCTCTTCTTGAGCTGATGGGAGCTATAAACAATAAATGAGTGTACATTGATTTATCCTGTATTAGATCAGACAGGAGATTCTCCTTTGCCTCCTGCATGGAAATTGCTGTAGCCTCAAGTAGAGTTTCAGTGTGTTCAGAGCAGAAAGTACAGCTCGGAGTGTTGTACACGGAACAATAGGATATTGTCTGTTTTCCCACACAGTGGGTGATGGCAGGGGGGAAAAAAGTCATCTTTCAACTCTGGGTTTTTACAAGAAGGCAGCTGCATCTGCTATTGAGGTAAAAACTAATTATTAGGGAGGTGGGGGAGCAACTGCAACAGCCAAGAGTGGTGTTTTCTAGAAAGATTGTTGGAAAATAGGAAGTTATAACTTTGAGTGAGGTGTCTTTGCAATCTCACTTTCTGCTGCCTGAGAAGCGAGTTGTCAGGAAAAGCAGAGCCAGCCTGACCTTTTGGGAAGATGAATTATTTGGGAAGGTGAATATATACCTGGCACTGCTGGGAAAGAGCAGGTGGCCCGAGGTGTGTGAAGAAAATGAGATTTCTGTGTTGGTGAGGTTGGAGGGGCTGTCTCAGGCATGCTTGGTGAGGGATGTGGGTAAGGAAAGCCTTGCTGTTTGTGCCTCTAGAACAGTGTGTGGGTGTTCCCAGAGGGCTGGAAGGGACCCTCTGTCCTTGCACAGGGACAGCTCCCTGGTGGAATGTGGGAAGGGGCTTTCAGCAAAGCTGTTCCTTTTGTAACTTGCTGGTGGAGACTCAGGTGGTGGTTCTGAACACAGAGTCTAATTACAGCATTAATGGATGTTGTAGACACCAAACCTGTCTTTAAAAAAAATAAAAAAATCCTTTACTAAGCCCCAGGTAGACACCTGGGATTTGGGGCAGTTAATATTCTTTTTGAGGCATGTGAATTACCTAGATTTTGATGTGTTTGGTAGCCAATGCAACCTGAAGTGACAAGAAATCTCTTCTGTGTTGGATCTGAGCACGTTTGTGTTGGCAGTGAGAGAGTTAAGTCTGTCCATGTAGTCCACAGCTTCAGCCCATCTGGTCAGGGAATCATCTCAGAGAATTCCAGAGTGGTTTGGGTTGAAGGGGCCCCAAAACTTCAGTTCCACCATCCTGCCATGGGTGAGATTTCCAGGTGTAAAACAATTCCTAAAGGGCAGAGGAAGCAGAGAATAAACACCAGACCTTTGGGAAAATTCTGCAACCACACAAACTCTTAGGAAACTCTTGCTTCGTGTGGAACCACTTGAACTGCTGTGGAGGCATTCTGGCTTTGGAGGAAAAGAGGCATTTCAAATGTCAGCCACCTGGTAGAGTTAATAAATCCTTTGGGATCTGTGGGTTTTGATCCTTGTGTGGAAGCAAGGGTTTCAGAGGCTGGCTGGGCTGAGGCACTGGGAATGAAATGCTGCAGCTAATTAAGGTGAAGGAATGAAGGGGATGAGGGGACAAGCAACTGCTTGCATTGGACCTGGCAGACTCCAAGATTTCTGACAGCCAGACTCTAAAACAGCCTTTTGGATTATCTGGTGGCTTTCTTGGATGCAATGCAGGATATTTTCTCACGTCATGGCCCCTAGTTCTACCAATTTGCCTTTAATTAGTTCCAGCAGCAGCGCTTCTGCTGCTGCCTTTAGAGGTGAAACATGGCCAGAGCACAGGACTGGGATCTCATTTTGGGAAGCAGTCTGGTTCTGCTGCTGGAGCAGCTCCTCCTTGCACTAGGGTAAGTCAGGTAATGCCACTGTGGGTCGAAATCTCACCTGGAAAGTGCTGATTACACCTGGGGTGGGAGTGGACAGGTAGGCTTCATTTCTTTGTTATGAGGAGTTGTTTTTTTGCATTGCTGTGCATGATTCATTTTTCTTAATTTGCACCTGCTTAAAGTTTATATAGAGAGGAATTCTTTCCAAAGCATGAGTGGTGGTTTTGTGGTGGATTGTTGGTTATGCCTCTGCAAGTCTCATTTCTCTGACCTAACAGCCTTGCATTCTGCAACTTCTGCCAGGGCTCCTCTAATCCTTTCCTGGCCTAGATGACTTAAAATGAATGTTTTAAGCAAGCAAAGCGAAGCAAAACTGCCTCTGAGATGAGTGAGGGGTGAAAAACTTGGAAAGGGAAACGAACACCCAAAACATAAGGAGATTATTGTTTTCTCCTTCAGTACAATTCGTTTCCCTGGGTGATGAGCTCTGTAAGCTCAGAGGAAGGAGGGAAATGCTGCATTTTAGAAGATGTTTGGGATCTCTTGCTATGATGTTAGAAATAGTGAAAAATACGTTTCTGCTCTGAACCATCCTCTGGAATCTCACTTGTCCCGAGAATTCAGGTTTTAAGGCTGTGCTTAAATACTTGGATAGAGCTGGTGCCTTTCTTGCATGAGAAAGAGCCCTGTGCTGTCCAAAACTCAAAAGCATTTGTGTGGAGACATTCTCACTGTGGTGCCTGCAGAGGAAGAACCCCCAGCACAGTAATGTACCAGGAGGTATCGAGGGCTACAGTCATTGTGGGTATTTTTTCCAAGCCCCCCTTGTTTTCTGAGCTCTGCAGGAGAGCGGTTTGCACAAAGCACACGTTGTGTCTCACAGTAGGATGCTCTGTCAAACAGAATCTCTGCACTGTTGACTCTTTCACGCAGCGAAAAAAAAAATAAAAAAATAAAAATCCCAGTGATTTTTGTCTTGAATGCCCCATGCTGTTCAAATCTGAGCTGGTGGCTGTGTCTACAAGGTAGAGAAGACTTGGGTTAGTGTTCCATTATCCTGGAGTCAAATGGCTCTTTCTCCTTTGTCATCTCCTGGAGCACTGGGGATGGAGGTCATCTCACACTGTAAATCCAGAGGGGATGCTGCAGAGGGGCACAAGGAGTCTGGAAGCTCCACACTCCCTTCTTGAAGATGGGAGTGATGACCTTGATGCTTTGAGGGAAGGAGTCACAGCCCTTTGTGTGGCTCTTCTCCAGCACAACTCCCATCTTTTTGGGGTGAGAGCAGAAGAACACGGTACTCTTAGGTGTTTCCCCCCTGAGCTGATTGCTTTCTTTGGAAAATGTGGGCTAAGGGCATGTGCCGTGTCATCAGAGGGCTCTGCTGTTTTTGAACAGGTGGTCCTGGAATTATAAAAGATGTTCAGGAGTTTGAAAGTGTTGGAGCTGCAGTTTTAAACTGACAACTTTCCGGCTGGAACCGGTCACTCCTCAGCCACCACAGCTGACTTGGAAACATTTGGCTCAGGAAGCGGAACAACAGTTGGAAACAAATAGCGATTAGTTTTTTCATGGCTTCCCAGGGAACGCATCAGTTTGTTCGTTTCCCCCCTCATTTTGTGGTTCCTGTGGATTTTTAAGGCACTGTAGATGCAGGATGCTCAGTTTAGCCAAGCCTGCGTACTGGCAGATTAAAATGAGCAAAGGCTGAGCACGCTGAGTTCACTCATCATAACCAATATGATGCTTCTCAGAACTTCCTTTGCCCTTGGTATCTTCACTGAGGAATCCTGCCTGCTGCCGTCAGCCCCCCTGCGTTGAAATCCCATTTTACCCATTTCAGTGCTGTAAGAAGTGCTGTATAAACTAAACAGGAGCATCTGTGAAGTGGTTAGAGTTGTTGTTGATTGCCTTTTCCTTATTGCCTTCAGGGGATTTAGGCTTGAATTTGCTGGAAGTAGAATTTATGAGCCAGAACGCTCCATTTCTGATCCTTAAGCTGGGAAAAGTGCGGCGAATTTGATCGGCCTTTTCTCCTGCCTCCCGTGTCTCTGGCTTTTGATCTGGACCTCGCAGGGCTCTCTCTGTGTCTTTAACATAATTGCTTCTTGCATGTGGAGAAGAAGGCTGGTTTCCACATGGCTGCTTTGATTATGGGGAGCTGCAGGAGCAGTGTTAGGGTTCGGGCCATCTGGTGAGCGGCTCCGCGGGAAGCTGGGGCACCTGTGCCTCACCTGGGGGACACAGAGCTGAGCTGCTGTTCAGCCCCCCGGCCCTGGGGACACATCCTGAGCGTGGCAAGAGGACACTGATGTGGTTTGAATCACGCTGTGCTGGTTTTCCATCCTGTGCTGCTTTTACCATCACGATCTGGTGATGTCTGTTTGGAACAAAAGGATTTTCTTCTCTTGCTTATGCGTGGGGGAAGAAAATTTAGGATGTATCTCTGTGCACAGCCGTGTTAAACCCTCTGATTCTGTGGGGCTGGACATCTCAGCTACACTTGTGTTTCCCACATAACGTGTGTTTCTGTATTGCCACGTGGGAATTCCTGTGTTTTATTCCAGCTGTAACTGTTCTGCAGACAGAGAGCGGTTTCACTGTCCTCCACAGAGCTGGGAAAGTTTATGGCACAAAAGCAAAGTGGATTTCACTGCAATGTGCAAATATGTTCCTGGTCTTCATTAACCAAATGAAGAAATGCCAGTAAAATTAAGACTCAGTGATCAATCCTGGAAGTGGGAGCGCTGAGGGACATTTTGACTTTTGGGTCAGGGGGGTGAAGTGACCAAGTCAAAGCCCTTTCCTTTCAAATACAAGGCTGGTGGCAGGACCTTGTCTCTAGTGGTTGCAAAGGAGAAGACTTAAACATTCAAAATTGTTTGCATTCAATGCATAGAGAACAGAAAAGTTCATGGGAGCTTAAAAGCTGTTGGAGAGGCAGCAAAAAGTCACAGTACCAGCATGCCTGGGCTGGCTAACACAAAAGATATACAGATATATAGATAAATATAGATCAAATGAAGGAATAGCACCTGGGAGTGGAAGAAAATCCTGATGACAAATGTGGTCAGCAGAGTTAAAGGTGCTCTAAAGGACTTGAGAAATAAAAAAGCATATTGAATGATTCCAGCCTGTCAGGAGTTCAGGGTTTAACACTCCAGTAGTGCTACAGGGAATCTCAAGAAATACTGAATGTATTCTATATTTGCTGAAAAGCCAGATGACACAGTCATTGTATGACCTATTCTTCCATCCCCACAGTAAACAGACATTAAACAGCTGATTCTAAAGGTTGCATTTGAAAATCAGCAGATGACTTTTGATTTCTAAGGCTGCAGCTGAGGCAGTCTGTACATTGCTGTGAGAGTGAAGGTGTTTTGCACCAGGCAGGAGCTGCAGGCCAGCCAGCCAAGATTTCCAGGCAAAACCTGCTGGGAGACCAGCAGCAGCTCTTCTAAAATCTGGATTCAAATGATATGTTGTTCTTTGTGTGTGGAAGACTTTTGAAGTCAAAGCTGTCCATTTGCTGAAGATGTGGTTCTGTGTGGGGGACTTGAAGTAAGGACCAGTTGAAGGAAAATCAGCTGCTTAGCAGATGTCACATTAATGGTTGAACTCCTTCCTTCCTCTCCTGCCATTAAATGCAACCTCCAGTTCATGCCAGCAGTAGCTTCCACCAAATGTGCAGAAACCTTTTTTCTTAATGGAGAGCAGTTCTCCAGCACCTGGGGCTGGGGTTTTCCCTGCTCCTTTACTTCTGTCTTCCTCTGAAGTTGGCAGCTTCTCTTGCCTGTCTGAAGGACAAGGCAGAGGAGATGTGGCAGTGTTGTATTTCAAAGGCATCAGTGTGGAGGAGTCATGTTTTAACACTACAAAACACAATTACCTCCTTATCATTGCTGCACCACAACAAATAACTGTAATTGGTCTCAGCCTGTCACGCTAAGATGTTGAGACTTTGTTACTTAACTTTTAAATTTATGTTTAAATTTATTTTTCCTGCTATCCCTCTTTCTTCAGGGAGAAAAGGTCAGTAAGGCACATACCTTATTACTGCCTTCTTCACTCTAGTGCTGCTTTGGCCATGCTGGGGGTTTGTTACCCAGATTAATCCTGCTTTCTCCCAAAGGGAAGGAAGAGCTTCCTCTCTGCTTCCCACTGCTAACTTTGTGACTTCCCTGGAGAGCTGCTGGAGGCTGGAGCTGGCAGTCAGTCCTGGCAGCACACTGCTCTCGTTAAAAAGGCCAGATTGCAGCTTAATCAAACATCTTTCCAAACTGCATCAGGGAAATCCAAAGGCTCTTCTTTGGAGAATTGGAATGAGGAATGTGCTCTTAAACTGCTGACATTGTGCTGTTACCAAAGCCAAAGCAGATCTTTAATGTGTTTAAAGCAGTAGATACCGGTTTCCCTTCTTGGAACAAAAAGAGGAAATTCCTTCATGTAACAGGATATGTTAAAGCAATGCTATAGCTGAGGGACTCTGGTATTGTCTCTTTCCCTTACTTCCTCAAAAATCATGAATTGGAAATGTGTGTGTGTGTGTATTTCACGCCTGGCCTCTCTCTCTGCCTTAGGCAGAGTTGTCACTTCTATTTTTCCCTTTTGGTTCAGTTCAGCAAAAGCTTAACTATTTCCAATTGTTTTTTCCATTCATTAGTTGTTCCTAAGAGCCCCTCAATGACTCAGATATTTAATTCCAGTTATGGTATAATTTTATCTCAGTGTGTGTAAAGCCTTTGTTGCCGTGATACGATCGGACTGATGAGATTATGGAGCATATTGGCTGCTGAAAGGATGGATAATGTGAGTTGTAGGTGATCCTTCTGTTGTGGCTTTGGCTTCTCCTTTTTGTGGTTCATTTGTTAAGATAAGAAAGAAAGGATGTGAAACCGCCAGCAATTTGGCTTGACACAGGTGAGATTCTTAATTACAGCTTCCTAATGCAACCTTTCATTTTGTGAGACTTTTACTGAATAAAAATGCTTTGGATTTGACTTTGCAGCTCTGTTAAGATGCAGGAACTCCTGTGTTTCACAGTTTGATATTGAAGGAGTGCCTGGTTCCGGGTCTCCCTGTGATATTTCATGGACTCTCAGATGCAGGAGCATTTAATCCCACATCTGTCAGGAGGCAGCTTTGTGGAACAGGGCTTAGGCTGGGGGTGGTTTTCATCTGTCAGTTCATCTTCAGCTGCTGAAGTCTTGCTCACCTAATTATGGATCCCAAACACCCCAAAAAGGAGGGCTCTGCCCCTCTGCCTCTTGCTGCTATGTATTCAGGAGTGAAAGTTGTCCCAGGATCAAAGTTCCTGGCCAAAACTTCCCACATAATATTTCAAGAGGAAAAAAAATAAGCCAGAGTGACTCAGGGATGAGATCAGAGGAGAGCAGGTGTCCTGGGGAGACGAGGCAGTGAACTGCACAGATGAGGATCTCCAACCAACCCAGCTTGGCTGCTGTAGATGGGTAAAATTATCCTCAGCCTTATTTTCCTGGAAGTCTTTAATTTATTTTATTTAATTATTTTTTTTTTATTCTTCCTTACAAATGTCTCTGTCCCCAGGAGGGTGGTGCAGGAAGTGAATATCCAAGTGAATCATCATGGCTCTTCTCCCGAGCCACAGAGCAAAGAGTTAACTGGCTCTGCCTCACTCAGAGCAGGAGCTGGATGGAGCTGAGGTTTCTGCTGGGACTAAACCATTTCCTACCATGCTTTAGCTCTTCTGGCATCGTGTTCAGCTTGTGCACCGGGGGTTTTACATGTGTGCAGTGCAGATGTTAGCAAGGATACAGCGGTCCCCTAATTAAACAGTGCTGGGCATAAGCTGTCTTCCGTAGAAGAAGCTCGGCAGCACGACTGAGAAGAGGCAATGATATATAAAATGTGACTTACCATGCTGAGGGACATCTGCTCCTCCTTCACGAGGATTCAGCTCCCTGTGGTGATGAAGGCACGCTGTGAGCTTGTGTTGGTGCTGGAGGAACTCGCTGCATCCTCGAGTCAAGGCGAGGACGGTCGGCTGGAGTTGCCTTTTAACAGGAAGTGGCAACATCCGTATTTTTTTAAGAAACTTTCCTGTGTTAAATAGGAAACTGAAATGTCTTTATTTGTTGAGCTGCACAGCAAGTGAGTGCTGTGAGAATACAGTAAGCCCCGAGGCCTTTGCATTTGTTTCTGCTGTGCTGTTGTCTCCAAGGAGGAGCATGACTCAGTTACACTGGCTCGAAATATTCTGAAGTAGATTATTTCTCTTGTAGCAGAAGGGCTTGGCACTGCTCTCTGTTGGAGATGCCCTTTTTTTCCTAGGCAACAAACTGACAGCAAATTGTTTAGACTTCCCCATGGCTGTTCTATTCCTTGCCACAATGTCCCCTGAAACAGGACAGGCACTAAGACATTTTGGGCCCTGAAGACCAGTCCTGCAATGCTCCCGTTGGCAGGGTGCTGAACTGGCAATCAGGCAGTGATTTCCCTGGCTGGCTGGCTCACCTCTGAGATGTGTGGCCAAGTGCCAGACCAGCTGTGCTTTCCAGGCAGCTTCCAGCTTTTCTTCTCCCGGGTAGGTGAGCCTGGCCTTGAAGAGATGAGCTCACGTGTGTTTGTGCCTCAGTGCTTGGAAGGAGCAGTTTCTTACCAGCCTCCTTGGAGGAGGGAGGGAAGATTAATCCTCTGGAGGTGAAGCTGCGAGCCCTTGGAATGGAAAATGCCATCATTGGTGCTGGGACAACTCCAATACTTGACTAAAATCTTGGCCTTGGGACTGAAGATGCCTGCACAGATTGTGCAGATTGTGGTGAAGGGTGGGCATCTAGCTTTTTTCCATGTTTTCTTATGGATTTTCACCTTCTGTAGTGAGTGTTCCCTGTGGTTCAGCTGATGAGAACTTTCCAGGAGAGAGGAGGGCTTCTGGAGTGCTCTCCTTCTCCTTGTCCATCCTCAGCACAGCCTCAGGGAGCAATGTCACTGAGAGAGCCAGAAACCTCTGCCAGCACAGGGATCCTGCACTGGGACAGGTCTTGGATGCGAGCTCAGGAGATCCAGGAGCACCAAGAGAACCTTAGATCCTGCTGGGATCTGCCTTCTTCCACGGGCTCATGTTGAGTGCTGTGGGATGCCTGGTTACGTTTGCATTAAACCAAAAGCTTGGGCTCTGTGGCTGAGTTTGGGAATTACAGGTCCAGTGAAGATGGAGGGTGTGAGAAATGGAGGGGGTTGTGGCAGTGAGGAATGCACAGCCTGAAAAGAAATGGCTCCAACCGAATGGTAGAATGGTGAAATCATAGAATGCTTTGGATTGGAAGGAACAGACACATTCCACCAGGACAGGCTGCTCCAAGCCCCATCCAGCCTTGAACACTCTGGTGACTGGAGCTGCCCAGACCATGTGCCCTGGACAGTCTGACCCTTCCCAGCTGCAGGAGCTGATGCCTTCCCTCCTCTGCTGAATCAGGGACCTTGCAAGGCCACGTCAATGAAGGTGTGTCCTGTCTCTGAAATTGTGTCCTTGGCATTTCTTCTTTTTGCCTGTCAAGAGAAATGTTACTCATTCATGGAACTCACTGGAGAGACTCACATACTGCATCTTACATTGACTGCACACGTGATGTGTGAGCAGTATGAACGACAGAATAAGGATATTTTTTTGCTGATTTAAGTCACTTCTGCCTTCAGATGTTCTGTCATCACAGGTGTACTTGCTAAAATAGCAATATCTGGACAGGATGGAAACTAGCATCCAAACCATCCTCAGCCACTTAGGAGAAAGTCCTGATAAGTGGAGTAAAGGCTCTGGGAGCCAGGCAGTGAGCCAGTTAGGGAATCTCTGTTTCAGTGCCATAAAAAATGTGTGCTATCTGGAAAGCAGAACATCTGGCAAACTGGCTAATGAGATCCAGACCAGGGGAGCTCCAAGGCAAATGGAAGAGCTGCCCTGTAGGGTTGGTTTATAACTCTTTGAATTTGTTGGAGGTTACTAGTTTGTTGGAATTTTTTAAAAAAATACTATTTATTTAAAGAAGTGCAGACACCAAAGACCATGGAACTCCAGAGTGACTTCAGTTTGGTATATAATAGCTGGCTGGGAAGGATGATTTATCCCAGCCTCCCATGGATGTTTTCTGTCCCTTATTCCCCTCTCAGCTCTGCCCTGGAGATCCCCCATGGCTGCATGAGCTCCTCTGAATGAGAAAAGTTTGTTTGCTCTCAGCCCATGGAGAGTTTTTCCTTCCCCTAAGCAGGGAATTTGTTTTGCAGAGGGAGAGGTTTGGGCTCTGGAAAGTTTATGCTCCTTCTCTTTCTTCCTTGTTTTTTTGTTTTTTATTGTAATGATGACATATGGAAACTATTTACACAGGAGCATGCTCGGCTGCACTGAATGGAAATGCTGGAGTCCCGGCAGTCTCGTTCCGGATGCCTTGTGTAAGCAGCCAGCTGGTTTTGCTTTTCCTTTTTGTGGGCTTTTTTTTCCCTCCCCTCTTTTCTTTTTTTCCCCTCCCTCTCTCTCTTTTCAGGGAACAACTGGGATAAGTTACACAAGTGTAAGGAAGGAAGCTTTGCCACCTGTGACCAGCTCAGTTGGCTTCCTCTGGCGCGGCCCTTGCGCTGCCAACTTCACGAAATACCTGTTTTATTTATTTTTTTTTGTCTGGAGATTCCTTGCTGTGCCTGCTCAGCACTTTGACTCCTCTCCCGTTAGCTCATCGTGCTTGCTGGTGAGCAAGTTGTGCTAAATGCCAAAACACGAGAGCGCAGCACACAGCTCCGCCAGCACGCTTGTGCCTGGCAGCTCCTCGTCCTGCAGCCAAACCTTCCAAAATCTCGCCCTCGGAAACAGCCAGGGAAAGGATCTGACTGAGGTCTGAGCCACCTTCCTCAGAGGGGAGGGGAGAAACCCTTCAGTTCTGCAGGCAGCAGAGCAGAATCTTTTGTGCGGAGCTTTCCCTTGAGGAAGCTGCGAAATCGAGGAGCAGCTTTCGGCAGGGAGGGAGGAACTGGGGCTGTGCGAGCACCGGCGGCTGCCATGCAGTGGAGAGAGCTGCCTGCCATCTACTTCGAGGATTCCGGGAGCCCTGTGGAGAGATCCTCCTATCTCATTCAGCTCCATACTGATGGTAAACGCCGTCGGGGATGTCGTGCAGCACGAGCGGAGCCGAGCTTGCATTAGTCTGTGTCATTGTTATCTTGGGAGCAGCTGAGGAAATTAGCTCGCTGGAGGGCTGCCAAGCACTCAGTCAGAGGGCTGCTCTTCAAATTTATTATTATTTTTATTATTATTTATGACCCAGATGATGCTGTTGCCTCGGGGATGCTAGATCAACCTTCTGGTACCTGATGGGAAAGGAGCTGATCCACAAAATGCAGCTCCCCACCGGAACACTTCAGTGCATTTTCTGTTGTCTGTGCCTGCTGTAGACAGCAGGAAAGCATCTTGATTTCTAGAGCTGCTTTTCGGTTCTGATTTGCATCTCTGAGCACTGTTTTGTATTTGCAGCCTTGTTCTCAGAGCTGGGACAGCTCTTCTGTTTTCAGCTTCTGTGGGAAGCACAGAGCAGGGTCCTGTCCTGGGGATTTTGCTGGGATGGGTCTTTTGCTCGTGTCGATCCTTCCCCGAGAGGTTAATGTTTGCAAAAGAGCTGCTTCAGGGTTAAAGGTGATTTTGGCATCTTTTGGCAGAGTGCAGTGTGATGGTGTTTAGGTTAATGCTCCAGACCTTTGCTGGTTTGGCCACAGCGTGTTTTGATCCTCTTAAATTTTGTATATTCTGTAACGTAAAGTCCAGGTTCTGATGAAGGTATGCTCCTCCTTTGCTAAGCATCAAATATGAAAAGGTTTTGCTCTCAGGCTGCAGTTTGAGGGAGTCTGTCTTTTTTGAGACACATCCCCTGCAAAAGCTTTGTAAATAACAAGATTTAAGAACTTTTTAGAGCTTGCAATATAACGCTTCTGATTTTTGCATATGGCTGTCATCTCTTAGTTAAAAAGCAGACAAACCAGAAGGCTGCCATTCCAGCTCCGTGGATAAATAAAAACTCCATCATTCAGGTTTTTTTTCAAGAGCTGTGCTAAATCAAGGGGTGCGGGGGAGGAACCGGCCTCATTCAAACATTTGTCCAGATTTTGAGTGGTATTTTAAGGGTGTGGGGGAAGCAAGGAAGAGAAACAGGCTTCGTGCTGCAGAATGCTCAGCAACCTGAGTGTGCAATCTGGAAGGTCTCCACAAACCAGAGAAATGTTATCTTGATTTGATTTGGGGGTGGGAGAGGCAGCTGTGGCTGTGCACTGGTGAAGGGGTTCTGATTTCTTCCCACTCCCTGCCTCTGCCAGGAGCACATGGTGCCTTTTCTCTTGGCAGGTGTAGAGTTTTTGGCATGGGCTCCCTCTCCACTCCAGAGGGTGTTCTGGAGAGACTGAATCAGTAATTCATCGAGGATTATTTTGTCACAGCAAATCTTCAGCAGGCTGTCATGAGAGGGGGAAAGAACCTCGTGGTGCTTTTTTGCCCACTCTCAGATAACAACTTCGAACACAGGGAGAACGAGCTGCCACACCACAGCTCCTGTGCTCATAAAAAAAGAGGGAAATCGGCACTGCTGTGCTGGCAAGCTCAATTTTACATGTACCCACTTTGGGAACATGAGGCACTGGAGGAGGGAAGTCTCTTCTGAGAGCAGGAACAACCATGTGATGTGGGAAATGTTTGAAACCCTGGAGAACTGAGAGTGTGGCTAGCTCCACCACAGGCCCTAAGCAGGTCTCGTTGCTGTGGGTTCTCTGCTCAGTATTCTTTGTCAAAGGTAAAATAAAACCCCCAGTCCCAGAAGAAGAGACCAAGAGTCATTCCCTTTTTGTGCAGTAATTATTTTCTTGCTTAGTTTTCATACTGAGGCTGCAGAATGCAAAAGTGGCAATTATTTTGGAGTTTACATACATGCCCTGTATAAATCTCCCATGGGAAGGGCCCTGTGCATGTGGAACTCTGCTTGGGAGTTGCTTTTTCTACAATTGAATTGTTTTGGGTATTTTTTAAACTAAATCCTTATTTACAAAATCTGATTCAAATGCTCAGTATGGCACTGTTTATAGCTCTTTGCTGGTGAGAAGGACAGGTGCTCAGAAATTTCAGAATTAATGGGTGGAGTGTGAACAGAAAATTCATCTTGCAGTTTGTTTGCATCACGGGGGTGTCGGTACTTAGCAGCACCTCAGAGCGCTGTGAAATTTAGTTATTTAGTGTTAAATAAGATGTGTTATTTAGTGACTCTGAAGTGCTGTGAGAAATGGGGGCTTCCACACAAAGAGCTGACAGCTTCTCTCCTCACACTGGTGCCCCGTGGCAGGGGCAGTGCTGTGTCCATCCTTCCACAGCCTCTGCTCCAAGGATATGTGCAAAAACTTCTTTCTCCTTCAGCAAACCCTCTTTTCTTCACTGGGCTGGCTGTCCTGGGAGGCTGCTGGCTGTTACCTGCCTGGTTTTAGTTCCTGATGCTGATAGCCAGCTTCAGGCATGACAGCACACACCTCTGAGCCAGGAGAGCTGCTTGCTGTATGGAATAAGAAACTGTCTCTTTTGATGATCTTCCAGGAGCATTCCCGTGTGGAAGTGCTGGGTTTGAGTGTCTCTTTTAAGCTCTTACCTGCCAAGAGTCCATTTCTCAGTGTACAAGCTGCCACTTTCCTGGTTACTCTGCCTGTCTGTGATCCCAGAGCCTCCTGCTCCATCCCAGTTTCCCTAATGGTCAATCCCTGTTTCCCTGATGCAGATGGAGGCAGCTACGACGTTGTCAACGATGCCTCCAGCCCCGCGGCCAGGGAGTGCTGCGCCCAGCAGGGCTCTGCCCGGCACAACTGGGAGATGAACTACCAAGAGGCAGCCATCTACCTCCAGGTGGGTCCTCCTGGAGCTGGGGGAATGGTCTGCAGGAGCTACGGTGGTTCTTGCTTGTGGGAAACAAACAGCTTCCGTTTTGAGGCTGGGAATTTGGTGTTTTGCCGAGGATTCTGCTTCAGGAGTGGGGAGGCACCTCCAGATAGGCTTTGGAAGTCATTTGGAGCATCTGGACAACAAAATACCCACCCTCTCCCAAGGACTGCAGGGCTTGGGGGGTTCAGCACATGCACAGTTCTGCCAGCTTGGCAAATGGAAGTTTTTGTAGCTGGTCACAGATTGTCATCCCATCCCCACAGTCACTCCAGGGAGAATGGTCAGTGGCCAGCATGACCAGAGACACCTGGGGGTGTCTCCTGCTCTGCAAGTGCAGCTCCCAATCCTGCCTTGGCCCAGCTAGTGTCAGTCAAGTCCTGCAGGAGATGTGAGCTACGAGAGAAAGCAGAGGTCTTGATTTCTACAGGATTAAAGGATGTTTGGATTAGGATCAGCCCAGGAGCAAAATTTATAATACTTTAAAAAACAGAGAATGAAACCCCACCCATGCTTCAGCAACCAGAAACACCATCCTGACTGCAACAAGGTTTGCAGTTGGTGTTTTTTAAGGTTGCTGTAATCTGGTGTGAGGAATTAGCCACCAAAACTGAGTTTCTCCCAGAGCTGTCCAGTCTGAAATTGTTGCTGGTTCCATTACTGTCCATCCTTCCTTCTCTTCATTCCCTTTCAAAACTCTGAGGTGCTTTGGACCCAGTTGGGCTTTCTTTTTTGGTTTAAGCCACTGCAAGGTGACAAAAAGTGTTTGTTCCTCCCTGCTTTGACCCCACAGGACAGAGAAATCTCACTTCTCAGATATTTAAAACAGTGTAGGTTGGACCTTGGCAACACTTGAGTGCTCCGTGCTGTGCTGGAGCAGCCCTGGCAATGGCAGGGTGGCTCCAGCCTCCTTCCCAGGCTTTTGTTTAAACTCCTGATTATTGGAGCAGCTCTGGAAAGGGTCATTGAGCTGCTGCAGCTCTGATGGTAATGGGCACAGCAGGCCTGGCCCTTCGGATGGGGGTGATTGCTGCTGCTGCCTGACCAATGCCCACGATGACACTGTCCTTGAAATGAGGTAGAATCACTTCAAGAGAGTTTTGTGAGCAGTGGCTGCAGGCAGCTGTCAGGTCTGGATAAGAGGGCTTTGCTGTCCAGCCAGGTTTGGAATTGTTTGGCTCCCAAGAGGCAGGATTTAGGCTGTTTGTAATTCCACAAGTGTGCTTGGATGGGAATGACCCCGCTGATCTCAGCCTGGGCTCTTTGCAGGGCTGGCTCTGTGCTGCTCCAGCCCAGCTCATTGACCCAGCAGGGTTTGTTCTGAAACCCAGCGTGAGCTGCACTAAGTGAGAAACACTGGGAGCCCTCTCCTGAGCCAGTCTGGAGAATGCTTCACTTCCTAAAGGAGAGAGAGTTCCCTGACCTCGTTACCCATCTGCAAACACGGCTATTCTGCTTTGATAGGAATAGCTTGACTGTCCTTGCAGTAATTGCTTGCCTGGAAAGATGTTAATTTAAATAAAACCTCACCACTTCTCATACATTCATGTGGCCCTGCTGGGGAAAAGTGATCTCTTATGACAGTTCCCAAGAGGCTGCAAGTTTCCTGTGAGTGACAAAAGCTCCCTTGCCAAAACTGTTGACTTGAGAAAGAGAAGAAGCTGTTGGGTGGTTCTGCATGAAAACCCTCTAAAACTCCCCAAACTAAGTTTCATCCTAGAAGTAAAAATAGTCATGATGTAGCTGTTTGAAAATCAGTTGTAGGCAAAGTGTTAAGATGGAGTATCTGACCTTTTAATGTTAATTAAGCTTTCTAGTTAAGAGGGAGTAACAGATCAGCATAGAGACTTGTTAATTTTTCATGGAGTCTGTCTTACATTCCTGAAGCAGAAAACACTGTGTGTGCTCCAATGTTTTCTCCCAGACATTTTGCAAGGCCAAGATAAGGAGGAACAACTGTCAGCCAGGTGCCCTGGAGCTTATCTGGGTGTTTTCATGTTCTGTCCTAGAGAAGTTTAATCAAATAAGCCTGTAAACATGTGGAAGTGGTTGCAAGTAAATGAGGGGCTGTGTTTATGTTGGGATGTTTCTGAACATTTCTGAAGTTTCTTTGCCTGCCTTTATAAATTCTCCCAGCTCTCTGTCTCATTGTGAAAAGGCTCAGGGGTTTGTGGATATTAAGGAGTTTCATTACTGAGCTGTGGTTATGAACAGAAGGGGATGTCCCGTGTGTGTAGAGTCCATTCCTCAATAAACACGTCAACAGCAGGCTGGAAATGGGAACAGTCTGTTGGGAATTGTATCTAATCCCTATAAAAGTCTACATTCTTCACTCTTTTATAGTACTAAGAATGACTAATACTACTCCCTTCTTTATTCCTGCTGCCCTAGGAAGGAGAAAATAATGACAAGTTCTTCACTCACCCCAAAAATGCCAAAGCACTCGCTGCCTACCTCTTTGCACACAACCACCTTTTCTACCTGATGGAGCTGAGCACAGCCCTGCTGCTCCTGCTGCTGTCCCTCTGCGAGGCTCCAGCGGTCCCCATGCTCCGTCTGGGCATCTTTGTAAGTACCTGGGGGCTAAATGAGCCAGGCTGCTTGCTCTGCAGTGTGGGTAAGAGGAAAACGATGGCCAGACAGAGAGGAAGGAGGAGGCAGTAAGAGGAAAAAAAATCCACCTGGCTTCTTCTGTAAATGGTTGACAGCAGATAGGCCAGACAGCAAAACTTCCTTTTTCCATCTAGGCAGAGCACAGTGAAAGTGGCACTCATTTGGTGTTATAGATTTGTGCAGCTCTTCATTTTGTAACAGAAATGGGTGGGTTTTTTTCCCTTTTTCATGAGATAACTCAGCAGTCTACGTGCTTTGATGCAGTGCTTTCAAAGTTGTCATCAGGGCTGGTGCCATTACCCCAGCACCACCACTGGTTCCTGGAACACAGATCAGGACCTTCCCTGTGATCTTCCAGAATGTCTAATTCAAGAGAAAACCCTTCTCTGTGTAAAACCTCTCTGCCCAGCAGCTCTCCTTCCCGTGTTTCACCAAAAAAAATTGCAGTCTTCATCTTTTTTCAAAGTGTTTCTGCTGAAGTTGTTGATATCTTGACCTTTTGTTTCAAATGTATCAATAAGTTTGTTTCTGTATTGCTCAAGCCCAGAAGGGACGTGGATTTCAGGAAATTCTGACCTGGTACTGCTTAGAGGAAACGGTACAAAGCATTAGATATAGAAATTTTGATAAACAGTGCTCTGTTAGGTGTAAAAGAGTGGCTTGGGGTTTTCCTGCATGCCTCAAGGTGATGCTCAGACTGCTGTCAAACCCACCTGCTCCTTGAAAAAGGAGGGGCAGGAGTGTGGGCTCTCCTGGACCGCTGTTCTCACCAAACCCGTGCTGTGGCAGGTCCACGCAACCCTGGAGCTGTTCGCGTTAATCGTGGTCGTCTTTGAACTCTCGATGAAGATGAGGTGGCTGGGCTTCCAAACCTTTATCAGGCACAAAAGGACTATGGTCAAGGTGAGTTGTCTGCTTGATTGTCAGGGTTCCTCCTTTAGCTCCTCCAGGAACCAAAGAGCCAGGTTAAACATCGGCCGGCACTGCAGCAGGGATGACGTAGCCACTACATCCCAGCTGCCAAATGATTCATGCTAAATCCCTGAACCTCAGGGACACTTCCCATCCTTCAAATGTCCAAATAAACAGGTGGTCAGCCAGAGCTCTGCCTCTGATTCCCCCCTTTCTTGCAGACATGTGTGCTGTTGGTGCAGTTCATCGAGGCCATCGTGGTGCTGGTGCGCCAGACCTCGCACGTGCGCATCACCCGCGCCCTGCGCTGCATCTTCCTCGTGGACTGTCGCTACTGTGGGGCCGTCAGAAGGTGATGCTGGGCTGCCTGGGGGTTCTGCCCTCATTCCTAGGGCTGGGCTGGAGGGAAAACACTCAAATCCTCCAGGCATCCTGGGAAAATCAGCGTCTTTGAGTGGCGTTTGTGTTGGAGATGGTTCTATTGGGAGCTAAGTGTGGATGTGCTGTCGGTACACAGGGCTCGGGTGGATAAACCAGCACAGGGGTGTGGCTGCATTGGCTCTGCTCCTTGGCTTGCCTGGAAACTGCACAGTGAATCAGAGCTGGTCTTTGGGGAAGGAGAGCTGACAGTGTGACATTAGTGTTGTTTGCAGTACCTGAGAGCTGACTGCAAGGGACAGATGGGTAGCTTGGAAATGATCTTAATTTAGCAAGCTTTCTACTTTTAATCCTTGGAGGGAGTGGGAAGAGAGCCCTCGAGTGTGGGGTTTTGGTGGTGGGTTTTTTTCTTTCCCCTGACAACCCGGAGGAGTAAATGTGCAAATTTTAGTTTATTAATGTTTTCTTTTTTTTTCAGAAATCTGCGACAGATCTTCCAGTCCCTCCCACCATTTATTGACATCCTTCTCCTCCTGCTTTTTTTCATGGTGATATTTGCTATTCTGGGTGAGTTGTATTTATGGATGGAGAAGTGATGCTCTTAACCAGTGATTGTCCAAAAGCAACATGAACAGCCTGGATGAATGTAAAGCTGATCAGATTCAAAGTGTTGCCAGGATCTTCCAGTTATCCCATTTCATCTGCAGTCATCTGGAATGCAGAGTTAAAACATCCAAGAAATCTGAAATCTGGGTATTTGATTTTGAGACAAAAGTCCTTTTGACCTCTGCCAGAGCACAATTAGTGGCCTGTGTTTTCAAGCTCTGCTTCCACCAGCCCTTCCTCAACATTGACAGTTTAATCTGCATCCCCACAAATGTGTCTGGAGTGTTCCTGCTGCAGTCCAAAGCATCCCCAGAAAGTTTATTTTCCAAAAGGAGCAGTGAAATGCCAATGGCATCTCTTGGCAAATCTCTGTGGAGAAAGTCTTCTCGATAGTCCATCTTCAGGGTGTCAGAGAGGATTTACTGTTAGTGGGACCTTCCTTTGGGAACTGCTCCACTGCTCAACATTGAACTGACTTTCTTTTTGTTTGTTCTTTCTCCTTTCTCTCCTCCTCTATTTTCTCTGCTGCTTCTTTAGGTTTTTACTTGTTTTCTCCTAACCACTCAGATCCGGTGAGTACCTTGATTCTTTCATTGGGAGTCCAGCATTACAGTGCAGTCACAGTTTATTCCATGTGAGACCACGCACAGGCCTGGCAGTGTCACCCTGCTTTACCCTCTGCTGGGGAGGAAGAGTGTGGAAGGAACTTCCTCCAAGACAGGATGTCCCAAAGGGAACATTCTCAGAGTTGTTCCTTGTTCTTGATGCCTTCATTCAGCCAAAAGAGCCATCTTCCTCTGTCCCCAGGGGAGGAGGTGTTGGGGCAAAGCTCGGCCACTTCCACTGCTGTGGTCAGAGTCCAGCAGCCACTGGTTCCTGCTGCTGCCCAGGCTGTGGCTGGCTGGGAGGAAGCACTCAGAAAAATGTGCTTTTGTTTTAACCCTTCACACACCATTTCTCAGGGAACTTTAAAAGGGACCAGTGCTGAAGTTCTTCTCCCTAGGGAAGGCATCAGGGGTTTGTGGGAGTGCCTGTATCCATAGGGGTGGGGGGACTGGTTGTTTCTTTGAACAAAATGTCCCTATGAGTTCCTGCTTGCATTTTGTCATGGGATTTTTTTAATTTTTTTTTTGCAGTACTTCAATACCTTAGAGAACAGCCTGGTGAATCTCTTTGTGCTTTTGACCACTTCAAAGTAAGTTCATGCTCTTCTATCTCAGTCTTTCCCTTTGTCCCAAAGGAGTCTGGCAGAGCCAAGAGTTTATCTGCAGAAATGCTCTGTCTCCAGATGGGTGACCCCTTTCCTCTGCCTGAGAGATGTCCAGGGTCAGCCTGCATGGGAAGAACTGGTATTTCATTTTCCTTTAGGACACTGTGACCTCAGCTGCAGAGTTATCTCTGAGGACTCAGACTTCTTCATCACTGTGAGGGCAGTAAGGGGGGAAAACAGCTTTGTTAGGCCTTGTTCCAAGAAGGGAAAATTTGTGTTTGTGCTTCTTTGTGAGCCAACAGCTTGCTGTTGAGAAGTAACTTCCTATTCCTGTGCTGCAGCTCACCTGCCTGCTAGGAAATTGGGATAACAGCAGTGAGTAAATATTGATCTGCTGTCAGGGAGAGCCCTGAGGATTAGGAAATTAGCAAAGGGTGGAATAAATCTGAGGTTGTAACACCTGCAGCGAGGCTGTACTGCTGTTGTTAAGTATCAAAGCATAGCCTTAACCACATCACAAGCCCCATTTGGAGTTTGGGATGTGTGAGCAATGTGCTTGCCGTGTTGATTTTTTTTTTCCCACGAGTTTTGTACAACTGTGCAGATCTTTAGATGTGAGTTTATACACACACACACATCCCCTGTGGCTCTTGCAGTGGGATGTGTCCCATGAGTTATTTGGTGTTTACCCTGGTGTCCCTTGGGATGCAGTTTCCCTGATGTGATGATGCCGTCCTACGCCCGCAACCCCTGGTCCTGTGTCTTCTTCATCGTGTACCTCTCCATTGAGCTCTACTTCATCATGAACTTGGTGAGTCCCCAGGGGAGCACTTCCCTTCCCTCTGCCTGGCTTTGGAGCTCATTGCTCAGCAGAGCCTTCCCCATTCCCAGAACTGCTCTGCAATCAGCTCAGACCCTTTGGCAGAACACTTTTAGAAGTGGCAGCTTGGCTACAGATAGAACTCTTTTAATGTCTAACCATGAGGAATTGAACTAAATCACAGAAAACCAAATTATATGAGCATCTTTCAACTACTTTCCCATTAATATCCTGCTTGGAGAGACATACTCGGTTGCATGAAATTTATTATCCTTCTCTGTCTTAATTATTTATCATAAAATGGCATTTTATTATCTGGACTTGCCCGAAATAGTTTGTAAATCAGTTTGAAGGGGATGGAATTACTCAGTATGGCAGGACTGCAGTGCTGATCACTGCAGAGTGAGAGCATGGCTGCCCAGGGGAGGATGTGAGTGCTGGAAAAGGGCTTGCTGAAGGAGCTGAGGAATTCTGCAGCCCAAGGTGAGGGATTTGATGCTTGTGCTTGGATTCCACTGCCTTCCCAGATGGAGGGTTAGCTTTGCAGTGTGTTAACCAAAGCTCCCAGGAAGGGTGAATCCAGAGAGCAGCCCTCCAACCCTGCTTTCCAGGGACAGATCAGGGTGTTTGAATTAATCTTTTGATATGGTTTTCTGCTGGCATTTGTGTGGTTTAGCTGTAGCTCTTAAAACTCACTAGCAAGTGTTGAGAGGCCAGAAACATTTGGACCTCCTCCAAAAAGTGAATCCCTGTGAGCTTGGGGTCCCTTTGTGGGATCTCACCCACTCCATCAGCGTTCCTCTGCAGGCAGTGCCTCTCCCTGCTTCCCTGAAACCCTGCAGAGTGTAAGGGTCAAAACAGCACTGTTTTTCCCTGTCTCCTCAGCTTCTGGCTGTTGTGTTTGACACTTTCAATGACATTGAGAAGAGGAAGTTCAAGTCCCTGCTGCTGCACAAGCGCACGGCCATCCAGCACGCGTACCGGCTGCTGGTCACCAAGCAGGTACGGCTGTGGCACAGCACCCTGGGCTGGGCTGCCTAAACAGCACCTCCAAATAAAGGACATTTATCACTGTTGATTGTTATCAGACTCACCACAGGCTGGTGGTTTTTTCATTCACGTAACTTGTTCACCTCTGTTTCTGGAGAAAAAGCAGAGTGCTCTGAAGTTCAGCCCTGCGTGAGGTTATGGCTTGGTAAAATGAGGGAAATTTGTTCTGGAGTGATCATTGATTCCTCTCTGATTCAGTCTGGGTCACTTGAGGACTTGTTTGGCTTACCAAACATCACTACTGAGAGGAGGGATGGGTCATACAGTTGAAGGTAGAATCCATTTTCTAGATCCTGCACAAATGAACAGTGCAGAAACAGAAGGAATTCACCTGCAAACAACTTTTTACAGGGACAAGAGCTGTGGGGAGAAGGTTGATTTCTTGCTTAACTTGTTGGAGCAGCAAGAGAAATAAGACCCAAAAATAACTAACCCACTTCTAGTAAATTAATTCATGTTTAGATGGTTTTAAAGAAGTGCCATGATGGGATCTGTTAGGCTGCCTGCTAATTTCCCAAGAAGAGGGGTTGAACTCTGCTTGGGGTTTCTGGTTGGACAGTTTTCAGGTGATGGGGCAACGGGGAACAGTTCTGCATTTGCTGGAGGGACCAATTGCCAGGAAGGCTTTCTGATCTCTGTGTCCTGGGATGAGCTTGCTGTGTTCAAGTAATAGCTCAGGGTACTTAGGGGGCTCAATTATAATGTATGAAATCCTGCTTAAAACAAATCCAGAGTGAGAATTAAAAGCCTCTGTGCGTTCCTGCCTGATCCTGCTGCCTCTAACAGCATTCCTTTGTTGCCAGAGGCCGTCTGGAATTTCCTTCAAGCACTTCGAAGGGCTGCTGCGGTTCTACAAGCCTCGGATGTGTGCCAGGGAGAGATATCTCACCTTCAAAGCACTGAATCAGAGCAATACCCCTTTAGTCAGGTAGGATGGGCCTGCTGCTGCACTCCCTGCAGCTGGGGCTGTGCTTTGGAGAGGATGGCTGGGTTTATGGGACCAGCCTTGTGTGCCATGTGGGAATAGGAAGGGTTTTTCTGGGATGCTGGGAGCGGTGGGTACCCTGAGAGCTGAGGTTTTCCTTGGGAGGTGCTGGAGTTCCTGCATGCCCTCTTGTGGATACAGCACTGTGCTGGCACTCACAGGCAGGATCTGCTTCCCAGTCCCCTGCCAGAACAGAGCCAGGAGCTGGGGAGCAGCGCTGGGGCCTGTGAGGGGCATTTCCTCACACACTGCAGCCTCACAGCTTAACAAGTTTCTGCTTTTTTCCAGCAGCTGGCTGTCGTTCCCCTTACCCCCAGGGTTTTGTTAATTAAAATTTGGTTCTGCTGGTGCTTTCAGGGCTGCCATCCTCGGTGTTATGAGGCAGAGAATTGCTGTTCTGCTGGGGGGTGGGTGCAGCTAACTCCAACCAGCAAGGGAGCAGAGGGAATTAGAGCAGGAGATCTTCTCTTCCTTTTCCTTTGTTCTGGCCACAGACAGGTTCCAAGTGACTCTCCTATGAAACTGGTGCTGATGCTTCTCCTTGAAGTCAAGTGCCACAGAGAAGTATTGAAAATGGCCCAGGGAGAAAGACTGAGTTGTGAAATTCAGGCACCGATGTCACCAGTAAGAGTCTGAGAAGTTCAGCATCCTCACTTGCAGACACATAAAAGCTGTTACAGGCCTGACCCCGAGCACCTAGCCAGGCACTCATGTCCTATGAGTTTCTTTGCTTTCATGTCCTTTTTCAAACTTCATTTTTAGCTTGAAAAGAAAATGTGTAAAGATGTTAGAAAAGAACCATATGAGTAATTAAGCCAGTCCAAGACTTCTTCATGAAGAGCAGTGCAATCTCCATCCCTTGGGGTTGGCATCTAAGCCTCAGGTCTTTCCTCTCAGTGGTAAAATTCTGGAGTTCAGTAGAGTCAGAGTTTCCCCTGAGGGCTGAAGCATTACAGAAAGGAGATGCTGGCTATTGTCAGTCAGGAGCCTTTGGCCAGGCTGGGAAGAGGTCACTGTTGAGTTCTGTGGCTGTGGCTGCAGTTCTGATAAGGAGTTAATCACTTCCAGGGGCTCTCCACCAGTGATGTCTGACAAAGACAATTAAAGATCTGGTCACCCTCTAGGCTCTGATCAGATCTTTCTTTCTGTTTTGCAGTCTAAAGGATTTTTACAATTTCTATGAAGTTGTTGGCTTAAAATGGAAGGTAAGAGTTTGTTGGGTGGAGAAGAAGGGAGCTGTGTGTGGGAGGGAGAGAAAAGGAGCGGTTAGAGAGGAGCTGGGTAAGAAACAAAGGCAGCCTAAGAGAAGGAGGTGATGGGGGTAAGGTGGGTGTCCATGCCTGCCCTCTTGTCTGCATGGATGTGGCTCTGGCTGCTGCTGACCGTGGCTGTTCTGCTCGCAGGCAAAACGGAACCGCGAGCACTGGTTTGATGACCTTCCACGGACTGCCTTCCTTATTTTTAAAGGTAACACACTGTTTTCATGGCAGTCTGTGTTCAGCTGGCAGGAGGAGTATTTCTTTACGAAGGCAGGACACTCTGAAGGGACTTCCTCTTATGTCCCTGGCAAACACCTGAGGGAAGGCCTTCTAACCAACTCCCTGTGTGTCCAGAGCCTCCGAGGCCAGAGACTTGGATCCAGAGTCTCCAGGGAAGATTTCTGTCCTGTAAATATTCCTGCAGTGACTGTGGACTGGGATTTGGCTTGTCACAAAAGCTGTTAGACTGCCTGGTCCCAAGATGTAGTTGCAGCTTCCATCCAGTTCAAGAACTGCAGTTTGGGAAAGGAAAAGAGGCCTGGAGCCCCCATCAGAGTAATGCATTGCCAATTTACCTCCTGTGCCCCAAGTTTCCTGACTGGATGTAGCCATGCAGAATTAAGAACCTGCAGCTCTTCTGAGGTGTTTTGTGCTGCTGGGGAGCAGCTGACACCTTGTGATCCAAATCCAGCTGCCACAGGGAGCCCTCAGAGCTTTGCTGATGCTCCCAACCCTTCCTGTTGTTCCAAACACAGAGCATTTACTTCTGTCCACACTCCAGAATTAGCACATGGACACCAAACATCCTGGGGACTAAGGGTAATTACTGCATTGCTGCTAAAATTCTAAAGGATATTTTGAGAATTTATATGATCTATGGATAAGGATATATGATATAAGGATTAAGGATATATGTTCCCAAAAGGTGAAAGTTAATCATCTGCTGATCTGTTAACCTCTGTGCTGAGGATTGGTATAGAAAATGTCTCTAAGGAGAAGATAGAGGGATGTGTGGTGTGGAGGATGGTGTAAACATTTTGGTCATCCTTTCCTTCACACAGGCATCAACATCCTGGTGAAGTCCCGTGTGTTCCAGTACACGATGTGTGAGTAGGAGCAATGAGCTGTCTCTGCCTGGCTCCCTTGCTCATGTGGGTCTGGTGTGCTGTGCCTGCCAGCCCTCCAAGGACTTGGTGTGGCCTGAGCCGTGGTTCATGGATAAATTTTGGAGTTTTGGTGGAGAGGGAGGGAAGTTCTTCATTGTACCAGCAGCCTGGGCTCTCAGCTCTCATTCTGGAGAGGCTCCCTGGCTCACTGCACAACGCCCTGTGGGGCTGGTGCTGGAGGAGTCAGCTTGTTGCATTTAGGTGGGTTGGTAATCAGCTTTCCCAAAGCTTGGGGGTTTATCTTGCAGCTGAAGGATGCTGGATAAGGAAGTGCCTTGCCACTCAGCCACATTCTGTTTGCTCTCGAGGAGCTGTGAGCATCCTCACTGCTGGAGGGATTGTTTGGCAATCCTGTGAGGAGTCTGTGCTTCTCTTCTCTAGAGGAGACAGTGCTTCCTCCTGGTGCTTCCTGCTGGCTTCTAAATCATCTATTCCAACTCAGTAATTTGGGGTTGGGTTTGGATTTTTTTAGTTTTGGTTCTTTTTTAACATAAGGGCACTGCATCTGTTAAAGGCCTGGAGAAAGACATGGGGGAAGACTCCCAATTTATGAGTTCAATTTGTTCATTGAGTTGGAACCAGTGCCCCTGCCCACTTGTCCTATTTGTATTCTTTTTGTTAGCTTAAGAAATGGATATCCAGGAGTGGTTTTGCTATGGGTATTTCCTTTGTTTTCCAGACACTGTGGTGGCTGTGAATGGAATTTGGATTCTTGTTGAAACCTTCATGTTGCAAGGTAGGAAACATCACAGCTTGTTCCTTGACTGTGGTGCTGGAGGATTGGAAAAAGGGAAGGCTTGAGAAAGCTGTTCTTGTGTCTTGCAGGAGGGAATTTCTTCTCCAGGAATGTCCCATGGAGTTACATAGTCTTCCTCACAAGTAAGCTGATGCTTCCCAACAGAGTGGTGTCGTTTCCTGAGGAGCTGGGAAGGGAATTGAAGTTGTAATTTAACCATGGCTGTAGAGCCTCCATCCAGAACAGTGGTGTGCCTGGCAGACATTGCTTTGTAGACTTTATTGGAGAGAAATCTCTGTGAACACAGGAAAATGTGTTGATTGGGAGGGGAAAAGTCTCTTTGGCACCTCACTGAGAATGAGGAGGATGGGTGGGGTCTGTTAAACCCCTGTTCAGAAATCCTTTAAAATCCCCACACATCCACAAGGACAGACCTTCCCATGAGCCTTTCCTGTGGTGCTGCTCATTCCTGATCCCTCTTGGTTTGCAGTCTATGGCGTGGAGCTGCTCCTGAAGACCACTGGGCTGGGGCCTGTGGAGTACCTGTCCTCAGGCTGGAATCTGTGAGTACACACTCATCTTTTTGGGTTGGAAACACCAACTTCTGAGCCAAGCCTGTAGAGAGAAGGCCATCAGCCAGCTCTTACAATTCTTCTGCCCCTGGCCTCGTGCATCTTCTCAGGCTGGAGCAGCACTGATCCCCCTTCTCTGCTGACGCACTGCTGCTGAATCATTGCTTACATCTATTTTATTTCATTTTTCTTTCCAGCTTTGACTTCTCAGTCACCCTGTTTGCATTTTTGGGGCTCATGGCACTGGCCTTTGACATGGAGCCCTTTTACTTCATCGTGGTCCTGCGACCCCTCCAGCTGCTGAGGTGAGGTGGGAAAGGCTGGGATAGGGGGATTCCAGAGAGCAGGTGGGAGAAAACAGCTTTGTTTTCCATCAGTCCCACTGGGGACTGAGCTCCTCAGCAGGAGAGGGCAAGGACTGCTCTGTGGGAATGTGACCGTGGCAAACAGGAATTGCGTGGGGTAATGAGATTAGCCCGAGTTATCAAAACGAACGATAACAAAAACTTGGGATGGGATATGAAAACCCCGTGCTTTGGAGCTTAAGCTGATCTCTAATAGAGATCAAGGGATTTACTGGGGGCAGATTATCCTGTGTCTGCCTTCGTGGGGTTCTTACACCTCCTCTAAATTGTCTGATGCTGTTCAGAGAAAAGCTTTTTCTGTCAGGGTGAGATGGTCTGAGCCAGTTTAATAATTTCCATTGAATTACCAGAAATTACAGTTTTCAAAGGATGCTGCTTTCTAGGGTGAAGTACTGCCCTGTTCTAGCTGCATCTCACACTCAGAGCAAGACCATGGCCTGGAGCCTCTCTGCAGTTCAGGGAGCTGGGGCTGATTAACCCTCTCATGTCGAGGTACACTCACCTTCACAAACACCTCCAGAGCCACAGGGGGAAGGGATTTGAGGCAAAATGTTTCATTAAAAACAAGCTAATGTAATTTAGCTCTTCACTGAGGATTTTAAAAACACTTCATGACACTCAAGAGGGGAAAAAAAAAAATAATGTTTTCTCTGTTCCTCCCCTGCCAAAGCCTGTTTGGCAGCTGTGTTTCTCTGTAAAGGCTGATGGGGTTGCCAAATCTTAAATTAGCAGGCACAGTGCAGTTTTCTTTCATCAATTTTTATTGGGTCATGGTGGAAACACAGAAAAGCTTCTGTCTGGGAGAAGCAGGAATGAATCCTGACCCTGTACATGGGACTAGTGTAAGTTCTTACAGTTTTTAGGAGTTTTAAATAACTGTTTTTGCATCATGCCATGTAAAATGACAGCCTTTTCCCCCCTGGCATCCTCAGTCCTGTGAACAGTGTCAGGAACATTCCAGTGGGACAGCAGGAAGGAGAGCAGAGACCACTTGAGCAAGAGCAGTGAGCTGTCAGGAAACCTCACTGCCATTGACCTGGGAGGTAGAGAGAGCTGGGATTCTCCTTTTAGCTCTTTCCCCAACACCAGGAATGCTGCAGGGTGTGGGTAACTCCTGGCCTCTCCTTTCAGGCTGTTCAAACTGAAGAAACGCTACAGGAACGTCCTGGACACCATGTTTGAATTGTTCCCTCGCATGGCCAGGTACCAACTTCTGCTCTTTGGGTGATGGCAGGGAGAGGGGAGTGAGTGTTTGGGGTCAGGACAGGGACCTGGCCAACCTGCTTGAAGGGATTTTTGCTCTGATCTGTCAGTGGGTAGTTACTGATTCTTCTTAACCACTGGAGTGTTCATCCTCCAATTCCTTGGAGCAGCAACACCCCAGCACCCTGGGCCTCCTCCTACTTTTGTGTTTGGAGGATAACCGAGTCCCTGCTTGTTTTTATTCATCTCCCCCATCCCAGCTCTTGCTGAGAGATGAAGCCCATGTGGGAAGCACAAATCCCCCCGGCCCCAGGTGTTCCCCTGTGCTCAGCAGGGCCCCTGGGGAGCAGTATTGTGAAATGATGGGGCAGAGGGAGCCTGGGGCTGGACTGGGGCCTCCTCAGCCCTGCTGCCCTTGCAGGAGGCCCGAGTTGGCTGCAGAGCCCTGCTCTTGGCACAGCCCCTGCCAAGTCTGAGGATGTGGAGAGGGCAGAAACAGTGTGTGGTGTTCTTTATGAAAGGAGCTGTGGAGAGAAGTTTATTTAACAGCAAAGGACAGGCTGGGAGGGAGTCCAGGCCGCTCTTTGGTTTCTCTTCAGCGAGTGGCAAGCTCCTTGTCCAAGGGCTCCCTGAATGAGAGCAGGCCAAGAGCTGCAGAGCCACAGCAGCAGGGAGGGCGAGCTGGGCTTTCCAGTGCTGCTTCCCATCCCTTGAAGTTCCTCCCAGAGCAACCAGCCTAGGATTTTGTGTTTCCCTGCCTTAGCAACTCTCCAGCAGCACAGTGCTCTTTCTGTTTCTGCCTCCAGCCTGGGTTTAACCCTGCTCATCTTCTACTACTGCTTTGCCATCGTTGGCATGGAGTTCTTTGCTGGCGTGGTCTACCCGAACTGCTGCAAGTGAGTAGCTCAAATTCAGCCCCTCAACAGCACTTCTGGTGCTCAGCCAGCAGCAGGGAGCTCTGGCAGCTCCATTTCCCTGTGGAGAAGTGGCCAGAGGATGGGACTGAATGGGGTTTTGTAGCTAAGGCAACACGTGGCAAAAATCCAGGAGATACTTCATTTCTCTTGCCCCATGACTGGAAGTGTCCAAGGCCAGGTTGGATGGGGCTTGGAGCAACCTGGAATGGTGGGAGGTGTCCCTGCCCGTGGCAGGGGGGGAAGCTGGATGAGCTTTAAGGCCCTTTCCTACCCAAACCATTCTGTTTCTATAATGCCAGAGTTGCTTGTCCAGCAACAAATTCACCCAACATAAATTCACCTGGTCCTGGACTCTGAGCTGTTCCCTTTTCACTTTTAATGATGGCAGAACTCTTGGAAATGCCAAGCTTGAAGGGTGTGAGCCAAGGAGCTCAAACTTGCAGTTTCTCTGGTATAATACTTGCTGAATGATTTGAAAGACTCCGTGTGCTCCCTGAGCTGTGAAAGAGAGAGGATTCCTTCCAGAGGACAGGACAAGTGTTGGCCAAGAGGCAGAAATTGCAGAAATTGCCACTCTTATTTCCACCTTCTAGAGGGGCTGGTATTTATATCTTTTTAGATTTCCCTTGCTTTTCCAGTCTCTGCTGATTCTTTGTCCTGTTTTCTCTGACCAGCACAAGCACAGTCGCAGACTCCTACCGCTGGGTGAACCACACAGTTGGCAACAGAACAGTTGTGGAAGAAGGTTATTACTATCTCAACAACTTTGACAACATTCTGAACAGCTTTGGTAAGGGCACTTTTGTCCCTAGGAAAGCTTATCCTGTGTTCCTGCAGAGCTGGATGGCTCTGTAATGCTGTAATGCTGATGTGAGCCCGGGACTCTCCCAGGGAGTCCTGCTAATGCACCTCACTCAGCATCCTGCTCCTGTCTGGAGAGCTCCAGCTGCCTGATTGTGCCAGCCCTGCTCTGCAGGGTAAGCAGAGGTCTCTCAGAGCCAGCTGGAAGCCAGCAGATCTGTTCTGGCTGCTGGTCAGACCAGAGGTGTGTAAGGAGGGCATTAAATCACTGCCCTTCTGAAGAACCAGCAGCAGTGCCTCTCTTTAAACCCTCTAATGAGGAATAGTTTCAATGTGTTGATTACTCTCCATGATTTTTCTTAATGTGTGAGCAAAATGTTTGTCTCCTGGAGATTTCAGAGCTCCCTGGTGAAGAGTCAGGTCTGGTTTCTTTAAGAAACAGAGATGAAGCCATGCTGCAGGTTCCGTGGGTCTGACCCCCTTTGTCTGAAGTAATTGCAGTGGGGAGGGTCTGAGTGCTCTCTGGATTTGCTCTCTTTATTCAGACTTTGCTGTCTTGTGTCAGTCTTCCCTGTCAGACACTTTATCTAAAAACCAGTGTGAAACAGGTCAGGATGGATAAAACAATTAGCTGTGTGTGTTTTCTCCCTCTTCTGTGCAGTGACACTGTTTGAGCTGACGGTGGTCAATGACTGGTACATCATCATGGTGAGTGAGCCCTGCAGGCAGCACAGACTCTGCCAGCTCAGGCACACCTTCCACACCACCACTGCTTTTCTTCCCATGGTGACTTTTGGTCCTGGCTGTTGGGAGGCATTTGGCCCCTGCCATGCTACTGGGCACCTTTTCAGCCTTCACAGGCTGGACAGACAAAGTCACCCTGTGCTCCAGTTTGTCACCCTGTGCTCCAGTTTGTCACCCTGCTGTCCAAGCTGTGTTCTCGTGGCACAGTGGCTCTTACAGCCACCTGGTTTGGATGTTCTGTGTGTTTGCCTGTAGGAACATCTCTTTTTAGCTGCAAGAACCTGTTTGGGAATTGCACAGGCAGTCCCTGGGGCCCGAGTGTTCGTGCTGCTTTGTGCCTGTTGACAAACAGCTAACACTGCCTCTCCCTTCTTTTGTGCACTGCTCACTTCTTCCCTCTCCTCTTTAGGAAGGGGTGACATCCCAAACCACTCACTGGAGCCGTCTGTACTTCATGATCTTCTACATTGTGACCATGGTGGTGATGACAATCATCGTGGCTTTCATCCTGGACGCTTTTGTCTTCCGCATGAACTACACCCGGAAGAACCAGGATTCAGAAGGTCAGAACTGAGGCCTGGCCAACCTACAACGTTGTGTTTTCTCTCCCTGGAACTTTATCTCTAGGAGAGAATGGGATTGGCCAGGAAAACACAGATTTTTTAATTGTTTTTTCCTTTAAGCCTGACATTCTGAGCTAATTCTTTCGCTTTTTTGTGATACTCCTGTCTGGTCTTTCTGCTCTGCCCCTCATCTCTGCCCCAGAATTCCCCAAAAAGCATGTGTGGGTGTATTTATGTGGGTTTTATATATGTCTATATGTTTGTGTGCACACACACATACAAACTTAAACCACTTGAGCCATTTCAACCAAATTCTTTGAAAATGGGAAGTCTGTGTGCATTTCATTCGAGATTTCTAGGAAACCTTGCAATAATGATGTAGCAAAGCTCAATAATTTTCTTTAAACCAATTTCCCTTCCTCACTAATACACTCACTGATGGCAGGACGTGTCTCCAAGGTGATTTGGACTTCTTGCCATGACCTGGAGGACTACAGACACTGCCTGTCCATTCTTCCCACGTTTTCTGGTTGTACTTAGGCTGCTGACTCTGTGCTGGTTTTGGACATGCCTTCTCCTCTAGGAACTGGCAGTGACTGGGCTCTCCATCCCCCTCATCACTCACTATCCTTTTTCTCCTGAGCTGGGGGGTCTGAACTGCAGCTACCTTCCTGACCTGCTAATTCAGGTGCCAATGCCACACTAATGGCTTCCAGCCCTTCTCCTGCTGTTCCTTCACCTGAAGGCCACAGCCCCCCATTTTTACAGGTGCCAGAAAATCAAATCTGTGTGGCCCAGGAGCTGTTAATTAGGGAAACACTTGTTTGCACCCAGTTTGAAGGGAGCAGTGAAGGGCATTGGTCAGCCCTGGACTCCCAAGCCCTCTTAGGCAGGTGAAGGTCAAAAGGCAGCAACTCTTGTGTGATTATTTGATTTCTTAATTTACAGGTTAGCAAAAAAGCTACAAGATTTGTTTTTTTTTTAAGACACCAAGGAGCCTGATGAGAATAGTTTGAGTCAGAAGGTCTTCTAGCCCTACACACCAGTTAACTTTCTCCCTGCCTTACTGGGGGTTGAGCATATCCATGTTCTAATCCCAAAAGTAGGTACAGAGTGTACCTGACCTCTGGCTTGGCCCTGTGTGCTTTAGGCTTTGCCTTCCAAGGTTATTGCAGCAGCTGTTGAAGCAATGCTCATCTTGGAGACTTTTTTTTGTCTCTCTGTTTCTTCCCACTCCAGAAGATAATGGCATTGTGCTGGAGAAGGAGATCTCCAAGGAGGAGGTGATTGGCATAATTGAGCTGTACAAGAGGACTTCAGCTGCCACTGAAACAGCTCAGCTGCAGAAGATCGTGTTGCAGATGGACAAATACGGGGTAAGAGCACTGCAAGGTCTCACCTGCAGGAGAGGGAGGTGTGCCAGGCCACTTTGTCTGTCTGGAGACAGAAGATCTCTGGAGAGAGAAGATCCACCTGCCTGTGCAGTGTTGAGGGCTGAGCTGCTGGAGGGACTCTGCACAAAATGTTGCTGCTCTAGAAAAGCAGCAGCTGCTCCTTGCTTAGCCTTGACAAAGGCTCATCCCTGCTGCCTGCAAACTTCCCTTAGAGCTGTCCTGGCCCCTTCCTGACTGAAGAAAAGCATATTTATTTTTCCTCTAAGGAAGCCACTATCTCATAATTCTCCTGCCTCTCTCTGTGCCATCATGCACTGAGGTTTGGACAGTCCTGGGGCATTATGCAGCAGCATGATGGCATTGATCCCAGGTCTTTCCTTTCTCCATGGCACTGCTTATATTTCCATTCTAAAACATGGGAAATGAGCTCTTGTCTCAGAACTGTTTTCTCATGCAGCTGGGAAGAGCTGAAGTGGTTGTTGTAATAATGACCATTGTACCCCTGAGTCACCATGATGCAGGGAGGTGCTGCAGCCTCTCAGGTGACAACAGGAGGAGCCTGGGGTAGTCTGAGCTCATCAGTGGGTGATGGGTGTCCACAGGAAGCATGCCTGAAGTTCCAGGACAGATGCAGCTGCTCAGTGACTGATGAATGTCTCTTTTGGTGTTTCCTCCTCCTTGCCCCAACTCTTTAGCAAATGTCAACGGTGTTTCTGGGACGCAGGTCGAGGACCAAGAGTGATCTGAGTATGAAGATGTATGAGGAGGAGATACAGGTATGTGAGCCTGAGCTGGAGCTGAGCCACCAGGTCTGTGGTGAGAACATTCCCTGGATTAACAACCCATCCTTTCAAGCACTGGGGACTGCTTTCCTCTGAGGCCAGGGCTTTGTGAAACCACAGAGCACATCAGAGCTCCTCAGTGGGTGCAGGTGTGTCAGGCCAGGCACAGAAACCACGCTGGGGGTGTGCACAGGCACTTGTGCTTTGCTGAGCTGCCCTGGGCTCCCCGGGTGTCTGCTGGGGCTTGGCTGCTGAGCACAGGGCTCTTAAACCTCTGGAATGTGCTTGAGCTTGGGTGTGTCAGTCTGACACAGAAACCAGGGCTTGTCCCAGGCAGGGCTGCCTGGTTTGCAGGATGAGCAAGATGGGAGACAAGTAAATCAGCAGATTCCCTGGGTTTTTAGCACCTTCCTGCCAGTGCCATCCGTGGTCAGGAGCTTTCTGCCATGGGTTTGGTCACTGTCCTGCCAAAGGCAGTTGAAGGTCATGGGCTAATGTAATGATCAGTGCTGAAAGAATTAGCCTTGTAACCATTTGAGTCTGCCCTTTGTTTCCAGAGAAGAGACTGGGGATGAGTCTTGAGCCCCCCTGAGGAAAATGCACATTATTTACCATTTACATTATTTACCATTTACATTATTTACCATTTACATTATTTACCATTTACATTATTTACCATTTACATTATTTACTGGGTCATCTGCAGAGAAACTCTCTGCCTGTTCTGCTTGGTCTGTGCCTGAGGTTTGGTACATCCTGGCACACCCTGGTGCTGCCCAGCACCAGGAGAGCTCTGCAGGCCCCAGACATGGGAGCAGCTGTACTCAAGCCCTGGGTGTTCAGGAGGGACATCCTGAGGGGAGGGATGTTGGCTTGGGCTGTGGGTGGCGAGGTCTCGGTGCACCCACCACAGCCATGCTGCAGTTAGCTGGGTTGTTCCAGGAATTCAGGATCTATCCAGGGCTTTGGAAAGAGCCCTCTGTGCCTGAAAACAGGTGGCCTCACTTGGCAGAGACAGGAGGCTCTGCCCTTTTGGGGTGTGTGGGGCACAGCCTGATCCCTGCCTGTTTACTCCCCTGCTGCAGGAGTGGTACGAGGAGCACTCCAGGAAAGAGGAATCTCAAACACCAGTGCAAGAGCCTGCATCTGCTTCCAGCAGCTCTCTGAAGCCCCCAAGCCTCCGACAACGCTCCCAGACTGTCATTTAGGCCTAGCTAACGCGAGCCACCTTCTATGCAATAACCTAGAGTATTCCTCCCCAGGCTGTATTTTGGGAGGGTGTATATAGATCTGTCAGTGTACCAGTGTAGGGATCAAATCTCGCCCCAGCAGTGGTTGCTGAGAAGCCAGAGGCCTGGGGGGCTGTGGGGAAGGCTGCTGCACACAGATGGAGTGTGATGCCATGCTCAGCACATCTGGGCAGAGCAGAGCCCTTGTCCCTCTGAGCCCTTTCCCAGGCTCCAGCTCCTGCTGCTTGTCTTACCACTAACAGACCTTGGGGAAAGGGATGTGTAATCCATTAACAGCAGGGAATTCGCTGAGTTACATAGTCAGGCCCTTTTGGAAGATCCCTGTTGCTCAAAGGGTACCATTAACCTAGGGACAAAAGATCAGGGAGTGAGTTTTTGTTTCTTCTCCACCTTCCTTACGCAAAGAAAGGGGAGGTGGTGTGAGATCTCAGCACTTTGGAAGGGCAGCCTGCCCTCCCCCTCCTTTTTGGCACACCTAGATGCACTCCCTGTAGTAGCTGCAGCTCTGATTACTGAATTTCGCTGTCCCTGAGCAGTTCTGAGGCAGAGCTGAGGGCCAGCACCTCATGTTATGACCACAGGTGGGACAGGGCTTTGGAGACTCTCTCTGCTGTACCTGCATTGCTGCTGGTCAGTCCTGCCCATGGCACTGCCTGGCCTTGGGGTCACCTCTGCAAACCCCAGAGCTCCTGGCTGTGTTCAGGGAGGGGGATTCTGCAGGGTGATGTGGCTGTTGGGCTCTGCCACCTGCCCTGTACAACCTCCCTGGCTGGTCCTTAGCTCGGATAAATGGCTGGGAATAGTGGAAGGTTTTGCAGCTCCAAGTTGGGATTTTTCTGGCTGGCTCTGGGTTAAGGAGAGCTCCTGGGCATTGCACAGTCCTGCTGGTCAGTCCTCAGTCCAGCTGAGCGAGTCCCAGCTCAGAGTGGGGCTCCTCCCTTGCAGGAATGTTTCTCAGTCAGATCTTGGGAAGATCCACTGAAGAGCTCTGCTGTTCCCCTGGATTTTGGATGCAGGAGAAGTGTGGAAGACAAGGATTCTTCTCACCTGTCTGCTTTTCTGCACCTGAGAGCTGAGGGATGAGGAGGAAGGGAGGAAAAAGGGATCCCTTCCCAGCTCTGCCACTTTTGTGGGATTGTGGCACTTGTGTCATCAATTATTAACATTTGTCTCTCCAGGTCCCTCTTTTCCCTGTCAGCACTGGAAGCTCTGAGGGCTGGAAGTCCCTGGCAGCTGCCAGCTTCCCTCATCTCTTGCTGTTTGATCTTCTCTTGGGTTCAGACTAAGAGTGGAGCTTTCTGGGGAGGCTTCCTCCCTCCTCCAGGTGCACCAGGCAGTGGGACATGTGTCCCCATTCCCTTTGTCCCTCATGCCTGTCCTTTCCTTGGTGGCCTCACCTCGTGGCACAAGGACAGCAGGAGAGGGCTGATCCTACCTGGGCAGCTCAGGAGCATTTCCTGGGTGGGTGAGACTTTCAGAGGGAGCCAAGACAGAGCTGCTTCTGGAAATCTCTCCCTCCATGGCACGGTGGGAGCATTTGGAAGCTTTCCAGGCAGCACACACGCACCAGTGGCTGCTCCCAACCTTTGCCAAATTCCCTGGGTGCCTCGTGGTAACTCGTTGTTTCCTTTCTGGATACTTGCAGGTATGAAACTCCTTCTGAGCTGACCCGTGAAGGACTTTAAAGGGCTGTTTTCCAAACCATAAATTCACCCCCAGGTTAACAAGCAGTGCAGTTGTTGCTCTGCGTGGAGTCGCAGCCCGGGAGGTTGATCCAGATTAGTCCTGGAGCTGCAGGAGATGGTGTTTATTGTGCTTTAAGTTGTGGGCAGGGAGAATGAGCATTATGAAGGTTAGTGGGGGGAAAAATGTGGCTGTGTTTAATCTCCACATTCCCCTACAGCCGACTTCTGCTGGCAGAGCTGTCAGTGACATTTTCATTTTTGTTTTGGGCGTTTTCTGGGTGTGAAAGGAGCTGTGGCTTTCAGCTGTGGTGAGGAAGGCACTGCTGATCATGCAATAAAGGGCTCCCTGGAGGGCTGGGGGTCAGGGTGCTGCCTCCAAGGTGTTGATCCTCCCCCACACACCCGCTCTGTTCATTATTTTTGTAAAACCAAGGAGGGTGGCAGGAGTTAGCTTCTTCCATATGACTTTGGAAGGAAACACAAGTTTGAGTACGGGGCATCCCCTTCTATTTATCCTCCTCTCCCTCCCCCGACACACAGACTGACGACGGAGACAATCATTTTGTAGGGAGCAAGGGAGGAAGCACTGCAGGATTTTGTATGCTGGTGTTTTGTTTATAAAAAAACCCTGATTTTATGGACGTGTCTGTCAGATGTTCTCTAGATTTTTTTCAGGCGCACTAATAAAGAGCATCCTCGGCTTCGTAAAGGCAGCGGCTTCCTTTCCTCCTTCCCGTGGTGTTCCAGAGGTGGGGTTTGGCCAGGCTGGAGCATTTCCAGTGTTTGAAGAGGAGCCTGCCCGCCCTCTCCGGTGGCAAGTGCTTGTGTTGGGAATATTTTGCCTGCATGCCCTGCTGAGCTGCTCTGCATTCCTGTCCCAGGACGTTACAGAGCCTTCCCTTCCCTTCTGCCTTCCCCCTGCCAGGGGGAAACGTCAAGAAAACACTTTCAAAGTTGTGTTTTCTAGAGCTGCCCCGGTGCAGTGTTGAGGCCAGAAGGGGTGTTTGACCCTGCACCTCTGTCCTGGGACGTGGGCCAGGGTTTTTCGATTGCTTTAGCCCTGCTTGTGGCAGGAAGTGGGTGTTGTGGCCCAGAGCAAGTTCTGGACAGAGCCAATGGCTGCAGGCACAAGGGAGTGTTATTTTCTTGTGAAAGCTGCTGGTATCTGTTAGAAAAAGGAGAAATGCTCCAGGCCCAGGAGGAAAGGAGGAGGAACCAGGTCTAACAGTTGTGGTGTTTGCCCAACACCCCCTCTCCCGTGGGGCAGGGATGTGGTTGTCCCTCTGGAGTGACAATTTGCTTTCCAGCCTGTGTCCTGTGGACCCTCCAGCTGGGAGCAGAACCATCCCACCCATTCCATTCTCCTGGCACTGTGCAGGATTCCCTGTCCCCAGGGACTGAGCCCGTGCTGTGGCCATTCCCAGTGTGACAGCATGTGACTGCTCTTGGGACATCAGCTACTGGAAACCACTTCCCACCCCCTTGGGAAAAACAGCTCTGGGTGTCCCAGGCTCCTGGCTGTTCCCTCTCCCCTCCAAAGGCTCTGTGCTGAGTAAGGGCTGTGTCACACCAGCACAGAACAGGAGGAACGGCCCTTGCAGCAGCCAGAAGTCAAGGTTGGGTTTGTGGGGGGTTTTATTTATTTTTTATTGCAACATTTTTACCGTGCCTAAATCTAGTCCTGACAGAGGTCAACACTGTGTGTGGAAACCTCCAAGTCCTTTCCTACAGCTCTGCCCACCCCAGGAGGAGGTGAAAAGTAGGATCTGAAACTCAGGTTGAAAAACATGACTAAAAAAAGCAGGGGAAACCAGCCTCCCTTGGTTTGGTGTTTGTTTTTCCCTCAGGCTTTGCTTGCACTGAACCCAGTGTGGCCCTGGAGCACCGTGTGCCCTTAACCCTGTCTGGCTGTGCCCTGTCTGCTGTTCCAGGCCAACGGGGACAGTCCTTCCCAAGGACAAAAGTGTGCCTGGGCCTTGGCAGTCCCCTGTGCAGCAGAGCTGCCCCAGCTGTGTCCCACAGCACGGCGTGGAGCTCACCAGGGGAAGGTGGAGCAGCTGAGGAGGCAAAACTGCTGCTGTGCCCCTGAGCTGGAGCCTCCCCACCCTCTGCTCCTGCCACTGCCACCAGACACAGCTGAGGTTTTGACGTGGCTCCCACCCAGAGTTCTTTAAACTGCGGGGATTAGAGAGCGAGGAGAGGCTGTGGGCACCGGCAGCTCCTTCCCCGCAGGGGCCGAGGGCTGGGCTGGCACCTCCAGCACGGTGAGGTGCCCTTGTCCCCCCGCCAGGGCCGGGAGGGGACAGCGAGACCCCAGTGCGGTGGGGAGGCAGAGCGAGATCCAGGGCTGGATCTGCCGGGGCGGCTCAGGGCGTGGAGAAGTGGATCACCCTGAACTCGGTGAGCAGGGCCACGCACAGGAACAGCAGGTAGTAGGCGATGAGGCAGACGCCATAGGCCTTTCCCAGCTGGAAGCACTGCGCCGGCACCGTCACGAAGGAGAACACCAGGCTCAGCCCCAGCGCCCCGGCCAGCACCCACACCAGGGGGCTGTCAGGCTCCAGCTGTGGGGAGATGAGGGTGATGTGGGGTGACACCGGCGTCCTGCTGCCAGCCCGGCCTGTGTCACCGTGTCACGCAGCCCTACCTTCACCAGCGGCTGGCTGCTGGTCATCTGCAGCAGGCAGCCCAGCCCCACGCCCACCAGGATGTCTGGAGCACGTTCAGGATGGACACACAGCACAGGAGAGCTCCAGGGAGCACAGCCCTCTGCCCCACATCCTCCTCCTTCCTGCACCTCCTGGCTAAAGCGTTCTCTCTCTGTGCTGAATACAACCCTGAGCGCTCCAGGAGAGGCTTCAGCCCGCTCTGGGCACCACCCAAAACCCACCAGAGCGAGGCACAGCCCCCTCCCCTCCTTCCCTTTGGCACATCCCAAATCTCCATCCCAAACTCCTGCCCTGCTGGGGCAGCTGTGGGGACAGGGGGACGCTGCTGGCTCTGTCCCTGCCACCCCCAAATCCCTCAGTGTCCCCTTGCACTGTGGGGTGTGCCAGCACCGGGGGCACTCCGGGATGGTCCTGCCCAGCTCCTCCCCAGGGATCCCGCAGCATGAGGAAACTGGGGCTGCTCCTGCCCCATGTGCCACCACCCTGGCATGCTCAGGATACTGAAGATGATGCCCCCGAAGCAGGCAGAGAAGGCCATGCGAGGATAGCCCTGCCGGGCCATGGTGAGGTCGGAGAAGGTGTCTGTGGAGGGAGAAAAGGAGACCTTGAGGATGGCAGGGGGACCCCAGGGTGTGCCAGGGGGGCACTGGGGAGCAGCAGAGCCCTCACCACCGATGCTGTTGCCCCAGGCCAGCAGTGTCAGGCCCAGCACGGTGTTGCTGAGCTGGAAGATGATGCCCAGGGTCCGCAGGATGTTCACCAGCTCCGTGGCTGCGGCGTTAATCCACATGGCACTGGCCAAAAAGCCAAGGAAAGCAAACACCTGACAGGAAGAGGAACAGGCTGGTCCCTGTGTGCATCACCCAGGACCCTGCACACCTCCTGGCATCCCTCTTGAAGACTTGGCAACTGGGAGGGAGGCCCAGCTTCCTGCTGTGCCCCAGCACCCTCAGCCCAGTCTGGAGCAGGCTGTGCTGGTCCCTGGTGGGTGTTCAGGGTGGGGGGACACCTTACACAGTGATACTTGGGTGGCTCCTCATTGCTTGTGCTGATGAAGATGATGAGGGCCAGGGCAGAGGCAACCAGTGTGACCAGGCCCCAGACTGGGAAGATGCCCTGGATCTGGTACAGCCCATCTGCACAGGGTGGGGAAAGGAGGCATCAGAGAGGCTGGGACAGGATCCCACCAGGCTTGAGGCTTTCCCTAGGCAGGCCAGGCCTGCTCCATTTTCCCCCAGGGTGCTGGGGACCCCCAGCCCCCCACCCTTGTGAGGGTATATCCAGCTGCAAACACAGCTTGGCTCTCCCCTGCCCATCCCTCCTCCCCACAATGGGAGCCAGCTCTGACAGGCTCCTGCAGTCCCCAGGGCTTTGGTGGCCATCTCAGCCCTGTCCCATTCTGGAAGCTGGGACTGCCCCAGGCTCTCACAGGCGCCTGACTTCAGGGTGAGGACGCAGAGCAGGGGGCTGGTGAGGATGTGCAGGCAGTTGAGGGGTCTCCTCCAGTTCAGGTCATCCTTGTCGGGGTCCACAACGGGAACGGTGAGCAGCAGCACCAGCTCCACGGGCACCTGGCACAGGGGACACCCATCTGGGACACCCTGCGAGGTGCCCCATGACCTGCTCCCGACCCCACTGCCCCTGTGCCACCATCCCCACTGCAAAGCCCTGGGGGACAGAGCCCCAGGGGCCAGCAGGGATGGGGATGCCCCTTGGGGGTCTCCTCCTGGCTCGTGTTCCCCCCTGCTCACCTTGAAAGCCTTGAAGAGCCTCCAGTACCAGGGCTTCCTCCTCCACTTGCGGTAGTCCAAGGGGCTGAGGGCTGTGGTGAGGATGCGCAGGGAGGTCTCCTGGGAGGGCAGCAGGGGCCGGTACTCCTCCCCTGTGAGGGGCCACGGGGACTCAGTGGGGTGGGGGCTCCCTGTCCTCCCCAGCCCTTGCAGCATGGGGCTGCAGTTCCCTGTGTGTCCCCAGGGAGCTCCCCCTACCCCAGGGGCTCAGTCACACCTGCAGCAGCCTGGGGGGGCTCTGGGACCCCCGAGGACTGAGCAGAGGCAGCCCTGAGCCCACAGGGAACAGCGTACCATAGTCCCCACTGTTTGTGCCCGAGGGCTCCGGCTCTTCCACATCTGTCGGCATCTCTGGGGGGAAGAGGAGGGGGAAGGGGCACTGGAAGGGAACCCCAACACACCGGGGGTCCCATCCCAGCTGGGCAGCCCTTACCTGGCTCCCAGGGTCCGGGAGGGGCCAGCCCGTCCCCCCGCTGCCGCCGGTGGATCCAGGTGCAGAGCACCACGGTGAGCACGTAGAACACGTAGAGCCCCAGGTATCCTGAGATGGGGGAGTCATGGGGGGGTCACGGCACCCCCATCACCCCCAGGCTGCTCCCACCATCCCCAACTCCCACAGAGCTCACCCAGAGCCTCTCCCAGCCTGATCCTGCCCAAGTAGAGGACCACGAAGGTGACGAAGACGGCCACCATGTAGAAGATGACGTCCCTGAGGAAGGGCCTGGAGGCGGCCGTGAAGGGCTTGACCAGGGCGATGCCCCCGGCCACCACCGTGGTCACAAACACACCGGCACCTGCCAGCACAGAGGGACTCTCAGCACACGGGAACATCCCACAGCTCCCAAGTGCCACCCCATGAGGACATGGAAGTGGGGTCTCCCTACCAAAGATGGCCCCGATGGCCAGCCCCGCTGTCCGGGGGTCGGAGAAGGCCACCATAGCACTGAAGACATCAGGTGCCCCGTTCCCAAAGGCCAGGAATGTGACACCATGGAGAGGGGATGTCAAGGAAAAGGCCTGGTGTCCTCCTCCCCGTGGGGACTGTGTACTCCTGTCCAGTCCCAGCACATGACCACCTGTCCCACTGTCACCTCCAGATCACCCTCAGAACTGGTTGCCCCTGGCATGATGCTGAGGGGACTCAAAGTGACCCTGTCACGGCCACCTCCCCTGCCCTGTCCCCACACCCCTCCTGGCTGAGGGCCCCTGTGATTTGCCAAGGATACTGCCACGTTGTGGGACAGCTTCAGGTTGGTGGAGATGGCTGATAAATTGGGGCAGAAGCTGGAAGGGCAGAGAAGGAGACAGAGAGAGGTGATGGGGCTGCTTGGGGACCACGGGGCTTCTGGTCACTCTGGGGACAGTCCCCTCCTCTGCTGGGCCACTCACAACTTCTCTGCCGTCACACCGAGGATGATGAACAGGTACAGGAGCCAGAGAGCCTGTGGGGTCAGGGGTGGCACAGAGAGGGGTCACTGGGGTCCCCAGCACACCCCCCCACAGCAGAGCATCCCCAGCAGTGCTCTTTCCCGTCCTTACATAGAGGGTGACAGCCAGGGGCAGCAGCCGGGGTGGGAAGACGCAGAAGACCCCATCGAGGTAGTCGAGGAAGCCCCCGTCCAGCCGGCAGTCAGGGTTGCTCCGGATGAAGTGGCACCACTCGGAGCTGTTGTGCTTCCGAACCTCCCAGCACTGCGGGGCACAGGGGAGGCTGCTGGGCCGGGTCCCCCCGAGCTCCCACCGCCCCCACAAGGGCCGGATGGGGCTGCTTTTGGCAGGTCACTGTTAACCCTGCCTCAGTTTCCCCACCTGTGCTACATGTGCGTGGGTCGAGGGCTGTGCCAGGGCCAGCAGAGGTGGAAACCTTTGTCCCCACCCTGTCCTTGTCCCCACACAGCCCACACCCACCCCCGGCCATAGGAAGGCGCCGGCCTGGCAAGCAGTGAGGTTTTCGGAAGAGAAAACCAGCAGCGGAGGAAATCCTGGTGAGATCCCTGCTGCGATGGCGGGGTCATGGAAGCAGGGACGGGACGGGACCGCAGCACCCCGGCAGCACCCAAATCCCTCCCGGCGTCCCCCCCAAATCCCACCGCAGCCCCCAGACTTACATCCAGGCCCCGTCCGTGGCTCAGAGCATCCCCCCCGGGAGGAATCGTGTGCCCCACGTCCAGCAGCAGCGGGGTCCCGGCTGGCAGTGCCCCGGCCAGGCTGAGCACCCCGGCCAGCCCCGTGGCCCCCTGCCCCATGGTCCCCTGGCCCTGGTGGGGACAGCCCCGGGGAACACCTACCACCGGCAGCGGTCCCCGGGGGCCGAGAGCGGGGGCTGCCCCCGGGCCCCCATCCCGCGCTCCCCGGCCGGGGCGAGGAGGGGTTAAAAATTAATAATAAAATTGGAAATTATGATTAATGCTAAAAATAATAAAACGGATAAAAAGCAGAGCCCCCAGCGGGCAGGTTGAGCCCCGGCCGCCGCGCCGCGTCCCCGCCGGGGGGGTTCAGGCCGGGACCACCCCGATGGCAGGGAGGGGGAATGGCACCCGCACCCCACGGAGAAGGACCGGGGCACCCGGGGCACCCCCGAGGGCAGAGCGGGGACAGAGGGGCGGCGGTGTGGGTGGGGACGGGGACCCCGGGGGGGGTGTGGGGGATCCCGGGCGGGGATGCGGGGATGGATGGGGGTACCCGGGGACCCCAACCGCGGCGCGGCCCCACCGTGTCGGCGCGGCCCCGCTGCCGTGCGCGGGCAGCTGATCCCCAGCGCCCCCCCGCCTTAAAGGGGCCGCCACCCTCCGCCCTTAAAGCGACAGCGACGCTTTCCCACGCGGCTGGCGGCGGAGAGGGGACACACGGATCTCTGCCCCGTGCCGTCCCTTCAGGCCGGGACACCCACCCTGCGGGCTGCGCCCACCTACAGCCCCGCTTTGGGGTGACCCTCTGAGAACCAGCGGGCCCAGCGCGGGCGTGCCCGGGGATTGTGTCCCGTGATGGGGCGGCCTCGGGGGCTGTACAGACCCCCGTGCCGGTGGTCCTATACCCCACGGAGGAGCCGGTGCCCCTCTCCGCACCCGTGTCCCCAGCTCCAGGACAGCCCAGCCTCAACCGTGCCCCGTGCAGGCGCCATGTCCTGTTTGTGGGGTGCCGGTCGGCCCCCCTGGCCGGAGCCCCAGGATCCTAATGGGATTCAGAGATCCATTTCCCACCCTGGCCAGTTCCTTGCCGGAGCTGCATTCTGCCCCTCTCTCCGGAGAGAGGTGAAAGGAGGTGCACAAGGCAGGGGCTGCCGCGGCTGTGGGGCGCAAGGGAAGCGGCAGCACCCCGCGTGTTCCCCCTGCCCCGAACACGGGGACACGCCGGGGGCCGGGCTGCTCCCGCGGGGGGTCCCCGCGTGTTTCCCCAAAAGCGGGGCACGGCAGGGGCAGGGCGAGGGAACCTGCGCACATCTCCTGCGGGCGTGGCGCTGGGAGAGGCGGGATGGGAGCGTGGGTATGAGCGTGGGGTGGTGGGGCAGCACATGGGGGACGGGGGCTGATGTGGGGGGGCCCAAGGGGTCCCCACGGCCACAGAGCGGGGGGCGTGGCCACGCCAAAGCCCCGCCCCATGTGAGGCGTTAACACAGGCAGCGCTGTAGGGGCGTGGCCAATTCACGCCCCGCCCCCGGACAGAGCTTATCCCATTGGTACACGCGGCTCCATTGGGGGCGTGGCCTCTCACACGCCCCGCCCTCAAATGTGCCCCGCCCCATTACTACAACAGGGCACCTTGGGGCGTGGTCACAAATGAAGCCCCGCCTAAACCACGCCCACTCACACGCGCAGGCGCCAATGGGGCGTGGTTATTTCCTAGCCCCGCCCCTCTGTTTCCCCGCCATGGCGGCTCCGCGGGCGCTGCTGGTGGCTTCGCTCCTGTCCCCGCTCCTGTCCCCGCTGCTTTCTCCGCTCCTCTCCGCCGTCCCGGCCGGCACAGCCGCGTCCCCGGTGCCCCGCAATGTCTCCGTGCTGCTGGAGCCCGGCTCCGAGCGGCTGCGCGTCCTCCCCGGCCGCCACCCCGCCGCCGTCGCCTGGGCCAGCCTCGATGACCGCATCCCTCACGTCGGGTACGGCCCGGGTGGGACGGGACGGGCGCCTCATGCAGCCGAGCCGGGACACGGTGGCCGCGGGGGAGCTATCGCCGGTGGGGTGACTCGTCCGTGACCCACCGTGACCGTGTCCCCACAGCTGGGCCTTCCTGGAGGTGACCACCAACGCCTCGTACAATGACAGCCTGCAGGCCTACGCTGCTGGGCTCGCCGAGGCTGCCGTCACCGAGCAGGTAAGGAGGGACCCCTCCAGAAATGCGTGCCGTGGTCCCTCCCCGGGCTGTCCCCCGCCGGTGACAGCTCGGCCCTGTCCCCCAGCTGATGTACATGCACTGGATGAACACCATGGTGGGCTACTGCGGCCCCTTCAAGTACGAGAGCGAGTACTGCCAGAAGCTGCGCAACTACCTGGAGGCCAACCTGGCCTGGATGGAGGAGCAGATGGCGAAAGGGCAAGACCCCGAGTACTGGCACCAGGTGAGGATAGGGACCCCCCACCCAGGGACCCATCCTGGATCCTCCTGGGCCTTTAATCCAGAGGTCAGTGCTGGGCAGCGAGCTGTCCTGGCTGAGCTCCAGGCAGGATGACAGGGATGTGGTCACTCCTTCCTGGACTCATCACTTTTCTCCTCGCCAGAGCCTCGCGTGCTGCAGTTGGGGTGCACAGGAGGTGACTTTGTCACCCTCACCATGGGTGCTGAGTCATGACCTTGCTGGCAGTGACACTTCCCCCCTGTGCCTCTGCAGCAGCACTGAGACACAGCTGATCTGCTCTGTCCCCTGGGGGAATGAGGGAGCCTGTCCCCCAAAACCTCTCAGCCCGCCTCCTCGCAAGAGCCGGGTGCCAGCTGTGTCCCCTGTCCCCAGGTACGCCTGGCCCTGCTGCAGCTGAAGGGACTGGAGGACAGCTACAACAGGCACCTGGACTTCCCCAGGGGCAGGATCACCCTGGCACCCTTTGGCTTCCTGTAAGCTCCTTCTCGGAGGTGCTGGGGATTGGGGGTGGTTGTCCCAGGGTTTGGGGACAATCCCTGCTTGTCCAGGAACAGCCAGTTCTACTCCCAGCCCACTTTTTCCACCTTTTCTGGCCGTTTTTCTTCTGCTGGGGCAGGACGGAGCCAAGGCAGGTTGTCCTCTTCCCCACCCCACGGGCTGGGTGGTGGGTTCCCCGCTACAGCCCCTGCCTCAGTTTCCCCACTGCTGTGCTCCCCCTTTCCTCCCTGCTCATGCCACCAGGGTGCTCCCAGCACAAGTGCCTGCACTGGGGTATGGTAGAGACGGACAGACAGACAGAGAGCTCTGAGCCAGCTCAGCTCCAGGGCTGGGGCATCTCTCACCTGACCTCTTACGCCTTGCTTCCCCCCAGGCTGCTGCAGTTGGGGGGTGACCTGGAGGACCTGGAGTCTGCCCTGAACCGCTCCTCCCCACAGCGTGTCCTGGGCTCGGGCTCCTGCTCGGCTCTTGTGAAGCTGCTGCCAGGCCACCGGGACCTGCTGGTGGCCCACGACACCTGGAGCTCCTACCAGGGCATGCTGCGCATCATCAAGAAATACACGCTGCCCTTCCGCACCTCGGCCGGCGGTGCGTGCGCTGGGCTGGGGGGGCTGCGCCTCACACCTCCCTTCTGATGCTCTGCATCCCCCCCTCCAGGCAAGTCTCAGATCCCTGGGAGCGTCCAGGTGTTCTCCTCCTACCCTGGCACCATCTTCTCCGTGGATGACTTCTACATCCTCAGCAGTGGATTGGTGAGTGGGTCTGGTCCTCAGGGACCTCTCCCCGGCCCTGCTGCCCTCCCCTTCACTCCCTGCCCTGCAGGTCACGCTGGAAACCACCATTGGGAACAACAACCCGGCCCTATGGAAGTACCTGGAGCCCCGGGGTAGCGTCCTGGAGTGGCTGAGGAACATCGTGGCCAACCGGCTGGCCCGCAGCGGGCCCGAGTGGGCCACGGTCTTCCGACGCTTCAACAGCGGCACGTGAGTGGGGTGGGATGGGGCCTGGGAATTGGTCCTGGAGCTGTGGGATCAGATGGAGGGTGCCCAGGCTGCCAGAGCGACGCATTCCTTGCTCTCCGTGCCAGGTACAACAACCAGTGGATGGTGGTGGACTACAACGCCTTCACACCGGGCAGGGCGAGCCCGGCGCTGGGTGTGCTGACAGTGCTGGAGCAGATCCCGTGAGTGGCTCCATTCCTCCCTGAGCCCCTGCTGTCTCCTCTCCCATCCCTGCTGCTTTGGGAAAGCCCCGAGGGTGGTGCCTGTCCAGCCCAGTGGGTGGTCACAGGGCGGTGGGGTGTGTCTGTGGCTCTGGGGATGCTGGTAGTGAGGTGATGGGTGCCCAGCGCCTCTGGCTGGGCTGGGAACCCCACAGTGGGGACCCCAGTGTGGGTTCCCCACGGCCCAGCATGTCCCCCACTATCCCCAGTGGTTTTTTCCTCTTCTGCTCTGACCAGTGTTCTTCCTCCCAGCACAGGGGCCTGGTGATGGTGGCTGATCAGACAGAACTGCTGTACCAGCAGGGCTACTGGGCCAGCTACAACGTGCCGTGAGTGCCGTCCCTTCCCCGTGGCCTGCCCTGGAAAGAGGGGCAGCAGTTGCCAACATGCTGGGTTCCCCCACCCCAGGTACTTTGAGGAGATCTTCAACGCCAGTGGGAACCAGGAGCTGGTGAGGAAATACGGTGACTGGTTCACCTATGACAAGAACCCGCGTGCCCAGATCTTCCGCCGGAACCAGTCACTGGTGCACGACCTGGACTCCATGATCCGCCTGATGCGGTGTGTGCCAGGAACTCCCAAACCCGCCTGTTCCTCCAAGGAATTTTCTGTCATCCAGGGGCTTTTTCCTTGTCTTCACCGTGGCTCTCTCCCGGCCCTTCTGCAGGTCCAACAACTACCTGCAGGACCCGCTGTCGCAGTGCAGGGGCTGCGACCCCCCCCAGAACGCCGAGAACGCCATCTCCGCCCGCTCCGACCTCAACCCTTCCAACGGCACCTACCCCTTCCCTGCCCTGCGCCAGCGCTGCCACGGCGGCATCGACATGAAGGTGTGGGAGCAGGCAGCCCTGGAGGGGCTCCTCCTTGGGGGTGCTCCCCCAGCAGCTCTCGGGCTGTGCAGCCCATCCCCGGTGCCAATTCGCTGTTTTGTGTCCCCACCTGCAGGTCACCTCCTCGGGCATGGTCCCCACCTTCGGGCTGGTGGCAGTCAGCGGCCCTGCCTGGGACGATGTGCCCCCCTTCCGCTGGAGCACGTCCCCCTGCAGCTCCCTGCTTCACATGGGCCACCCCGACCTCTGGACCTTCCCCCCAGTCAAGGTCCACTGGGACTGAGCAGGCGTTGGTCTCCTGTCTGTCTGTCCGTCCATCCATGGGCGTCTGTCCTGTGGGGGATCCCTCTGTGGGGGCAGTGGGGTGTGGGGGGGTCTCAGCTCTGGAGTACACCCTCCCTGTTCTTCCTGCTTCTCAGGGTCCTGGCTGTGCTGCACAAGGGGCTGAGCCCAGCGTGTCCCCTCCCTGCCATGGGGCTCTCCAATCCCTGGACCTTTCCCTGGGTGCTGATGCCTGGTCTGGGGGGGCTTTTCCCAGAAAAGGGGTGTCCTGGGAGGCTGGGGCTCACCTCGGCACAGACAGGAGGGCAGTGAGCTGGTTTGGCTGTGGTAAATAAAGTGTTCTGTGCTGGTGGCTGTGCTTTGCTCTCTGCTGAGGTTCTCTGGTGGCTTCTGTTAGGGTTGGGCTCATGCAGGGGTCTCGCCCCCTCCCTATTAACAGGACGAGCTGCATCTCTGCAGGTGGGAGGGTGTGTGGCCAGTGAGGCCGGGGCTTTTGGGGTGCAGGCTGCGATGGGTTCTCTGCTGCTGGAATGGGGGAGCCCCACTGCTCAGCCCCCGGGAGTGGGAGACCATCCTCATGCCTTTTGTCTTCCTTTCCTCTGGCACCTGTGTGCCCCCCATCCCCAAAACCCGCGGTGCAAAATCCTCTTAGGCAGCTCCCTTGATCCGCTCTGCCTCGTTAGGAATAACGAGGTCATTACCGGGGGATTAATGAGCGGCGGCTCGGCAGCGCTTTGAAGGCGCCAGGTTCCCACCGGGACTAGGGGCCCCTGGAGGCTGTGGAGGGGTGGGAGGGAGCAGGGCTGGGCTGGGCTGTTGGGGTGCTGACACCCCAAAAGTTGGGATGGGTGCTCTGGGGAATGTGGGGTGTCCATACCCCACACACTGCAGGTAAGTTGGGGATGGCAGAGCCTGTGTCTCCTTGTGCCCCCATGGTATGTGGGCTACTGTGGAAGGGGGAGGCCTGATTTTGGGGTCCCTGTGCCTCAGTTTCCCCTGGCAGATCAGTGTCACTGGGTGAGGGAGCAGCAAGGAGGAGCAGGGCACGCTGGAAATACCGCGGTGTTGCTGATTCCCTTGTTTCCTTGAAAGTGGAAAAACAAACAAAAAGTTGTTAAATATCATCCCAGCTGCTGGCACAGTGTCAGCCAGGGACCCTGGCCAAGGGAAGTGACCAGGTGCCAGCCTGGCACGCCTTCCTCATGGCAGGGATGGAGCCAAAGGGGAGCAGACGAGGGACAGGGAGGTGGGTATGGGGTGGAAAGGGATCCTGGAGCACCCCAGGGCTGAGCTGAAATGTGGTATCCTCCCCAAGGGGGTCTCCAACCTCAGCCCTGTGAGGCTTCTTGCACCCCTTTCCCAGCCCCTGCTCCTCTCCCACCCTTGTGGGAGTGGCTGCAGTCTCTGCCTTCTGTGAGGTGATGGGGGATCACTCCAAAGGGCCCCAGAGGGACTGAAGCTGTGCCTCCCTGTGATGCCCCCGTTCAAGAAACCCTCCTCATTCCCCTCCTTCCCAGGCCCCCGTGTCCCAAAAGCAGCGTGGCTCTGGTGCAGGGCTGTGCCCTGTGCTGGTCACTCAGGAGCCCAGGGGTGGTGTGGGAAGCAGGGATGTTTTGTTATCACCAAAGCTCAGCTCCACCAGGAACAGGGCTGCTCCAGAGCTCTCCCCCTGCTCGCTGCCTGCCAGCTGTGGGGGGTTTGGGCCACAGTTTGGGTCAGGGGACTGAAATCCCATATTCTGGTTTCACTGCTGTCTGCCTGGCACTGGGGCAGAACTGGGCACGGTGTGGGGTTCCCAGTGCACCCTGTTTGGGGTGTGTTGTTCCAATGCAGTGTCCCCCCCTCGGGACTCCTTGTGCCCTTTGCTTCCAGGCTGCTTCAGCTTGGCCAGAGGAGCAGAGGAACCTTCTGCGGCTGCGGGGCTGCGGGCCAGGGCTGGGCCTTCCTCCAGATCCCACCTTCCTCCTCCTTGCTTGCTGTGGACACAACCAGCCCCTCAGTGCAGAGGTAGGACTTTTACCCTGGGGGTGTCAGCGGGGCTGGGTGACAAGGAGGGCTCCCAGGGGAAAGGAGGGGGCTCTCCCTGCTTTGCCTGGGGGCTGCCAGACCTTGGGGCTGGGCCAGTCCCTCTCTAAGGGGTGATCCTTGTCCATGGGGTGCCTGGCACGGCCAGCTGGAGCTGGGGGGGCTCATCTCAGGCTGGATGTGGCTGAGCCCCCTGGGATGTGAAGCTTGAAGACAATTCAAAGGCTGCTGTGGGGTGGGGGTTTGGCAGGGTGAGCAGAGGGGCGTGATGGCTCATTTGGAGGCAATGAGAGGTGTCTTGTCTGGGGGTTTGGGATGTGCGGGCTGCCCTGGCTCCACCAGGGGTTCGGGGGCAAAATCCTAAAGTCTTATGCTCCGTGTTTCTGCCCAGACCTGGTAATACCCAGAGCAAACCTTTGAACAATTTGCGAGCCGCCTTTCACTCTTCCCCCATCTCCTGGGAGCCCACAGCCCATCTCCCGGGCATGTGAAAGCTGCCGGGATCTGGCTGGCGGGGCCACACGTGTTTGTCCCCGCCGTGTCACCCGGCAGCGTGCCCGGCCATGCCTTCGGCACCGCTCCAGTGCCTCTAAAACCCGCCCAGGGCTGAGCAAACAGCGGCGCCGGGGCAAAGTCTGAGCCCTGCTCCTTCTCCGTGACCGTGGGAGCTGGGGACACCGGCACTGCCCCTCGCTCTCCCCCTCCTGTCCCGCAGGCTCGGCGGTGGGTCAGGACACACAGCGGGGTCCCGGGGGACACCAGGTAATCGCCACCCCGGGAGACAGGACAGGGTGGGCACCGGACACCTGGCGACACCAGGGGCGGCTGTGGCGATGGAGGAGGGGGTGGCACAGCCTGTCCTGGGATCTTCCATCCGCTGCATCCTAGAGATGGGAGGGGACACTGGGGACAGCCCTGTCCCTTCCGAGAGCCTCCTGTGGTCCGCACTGAGCCCGGGGAGGGCATCGAGGCTGCGGGGGGACCCGTGGGGAGCAGCTGCTGACTCCAGCCCCTCTCCCCGTCAGAACATCCGTGGTCAGGCCATGGCAGCCCAGCCTGTCGGGGGACAGAAGCCCTTCCACGTAGTTTCGCCCGTGCTGGAGAGCCTGCCCCTCTCCAAGGCCGTGGGCACCAAGGTCTTCATGAAACTGGAGAACGTCCAGCCCTCGGGATCCTTCAAGATCCGGGGCATCGGGCACCGGTGCCAGGATGTGAGTGTGGGCACGGTGTGCGCAGGGGGCTGCTCCTGCCCTCCTGGGGGGTCACAGTGGGGGGACACGGCCGCCCCCTCCCCTCTTTCTCTCCTGCCTTTCAGGCTGCCAGGAAGGGCTGCCGCCGCTTCGTCATCGCCTCAGGTAAATCCATCGCGAGCTGGGGGATGCTCCTGAGGAATCTGGGGATGTACAGGGGGTCGAGCCCTGCCTGACCCCCCCAACTTTCGGCAGGAGGAAACGCGGGTCTGGCGGCAGCGTACGCGGCCCGGCAGCTGGGGCTGCCCATCACCGTGGTGCTCCCCAGCAGCAGCGGCCCCACCCCCGCCCGCAAACTGGAGCAACTGGGGGCCACAGTCGAGGTCTACGGCAAGGTACCCCCAAAAGTGGGGTCTAGGGGGTCCAGAGGAGGCTGAGCCTGACCTCACCTGCTCATTGGTGCTTGGCAAAACCCCATCCCGAAACGTCCCCTCTGCTGCATCCCTTGCACGGCACCCGTTCTGGTGTCCCCCAGCCCCGCAGTGACAAGGGACCCATCCCGGGGTTCTGAGGGTTCTGTGGAGCCCTGCCGAGCCCCCTCGTCCCCACGCAGGTGTGGGATGATGCCAACAGGCGAGCCCAGGAGCTGGCTAAGACAGAGGGCTGGGTCAGCATCCACCCCTTCGATCACCCCTTGGTGTGGTGAGTGCAGCCAGGACTCGGCTCCCGCCCCCGGTCCCTATCCCCGGGTTCCAGGCTGGCCCGGGGAGCCCGCAGGCTGCATCCCGCCGCCCCTCACCCTGCAGGGAGGGCCACGCCAGCTTGGTCCGGGAGCTGAAGGACTCTCTGGAGGCCAAACCAGGCGCCATCGTGGTGGCGGTGGGTGGCGGGGGGCTGCTGGCCGGTGTCGTGGCAGGCCTGCAGCAGGTGGGCTGGCAGGATGTCCCCATCATCGCCGCCGAGACCCAGGGAGCTCACAGCTTCCACGAGGCGCTGAAAGCCGGCCGGCTCGTCACCCTGCCCGACATCACCAGGTGAGCAGACGGCCGAGCAGCGAGCTGGCAGGGCTCACGGAGCCGTCCTCGCCTTGACCGCCCCGTCCCCTCCTGTGCCAGCGTGGCCACCTGCCTGGCAGCCAAGACGGTGGCGGCGCGGGCGCTGGAGTGTGCCCGGGAGTGCCAGGTGATCTCGCAGGTGGTGGAGGACACGGAGGCTGTGCGGGCCGTGGAGCAGTTCCTGGGTGAGCGGGGGTGACCCTGGGGGTCTCTGGGGCTGCCGGGCGAGCTCTCAGTGCGTGCGCGGTCCCCGCAGATGACGAGAGGATGCTGGTGGAGACGGCGTGCGGGGCCCCGCTGGCCGTGCTCTACTCGGGCCGGCTGCAGCGGCTGCAGAGCCAGGGGAGGCTGCGGACCCCGCTGGGCTCCGTGCTGCTCGTGGTGTGCGGCGGCAGCAACATCCACACGGGCCAGCTGCGGGACCTGAAGAGCCAGCTGGGGATGCAGTGACACCCGGCCCGGGCACGGGATGTGACAGAGCCCGGCTGCCGCGCTCCGCTCGCTTTCCTTCCCAAAGAACCGAAATAAAGCCCGGGGACGCGGGGCCGGGCTCCTCACGCAGCCTTTTCCAACACACCGCACCCATGCACGGATGGGGAAACTGAGGCAGGGTGGTGCCCGTGCTGAGGGCGGGACTGGGGTCCGCACATTCCACTTTTATCCTCCCTACAACCATCCGCCCCTCTCTCCTCCCTCCCCCTGCTCCTCCCCGGGCTGTTTGGGCTGCAGCTCCCCACCTCAATTAGCAAACGCTCCCTCTCTAATTACTTTACTACTGACTTTATGCGTTATTATTGTAATGATTATTAATTAATACAATCTTCTCCCGTTCCTGCCACGTTGGCTGTGGCCAGACGAGAACACAGCTCTTGTTACGGTGGTTTACCCCCGGGGATCCCCGGCCGGGTTTAGCACCTGGGGCTCCGAGGTGCTACCCCATCCCAGACCCCCGAGGATCCCTTTTTTCTGCCCCCATCCCACTCTTTTCCCCATTCTCCCATTCCCCCAGGCTTTCCTGCTCTCCTACATTTCCATTCTGCAGCTCTGTGTTTGCTTTTAGCCCTTTGCTGTGGCGCCTCCTGGGGTTTTTCTGTATCCTCCCAACATTTCTCCCCTCTCCTTCCTCCCACTCCGGGTGATGCGGGGTTTTGCTCCTGCTGATGCTCCCCAGCCCCACCTGGTTCCCCTGTGAGCCTGTGCGCAGGGAGAGGAGCCTCTTGCTGTCCCCAAACCCCTCTCAGCCTCTTTTTTGGAGCAGAAGGGTGTCAGCCCCAGGACCAGCTCACCCCCATCCCTGCACAAAGCCCTTTCCCTGAGCTGGCTGGAACCCCTCCCTGCCCTAAGCCCCCCACCGGCCAGGCCCCCTCCCCAGGTGATTGGAGGAGGCCAAACCCCCATAAATCAAAACTCTGCCACTCCATCGTGAGCAATATCTTATGTAAAAAGGTGTTTCCAGGGAGCACCGAAGGCTGGAGAATCCTATTACGAGGCACACTATTAATTATAAGGAGTCAGCCCAGCCTACTCCAGCTATTTTTTATCCCAAGTCCAAAACCTGATTACTTTCCACCTTCTGCAGACCTTCCCCTTCCGAAAAAATAAGAAGGCAAGAAGGTCAGGAAAAGAAAAAAAAAAAAAAAGCCAGCAAACAAAAAAGGAATAGCGCTGGTGTTTGCCCAACAGCTTTTAAAAAGGAATTTATTCCCGCGATTCTGCTCGGGGGGTGGGTCAGGAGCTCACGATGGTGATTCCTCAGCACAGAAGGGTCAGTGCTGGTGGTGACATGGGCATGACTGTGGGGTTTGGGGTGACACCCCCAAGTGCCCCAACAGGGAGATTTTCCCCTCCTTGCCTTCATGAGTCCTTCGGGTGCCAGCTGGGGGTGTTGGGCTCATGTGCCCGGAAGGGATGTGAGGTGGCTGGGGACACCTCTGGGAGGTGGCACGGCCCCAGCTGGTGACCTCTGGTCGCTCTGCAGCTGGAGACGAGCAGGAATCCTGAGTGCTGCTGCCTTGCTGGGAGTTTTTGGGGTGATGGGGAGCCCGGGTTTGGCTCCTGCACCCAGCCTGGAGCTGCAGAGCTCCTCTGTGCCAGGGGATTATTCCTTGGGATCATCCCTGCTGTGATGGCTGTTCCTGCTGAGCCCCATCCTCCTGCGAGGTGGCAGCTTGGAGCACCATCCCCAATCCCTCCTGCAGCCTCTTCTGCCCAGGTCCCCGACATGGGGGTGTCCCAGCAGCCTAAAAACAACCCTCAGCTCTATGCCTTGGATTTTGAATTAATAATAATGATGATAATAATAATAATAGCAGCCAGTGCTCATCCAGTGACTGAGAATTTCATTCTCCTCAAAATGATGCTGTGAGTGGGTTATTTACCAGCTCACCGCCCTGTCCTTATAGGAAGTCCCCATCACCTGCTAACACTGACAGCCTGGAAGTGCTGCAGTCCAGGGGAGCGGCCGGCTGTGCTCCAGCCTCAGTTTCCCCATTTGTGAGAAGGGGAGAAGGTGTTTTTCTTGGGGGGTGAGGGGACACCAGTGTGTCCCTGCTGGCTCCCGGCTGAGGGCTCCCTCGGGGCTCGGCCTGCCTCGTTGGCCACCCCGTTATTAATGCCAGTAATGGTATAGGAAGGATAAATTCCACCACTTGGCTGAACAGAGAAAATATGCAGAGAAGTGGCTGGCTTTCCATAAATCATCGGTGCTCCGTGCTACAACCGAGCCAGGACTTAAAATTCAGGTCAGGAGAGAGGGACTCTCGTAAGCCAGCAAGGGAAGGTAATTTATTCTGTTTATATCGTTTTACTGCGAGACAAGGAGCGGGTGGGGGGGGATGGGGGGTGTGTGTGAGAAACTCTGCCATGATTTTGCATTTTAAATATTAGTTCAGAGCTGCAGCCTGCCTGGGACTTTTTATTTTTCTGTCTCAAGGGATAGAAAGCAGGAGAGAGAAGGGGAGTGAGTTGGGGTGCTGGGGAGGAGACCCCCCGCTCCCACCACCAGTGAGGCCAGGGAAAACGGGGCAAAAGCTGCTGCTGGCATTGCTGAACCCCCTCTTGGGGTGTCCCCCCAGGCTGCCCCTTGGGGCTGCTCTGCCAGCAGGGCTGCAGGTCCCCCCCGGGCTGCTCTGGGAGGGTCTTGGGACCCAGGAGAAAGGAACTGTGCATGGGAATTGTGGGGGAAGGGGCTGAGCTGGGTAATGTGCCCCTTTCCCAGTGCCACAGGGCTGCGGGACTGGGGGGAAATGGGAGATGCAGCACATCACTCACCCAGCGCTGGGAGCTGCTCCCCCAGACCCCACGCAGGGCTGGGGGACAGTGGGGGAGCCCGGCCAGCATTTCTCACGGGCTTGTGTTAAAACAAATTAAAATAAAATAAAATGAAAGGGACCAGGTGACCGAACAGTAGGTAACTAAAAGGTTTTTTATTCACATTGAACAACAAGAGCCATTCACACTAACAGCCTCCGCAAGAGGCAGCGGGGACAGGAAACCCACGACGCTTTCAGAAAACAACTTTTTTTTCCTTTCCTTTTCCATTCTCCTTCCTTTTATTTCCCCCCCTCTCTCTATGCTCTCACCCCCTCCCCGGTGCCATCCCCTCCCTGCCTTCAAAATAGAAAAATTCGGAGCCTCCGATGACTAAAGTACAATAAATAATCAGTAAACACAAAAACATACTTTATTTGTTTCTCCTTTATACAAAATAAAGAAACTAGAAGCAAAAACTATAATACATCCTTAAATTGGCGGAGCCTCTGGGAATCGTTGGGGTGGGACTCGGCGTCGAGGCTCGGGTGAAATTTCTGCTGTTGTGGTTGGGTTGGTTTCGTTCTGGGGTTTATTGTTTGTTGGGGGTTTTATTTTGTCGTTGTTGTTGTTGTGTTTTTCCTGTTTCTGCCTCTTTCTAGTGTCAGTTCCACCACGTGGGAGCCCAATCTCAGCCAGTCACTGGGGCAGCCCCTGGCTCCCGCACAGCCCCCTCCTCCCCACCGCCAAAATCCGAGCCCAAACCCATCCTCTCCTCGGGGGTAAAACGGGAACAATAAAAATCAGGGCAGGGAGGGGCCACGGGGTGGCGGGGGGGGGATTATTCCTGCTATTCCCCATCCCCCCCCCTTCCTGCGGTAGGGGATAATTAAAAAGGATGCTAATTAGCAGGGGGGAGCCCTGCCGCAGCCCCCCTCCCCCGGTGCCGCCGGGGCTGTGGGAGCTGTGTCCCGGCGAGTTCAGCTTTGGTCCGAGAGGCGCTGGTCCCGACTCCGGCGGGCTCCGCAGGGCTGGGCACCTTTCATTGCCCCCCAAAAAGTGTCGGGGGGAAGGTGGCGGCAGGGGGGAGGTAGCGGGGTGGCCCCGAGAGGAGCGGGGATGGGGAGGACGGGCGGACGCCGGGATGCGGTTTGGCATCGGGCGGGGGGGGCTTTATCCGGCCCTGCTGTGGGGCCAGGGGGGGACACGCGTGGGCTGGGGGGGGACCAGGGGGGTTTTTTCCCCCTGCACACACTCACACGCGTGCCCACGCCGGGCCTACCACACCGCCGCCTCGCTGAGCTCCGGGTTGGGGTGCGACAGAGCCCCGCTGTAGCCGCTATTGCTGGACATGGAGAAGGGAGGGCTGGGCCCCCCGCTGAAAACCTCCCCCGGGATGGGGTGCAGAGAGCCCGTCATCCCCGGCTCGGGGCTCGGGGTGTCGGGGTGCGAGATCATATCCGTGTACCTTTGGTTTTCTGAGGAGTGGTGTCCGCTTAGGGGGGGCTCCAAGGGTCCCAGGGGTGTGGAGCCGGGTCCTGAGTTCTGAAGGTAGCTGGAGTCGGCCGGGGACTGGGCTTGGGAGGGAGGCCCGTGGGGGAAAAAGTCATAGTTGCCTCCCGGCCCGTAGTAGTCACCTTGGTAATCTGCGGGGAGGGGAGGAAAAAGGATGGATCGGGTCTGCCTGGGATAAAAACCTCCCGAAATCCCGCTGCATCCCAAAGCAGCCCTGCGCTGTCCCCTCCAAAACGCTCCGCTGGCTCCCAAAGGGCGGGTGGGATCTGAGCCCAACCCGAGAAAAAAGCGCTGCACTACCCATCACCCTCTCTTTACCCAGCCTGGAGGGACGGAGGGAGGGGAATCCGCGCTGGGAGGGGTGAGGGGGACGCGAAAATGGGCTCTTTTTAGTGTTGAATTAATGGGTGGGGGGAAATTAACATGCATATATTTACATATACGTATATGAAAAGGGAATGGGGAAAAATAGATATAAAAAGAATGGGCAAAAATAAATTTGTAACGGGAAAAAGTTATATAATGGGAAAATATGTATGTACATTGGGGGAATTATATATAATAGGGAAAATACATTATATATATATATATATATATATATATAGTGGAATTAATATATGTGTTAAAGCAGCTTGGAAGGGATCTAAAAACGAAGTGCAGGGCAACAAGGGGTGCCTGGAAAGCCCCTGGTCAGATGGGAAGCTTTGGAAGCGCAGCTTTTTGGGGGGGCTCTGGGGGAGGAGGGGGGCGCTCGGGGCCGCCCCGCTGCGCCCATCCCGTCCCGTCGGGGCAGGGGGGGCGGCCGGGCCGCGCTGACCTTCCATATGCTGCGGGCCCGGGAGGTAATGGGAACAAATGCGGCCTGAAAGGGGGACAAAAGCCCCGCAGCTGGGGCTTTGTTCGCGGGAGAGGGGCCCCGCAATGCCGGGGGGAGCGTGGGGGTGCGTGGAGCCGGCTCTGCGTGTGCGCGGCTGCGGGCACGCGTGTGAGCACGGGCGGGGGGAGAGGGGGAAAGCCGCGGAGAACGGGATGGGAGGAACAAAGGAGAAGAGGGGGGGACGGGGCACGGACCCCGCGGGCCGTCCCTCACCTCCGTAGTACGTGTAGGGCGTGGAGCCGAGCATCTCGGACTCGTCGAGGCGGCCGCCGAGGGGCCGCATCCTGCGGGGGCTGCGGAAGAACGCGTGCCGGCGGGCGCCCAGCGCGCTCAGCTGCTTCATCCGCCGCTCCTTCGACCGACGGTTCTGGAACCACACCTGTGGCCGGGCTGGTGTCAGCGCCCACCGCGGAAGGGCCAGCACGGACCCCTCGGGGTCAGCGACATCCCGTCCCCCAAAGGCTGCGCGGGGAAATCTTGCACCCGCACGGGTTTTCCGATATCTGAGTATTTTTATATTTTTTGTACCGACACCGACCCGCCTTCTTACTGATGCTGCCTCAAAAAATACATGGGGACACCGCAGCCCACAAATAACCAGGTTGTTTAAAATCCTGCCTCTCCTTCCCTCGGCTGCATCCCCACATCCTCAGCTTCTCTGTCCCTGCATCTGGAAAATGCAGGAGGGGGAAATTTCCCCTATGGATAGGGGAAGGAAGGGAGGAAACGTGGGAAGAAAAAAGGGGATAGGACTCTGGATCATGGCAGGCAAAAAGCGGGGAGCAGGGAGATGAGCACCTGAGGCATCAGGCAGTGAGTCAGAACAGCCGGCGTTAGGGATGGGAATAAAAGGGAAAGGGGAGATGTGGCCGCCTCTCCACGGGCATTGCCTCTTCCGAACCTCACGCCTCAGCAGCTTCTTGGGGCGTCTGGATTATTGTCTCACTCCCCCAGGGATGGAGCAGCTCAGGGGTACGAACACAGCACTCTCCTGCGGGACTTGTGCTCCCTCTGCCAGGAGCCGGGAACCGCAGCTCCGCTACCGGCAAAGCCGGAGAGTCCTCCCCTATTAATGCCTCTATTAAAGCCCATTAATCCCTGCATTTCCGCAGGGATTTTCTTCACGGGGGCAGTGCGGTGAGGAAGCGCCTGCTGCCTGCAGAGCGGACGGATGCTCCTCGCTTCCGCAAGGCTGCAGCATCCATCTCCTGGCACGCCGGGGATCCTGCTCGGCCGCGCAAAACCGCGCTGCCTCACCTTTTGGGAATGATTTCCACCCCTTCCGTGGGCTGGGGGATCCCCGCTCACCCACCAGAGCGTGGGGTGGCTGCGGGGCTGGGCCTGAGGTGGCGCTGGCAGGGGACAAGCGGGGTTCGCCCGTTCCCGTTGCCTGAGGGACCAACCCCGGTGTCCCAACCCCTTCCCGGCACCGGGGGGAGACTCTCACAGCCTCCAACTGTCTGGGCTCCTAGCGGCACCCCTTCTCCTGTCCTACCTGGATGACTCTCATGTTGAGGCCGGTCTCCTGGGCCAGCTGCTCCCGGATGTGGCGGGTGGGTTTGGGGGTGGCGGCGAAGGCAGCTTTGAGGGTCTCCAGCTGCTTGGCTTTAATGGTGGTGCGGGGACCCCTCCGCTTGGTGCCCGAGTTCTGCTCCTCGTTCTCGTTGTTGGTGGTCTCCTTGTCCGAGGAGGTGGAGTTGTCCGTTTCCTTGGTGTCGTCCTGCATGGGGTCCTGGAGATCCGGGGACAAACTCCTGTCTGTACATGAGGACACTGTAAAGGAGACCCAGAGAGGAAAGTGGGGGGTGGATGACTTAGGGGAGAGATTGACCCCCCTCTCCTCTGTCCTCCCCGGCCCACCCGGCCCGCCTGCTTTCCAGGAGAGGGGTTGGGGGGTGCTGGAGAGCAGCAAGGGGTGCAGACGGCCTCTGCCCCCCTGGTTCCCCATAAGCATCACCCCCCCAACACCACGCGGAGCTGCGGACAAGGGCCGCCCGCTCCAGCCCTGCGCACCGTGGGGGGGAGCTGGGGAGGGGGCGATACCCCAGCCCCGCCGCTGCCCCCCACGGGCCCCCTCGACCCCCCGTGCCGGGAAGAGGGATGCGCCACTGGGAAAAAAATGCAACCGGTCCCTGTCGGGGGTTTTGGGGGGTCCCCGGTCACTGGCTCCAGCCTGGCTCGCCCCCCGCCCCCAGCCACCGTGTCCCCCCCGGGGACCCTGCAGCCAGCACCCCCCCAAGGCCAAGCTCTACTCGCCTCGCTCACAGCAGCGGCCCCACTGACTGGCGTGGCAGGATCCGGCCCCGGGTGCTGGACGGAGAGAGAGCCCACGGAAGGGGGTGAGCAGGGGCGCCCGGCATGGCTGGGACAGCAGGAGGGGGCCTGGCCCTGCTCTCCTGACGCAGAGACAGCTTCCAAGGAAGTCAAATGGGAGCTTTGCCTCTGGGTGAAAGGAGGCGAAGGATCAGGCCCGCGGCGCGGGGGGACCGGGCACACACGGGGGGGGGCTCTGGGGAGTGAGGGGCTCCCGAGGCGGCCCTTGGGGGGATCCTGGCTCCCCCCGCCCCGCATCCCCGCTGCCGGAGGGGCCGTGAGCGGAGCAGGAGCCAAGGCTGGAGCGGGGAGCTCATCCCACGCGTGTCCGCGTCCCGCGTGGGGGTGTCACGGAGGCTTCCGCACGGTTCGAAGCCTTTCTCCCCAAATCACTCCCTCCCCCGACGGATCGGCTGGCTGCGGGGTGCAGCCCCTCATCCCACAAATCCGAACCTCCTGCCCGGCCGGGAGGTTCCTCCGCCGGGAGGCACCGGCGGCTCGGGGCCCGTGCCCGGCGCTCTCGGCACTGCCCGCTCCTGCCGGTGCCGGTGGCACGGATTACCGGGGGGGTCGGGCTGGCCGCGGGGTGCAGCCCCTCACCCCAAATCCGAACCTCCTGCCCGGCCGGGAGGTGCCGCCGGGAGGAACCGACGGAGCGGTGGGCGGGCTGAGCAGCTCGTACCTGAGTTGAGGCTGCCTTCCTTCAAACTGGGAGAGTTCAAATAATCCTCTTTGCAAACAAATTTGTTTTCGTCGATGATATAGAGTTCCTCGCCCGTGGAGAGCTGCTTGTTGCAGACCATGCAGGTAAAACAGTTCAGGTGAAAGACTTTATTCCGGGCTTTTCGGACGAGGTCGCTGGGAGAGATCCCTTGGGAGCAGCCGGCGCATTTGGTTCCAAACCTCCTGGGAAAGGGGAGAAAAGCGAGAACTGGAGCCCCGGCAAAGATGGGCTGAGGCGGGGGGCTGTGTGTGTGCGGTGGACAGAACCCCCCTCCTCAAATCCTGATTCCTCAGCATCTCCCGAGGGCGAACCGCACCTTCGGGGTGAGGATGAGGAGAGCCTTCATCCCCGCGCAGCCCCGGCGTTTGAGGTGTCCCCACCCGCGGGGGTCACACACGAGCATCCTCGCCCGGATTTGGCCCCAGAAGGGACGTGAGGGAGGGGAGAGCGGCCGGGGGTCCCCTCGGCACTCGGCGGGGCAGGATTTCGTTTCAGGCGGTGCCTCCCGGGAGGGGAACGCGGGGCTCCGGCCCGAAAATCCCGTGGGGAAAACCGGGCTGAAGGCGGCCAGAGAGACGGGAAAAGGGAGCGGAGGGTGCGGGGATCAGAACAACGGGCGGCAGAGGAGGGGGCTGCGCTCCCCAAAGCTCCCCGTGGTCCCAAGCCCGTCTCGCTCTCCCGAGGGGAATTTTTCCAGGTCATGAAGAGTGCTTTGTAAATCTCCCGTTTTCCTTTCCTTCCCAGAGAGGGTCTGGGTTTAGGTGAGTTTTTGTTTTTGTTTCCCCGGGAGATGTTTTGGTTTTTTTTAAAGAAAAAAAAAAAAATCCAGGGAATCTGAATCGGCTGGGAACGATCTCCCAAGGGGAGGGAAGAAAGAAAAATAAAAAAAAAAGAAAAAAAAAGGGAAAAGAAACAAAACCAAACAACCAAAACCTGCCACAAAACAAAACCCAAATCACCAGAAAAAAGCAACAACAAGAAGAAAACATAAAACCCACAGCAGAATAAAACAACAAAAAAATTCCAACAAAACCCCCCAAACCAACGGAACAAACAAAAAAGAAAATAATACAAGAAAAAAACCTAAACAAACAAAAATAAAACCAAGCCCCTCAACGTCCAAAACAACAACAAAAAAATCCTACAAAACAAAAAAATCTGCCCCCAGAACAAGGAGCAGGGGCTGTCGCAGCCGGGTCCCCGAGGTCCCTGGGGGCTGCCAGGCCCCGGGGCACCCACGCAGGGTCCCCCCCTTTTTCCCCTCGGGCCGCGGCACAACTCGTGCCTCCCTCGCTGCTCCCCGTGACGTTGATGTAGTGCGAGCATTAGGAGCCATAAGTCACGGCCCCCCCTTTGCCCCTGGTTTCCTCCCGGCACTTTGTGGTGCTCATTAGGGGCTGTTGAGGTGCGGGGGGAGGTTTTGGGCTCCGTTCTCACCGGGGCCTGCGGTGTCGGGAGGGGAGCTCGGGGTGCCGGGCCCGGAGAGGGGCGCTCGGGGGTCCCCGGTGCCCCCCGAGGCCTGAGGCGATGGGGAGGGCGGCGGCACCGGCGGAGCGGGGCCCGGGGCTGGCGGGGAAGGTGGTGGGGAGGTGGGGAGGGGGGCACAGCCCCCACCTCAGGCTGCAGCGCGGCCACCGCGTCCCCCCCGGGCTCCCCCGGGCCGGCGGCTGCTCCCGAGCGGGGAAACCGGAGGGGACCCCCTTGAGCCCCCCAGAGCTCCGGGGGACACCCCAGGCGGGCAGGGGTGAAGAGCTCCGCACCCTCCGCTCCCCTCTGTGGTGGGGGTGAGGACTCACCTGAAAAAGTCATTTTTGCAGTAGAGTTTCCCTTCCCTGGAGAAGCATTTCTCGGTCAGGTTGCACTTGCACTCGCAGCACTGGACGCATTTGATGTGCCATGCCCTGTCCAAGACGTTCAGTAGGAACCGGTCCAAAATCGGCCTCTCGCAGCCCGCACAATGCACCATCATAACCTCCGCCGGGGGATGGAGACGCTCAAAAGGAGAAGCCAGCCCCGCGCCGGCACACGGCGGCGGCAAAAAAAAAATAAAAGAGAAAAAAACAACAACAAAAAAACCCAACCAAAAAAACCAAAACCAGAACCAAAAACAACCAAGCAACCAAACAAAAAAAAACCCCAGCGAAAAATAATGCAAAATTAAAATAAAATAGAAAAAAAATAAAAAAGAAAAAAGAAAAAGAAGGAAAAACAATAATACAAAATCAAATGAAATTAAATGAAACGAAATCAAATAAATTAAAATAGAAGAAAAGAAAGGAGAATAAAAATAAAAATAAAAACCAAAGAAAAGAAAAGAAAATCGAATGAAATAAAACAAAAACTAACAAAATATAGAAGAAGGAATAACAAAAAATTCAGGGGAGGGCAGCGGGGCGGCTGTCAAGTTCTTCCCCTTCTTCTCTCCGGAGCCTCGACGACGGGAGGGAAAAAACGATGCCCCCCCCCAAAATAATCCAAACCACCCCCGAGAAATAATAATAACAATAATACTAAAGACCCCCCCAAATCTCCCTCCGGTGCCTGCGGAGCGGCCCGGGAGCCGGCGGAGCGGCGGCCGCGCTGCTGG
>NC_031784.1:9661517-9674366 GCF_001522545.3 Parus major | reverse complement strand
CGGCCGCTCCCCCCTCCCGCACTGAGTTTTCTCTTTAATTCCAGGTGCGGCGGAGCCGAGACCCCGCGGGAGGGACGGGGGAAGGAGCGGCCCCGGCCTGGGCTCGGGGAGGGTTTTGGGGAGGAAGATCCAGCCTGGGGCCGGGGGCTGCCACCCCACCGGGGGTCGGCGGCTCTCCCTCCGTTCCCCGGAGATTTCGGGAAGGGATGAGGCGGCCCTGGGGTCCGGCCGTGCGGGGAGGAGGAAAGCGGCGGGGCAGGTGAAGGCCGAACCTTCCTTCCCATTCCTCTTCGTTTCCTCTAGCCAAAATCCCTGAATTTTTATATTAAAAAATTACATTTTCATTTTTTTCTATTTCCCTCGCTCCAGCCCGAAGTAACCCGTGGCTGTGGAGCATTGTGGCGCTGGGAAATGCTCCTGGTAGTGACAAAAAAAAAAAAAAAAACAACAAAAAAACCTAACCAAAACCAAGAAAATAAAAAAAAAACCCCAGCTCAAAATCCCAACAAACCCGCCACGGCACGAGGGCATCGGCGGGAAGTGGAGTTTTGTGTGTAGGGATGTTTGTGGAAAGAGGGAGAATCGAAATAAGGGAATTTAAGAGGATCAGGGAGGAAAAATAAAAGAGAAGGAAAAAGAAACTAAAACCAGAAAAAGGGGAGGAAGAAAAAGAGAAAATGTATGCAGGGGAAAAAAGAGAGAAAGGGAAAAGAGAGAGAGAGAGTGAGGAAAAATAAATTAAGGGAAACGAAAAAGGAAGAAACTAAGAAGAGGCAGGAAAACCAAAGAAAAACGAAGAAAAAATAAGAGAAATGCAAAGAAGCAAAGAAAGAAGAAATAAATGAACGAAAGGAAAAAATACGCAGAAATAAAGAAGGCAAGGAAGAAGACGGGGAAAACAATGAAGGAAAAAGAAGAGAAAAGGAAAAAAAATCGGAGGAAAGAAATAAAAAAACAAAAAGAACGGCGAGAATAGAAGAGAATGGAAACCAAAAGGGAAGGGCGAAGGAAAAGAGCCAGAGCGAGGGAACAAGGAAGTGGAGGAGGAAGAAAAGGAAACAAAGACGGAAGGAAAAAAAAGCCAGGGAAGAGAGAAGAAAGGAAATGAAAACTGCAGCGAGTTAAAAAGGGGAGAAACGGGCAGGAAAGGCGAAGGCACGGGAAAGAGGAGGGACACCGCCGATCGCGGCCGCTCTCCCGCAGGGCTCTGCCCAAGTTTGAGGCATTCCCTGGGCGCTTGGGAGGAATTTGGGAGGCGCGGAGCGGTGCGGGGATGTGCGGGGCCCGCTCCCACCGCAGCCTCCAGGGATTTCGGGGCAGGATCCAGCACTCGAGCGGGGCCGGAGCATCGGGAGCATCGATCCCCGAGCCTCCCGGGCACGGCGGAGGAAGGCCGGGATGGAGAGGGGCTGGACATCCACGCGTGTCCCCTCCTAGGGATGAGCGCTCGCACACGCGGGGCCCGAGCCACCGCAGGCTGCTCAGCGCCGTCCCGCGCCTATGGATAAACCTAAGGATAAACCCATGGATAAACCTATGGATAAACCTATGGATAATCTGAGCCGTAGGGATGGTCCGTGCAGAGTCCGGGAGCGGTTCCCGCGCTGGTTTTTGTGCCCCACTCGGCCTCGCTGCTCTCCCGTGGCCTCGCACACCCCCGCGGGTCCCCTCCCGGCCACCCTCTGTCCCCAGCTGGGGACCCCCGCCCCGTCCCCTGCTCCCCGCCGCCGCCCTCGCCTTTTTCGTTTGAAAGTCAAGGAATAAATAAATCCGAGGGGAAAGGGAGGAGGGGAAAAACTACCCCGAGCCCCAAGAAACTCCCCCCAGCCACATTCCCCCATGGTAACAGATGGTAATTCAGGGCCCATAAGACCGCCTATATGTAACTAATAAACCTTTTGTGTTTTAACAGGGTAATGCGTGGAGAAGCAGCGTCGCTTATACAAGATGTTGATGGAATTTACTATATTATTAAAGGAAAAAAAAATCCCCTTTCAAGAATAAAGTGTATCAACTTACAACACAACAGACGGCAGAGGGATAAGTGAAACAGACAAAAGACAAACAAGATAATAATCTGTTTCCAATCAGTTAAGCCCTGTAGAATTTGTAATACGCGGTTTGCATATTCCCCCTGTGTTTTGTAATTAATTATCTATCTGTTCGGATGCTCCGCCGCCGAGTTTGTAGATATTACCAACTATTTTGGGGCTCGGAGGCGGCGATCAGGCCGGGCTCGGAGCGCGGAGCGGGGCCGGGCTCGGCGGCTCCGGCCGGCCCGAGGATGCGGAGCCCGGGCGCGGTGGGAGGCGGCGGCTCCGCTCCGCTCCGCGCTCCTCCGCGGGGCCGCTCCCCCCGCGCTCCCCTCCTTTCCCCTGGTAAGAGGGGGGACGGGGCAGGTTTTAACATTAAACAAACCCAGCAAGCATCTCCTCGCCGGGCCATAGGCGTTTCTGAGTGACTGCGTTACAAATTGTAAATTTAAATAGCTCACAGGATTCATTACCTCCCGCGTCTGATTTCACCCAGCCGTGAAAAATTGTCCTGGTGTACCACTGAGAAAGGGTTTGCTGCAAAGAGCCACAGTCTAATCACCAGCTTTCTCTCGCCAACAAAAGTGTAATTATTTTGTTTTGGGTGTAAATATAACCCACGGTACAAAAAAAAAAAAAAAAAGGGGGGGGGAGAAAAAAAAAAGATAAACCTCCAACAGCGTCTGAATGCATTATAGGGCTGTTTAAAAGATCCGTCCTAAATTAATACCAAGGTTAAAAGGGGAAGGCAGCTGGGACATGGAAATTTCCGTATTATTGGGGCGGGGGGGACACGAGGTGAGTGTGAGTGTGAGTGTGAGTGTGAGTGTGAGTGTGAGTGTGAGCGTGCACAGCTCCAGAGAACAATGCGGCCCCCCCGCCCCGCACAAAGCCCCACGCAGCCCCCACGCCTCCAACCGGGCCCCCCCACCCCCGGCTCCTTCTCCCCCTCCTCCCCATCCCGCAAAAGGGGCCCGAGGAAGGTGCCGGGAAGAGGAGATGCCCCAGCTCTCCGCTCCCCACGGGTGTTGCTGGAATCGCCGGGGGGTGTGAAAAAGAAAACAAACAAACCAAAGCCTCCTGCCGCACCTCAGCCTAAATACAAACGAACAGTCGGGGGATTTTTAATTCGGGTTTTTACTCCTTTTACTTCATTTTAACGAATTTTTGTTTCTTTCTTCCCGAGCTCCGGCACGGGGTTTCGGTGGAGGAAAAGGCACAAAACGGGCGGCGGTGCCGGCGGCTGGGAGAAACCCCGGGAGAGACGGAGCGGGCTCTGTTGAGGCGGTTTAACGGGAGAAAAGCGAAACAAAACCACACCACTTAAAAAAAAATAAAAAAAAAAAAATAAAAAAAGAAAAATTAATTCCAAACCAAAGAGAAGACACAAAAGTCTCGAGCGGGGGCAGGGAAGCGGGTGCCGCCGGCTATCGCGGAGCTCGGAGAGCCGTCGGTGCGAGCTCGGTGCTCAGCGCGGTCCCCGGAGCGCCCCGAGACCCCGCGGGACCCCGGCCGGGGCTGCCGCTCCCGGCTCCGGGGGCAGCCAGCTCCGAGCGAGGTTCCGCTTCTCCCTGCTCCCCTCGACCTCCCCACAGTCACCCCCACCTTCTCCACAGCCATTTTAACCAGCCCCCTTTTTTTTTTCCCCGCGGGTTGCGGTAATTGGCGAAGCTTTAATTGCACCCCGGCCCTTCCTGGCTCCAGCACGATGCCGGGACCCCCATTCCCAGCTCCTCGGGGCTGAGCCGGCCCTGGCTCGGGGTCCCGCTCTGCGCGGAGCTGCCGAACCGCGGGTGGGCAAAGCCTGGCTGTGAGCAGCGTGTGCTGCTAGAAACGAGCCGGAGACAAGCCCAGACCTTCGGAAACTTAGTGACTTGAGAGGGGATGCGGCTAAGAACTCGCTCCAAATTTCCTCGGGTGATCCCCGGCCCGCTACAACCTCCCGTCTATGCGACCGCCCCCCCGGAGGGGCTGCTCGAGCCGTTCCCACCCGCTCCCCCCGCCGCCTCCCCGCTAATGAGCGTGTGTGTTGACACGGCGAGGCGATGCCCCCGTTTGCTTTTGTTTGGGAGGTGTGAAAGAGGGAATCTGCATGAGAAAAGCCGGCGGCAACGGCGGAGCTCCGCATAGCAGCGGCGGGACGGAGCGAGCCGGTGCGTGGGGAGCCCGCCCTGGTGGGGCAGAAGCCCCCGGAGCGGGGGGGTTCGGGGGGCACACGGGGGGGCAGGGCTGGAGCTGGGGCCGAGGAGATGTTGGCGAGGCAGGGAGAGGAAGGGAGCTCGCCCCGGTGCTCCCGTCGGGGGTCGTGGCAGAGCAGGGAGCTGGCAGGGGTCTCACCCCGGGTATCCCCCGCACACGGGACCCCAAAAGCTGTGGGGGCGTGGGGTGACCCCAGAGGCTGCGCCCCTCTGGGTCCTCCTCCCTCCCTCGGGTTTGTTTGGGAAACAGGGAGGGGGGAGCGCTCGGCCCGCACTGCGGGCGGGATGAGGGGAGCGCAGAGCTCCCAGCTCGCTGCTGACGGGCACGGGGGGTCACACGGGGGGACCCAGCGCACCCCAAAACCACACCGAGCCAAAGGGGCCGCCAAGGGAGAGGGGCAGCTCCACGGGAGGGGCGAGGGGGAGGTTTTCAGCAATAAAGTGGAGCAGGAGCGCCGCTCCTCTCCTTCCACGTCCCGAGTGGAAGAGGAGTCCCGCGCCAGGACGGATCTGACAGCGATGCCCTCGGCAGGGCTGAGGCTCGGGATGGAGGAACCCGCCGGGATCGCGGTCCCGCCGTGTCCCCGCCGTGTCCCCGCCGTGTCCCCACGGTGTCCCCGGTGTCCCGCCGGAGCCGCGGAGCTCTCCAGGGTTCTGAACAGCGCAGCCCCGCCGGGCCCGGCCCTCCCTCCCTCCCCTCGTCCTGCGGGCACGGGCACGGCTGCCCCCGCCACCCTGCCCAATTCTCCATCGCCTTCGTCCTCCCCACCTCCATCTCCCCGTTTTCGCTTTTTTTTTTTTAATCTGTTTTCCTTTTTTCCTTTTTGTTTTCTCCCTTCTCTCTTTATTTTTCCTGGTTTTCCGTATTTCTCTGTTTTCCTGTGTTTTTACCCGTTTTTCTCTTTTATTTCTTTTTTGTTGTTGTTGCTGCGTTTCTCCTTTTTTTCCCACCTAGTTCGCTCATATTTTTTCCTGTGTTTTTCTCATTTTATTTTTTCTGTTTCTCTCCTTTTGTTTTCCTCCCCGTTTCCCCTCATTTTCTTTTTTATTTTACTCCTTTTCTTTTTCCTCCCTCAATTCTTCCTCTTTTCCTCTCTCGACTCTTTCTCCCACTCTCTCTCTTCCTTTCTCTCTCCCCACACCCTCTGTTGCTCTATTTTTCGTTTCCCCCTCTCATTTCCCACACATTCCCTTCCCATCTCTCAGTCCCTCTCTGCTTTTCCATCACTTCCCGTTTCCCTTCTCCCACAGAAAATCACCTGGGCTATAAAGACTGGAAATTTTGCCAGCACCGCCATAGAATTACCAGACACCCCTGGACCCCCTCAATGCCCCCCCAAGTCCTTCATCCCGGGGGGATCGGGGCTGCGCTGCCCAGGACCCCGCTGGGGCTGATGGCATCGGCCCTGCCGCGTTTTTTCTCTTCACTTCACAGCGGCTGCGATTAAAAGCGACCCCCAAAAAGCCCGTGAGCGGTGCCGGGGCCGGGTGGGAGCCCCACGGGGTAAAGGAAGCTGCGAACCCCGAGTGTCGGGGAGAGGCGACGCTCGGGCATTTGTGCAAAAGCTCCTGTCCTTACACACCTAAAGCATCCCCGCGACAGCGAACGGGGTCACCTGCGGGGTGTCCCCACCAGGGCAGGCCGGTGGGAGGGTTTAGGGTGTCCCCTGCCCGCTGAGCTCTTTGTCTGCCTCATCCTCTCCCTCATCTCCCATCCCCGCGTTCCTCCGAGCCTGTGCACGGCCCCACGCTCCCTGCCAGCCCCCAGTCCTCGCTGCCCACATCCCCGAGGCTCGGAGCACATCCCTGTGCCACGTTACACACAAAACCGAGCCTTGCACACGCACATTCCCCCTGCAACACCCATCTCCTGGCCCTGCCTTCTCTGACGTACCCAGGCTCCGGGGGAGCTGAACCAGCCCTCAGCCCCGTCTTTTCCTACCAGGGGATGAGGTTTTTCTCTCTCCCTGCAGGTCGGAGGAGAGAGCCCTTTCTGGGCTTGCTCTGGGACCGGGGATGGGGCTGAGAGTTTGGCCTAGATCGCTCCAACAGCGGCTCCACTGCCCGGGTGAGAAGCCGGGGCAGAAGCGCCTCGCGTTGGGCAGGGACGGGATAATTCCTCCATTGCCTCAGGGAATGGGAAAGGCTGCACGGGACCTCTCTAACCTCATCAGCTGCCTAATGTGCGCTTGTGCTGGCTGTGCTCGGACTGTCACTGTCACCCGGGCACAGGGCCACGCTGCTTTCTCCCTCCCGCAGTCCCCTCTCCTCCATCCCCGCTTCCTTCTGCTGACAAATCCTCGCTGGACATGCACACCTGCCTCCCTAAATCACAGTCCGGACCTCGGAAACAGCTCCAGCTGCTCTGATAGAGGGGTATCCCAATGATACCTGGGTATCTTGGGCTTGCCAGGGTGTCTGGAAGACAGGAGAGGAGATCCAGAAGCAGGGGACTCTGTGGGGCAGTGAAGGGTTTAAAGGGAATCAGAGTCCCTGGGGAACTGGGGAGCTGTTGGTTTCTTTCTTTATTTTTTTTCTTTTAATATTTATAATAGGCTTTAATTTATTTTTTTATTTATATTTTTTTTAGTAGCAAGGGGCAAAAAACAGCAGGAGAATAAGATAGGTTTAGCTTTTCCATTGGAAGTAACTCTCCACAAAGGGAGACAGGGATGGGCAAGGATCAGCCCAGCCTGAGAGAGTCCCAAGGCAGGGTCAGCCTGGGTGATGGCAAAATCCCCTTGTCCCAAGCACTGGGATTGATTGGACAGCTGGAATAATGAACATTCAAACAGCTGAGGGCTTGCTGGGCGCTGTGCTGCTATCCCAAATTCCTGTAAAGAAATGGGCTCATATCAGCACGACAAGGGAGTCTGGGAAAGGATTTTAGGCCAGGCTGATGCTGATTATGAGAAGATGAGGTATCTGTGTGTATATTTATGAGTGTGAAGGAGTTCCACACGTGCTCTAAACCCTCTCAAAACACCCAGGGCAGCTCTGGGGTACAAACCTTCCCCTGACACCCAGAGTGTTTCTCTCCACTTGCACACCCACACATGGTTTGTGGAGGGAGTGGGGCTGGACGGGGGAGCCTGTTCCTCCTGTGTCCCCACAATCCAAAGCACATCCATTTTCCCTTTGCAGGGTCTGAACCTGAGCCTGCACTTGAAATCTGGGGGGGTTAAACCCGGCAGAGACTTTGTACAACTTCTCCAGACTTCAGCAGGGACAGAGCTGGGAGCAGCCCCTGGGTGCAGGAGAGGAGGTCACCGGGGAGAGCAGAAGGCTGCACCTCGTACTGCTCCTCTCTTTGTTTTCCCTCACATCCCCACCCCAAACCCTGCACAAACCACAGGCACCAATCCTGCCTGGTACAATTCCTTTATAAATTTCATTGTTTTTCCCTACAGAAACATAAGGGATAAACACAATAATTTCCAAGGAGCAAAAGCTTCCCGCTGGAGAAGCCAAGAGGGACCTGTGGTGGAGTCCTGGGTACGGTGTGTCAGTGACACTGATTCCATCTGACACCTGGGTGTCTCCAAAGCCATCACATTGTGTGCTGCAAATGTATATTAACATTAGTATGCATTGGCACAATATGGATCCATTATTCCAAATGCTTATGAGAACTAGGTGCTGCGTAGGAGCAGCTGCTGCATTTTAAGCCTCAGAGCATCAATAGATTCATAGATTTTAGGGCCAGAAGGGACCCTGGCGAGCGTGGAGTCTGACCTCCCATGGAGTGTGAGCTGGGGGTGATTTTTGCATCCTGCCCCACAACTTGTGGGCAGGCAGCAGCCTCCCCTGTGGCCGGCTGCCAGCTGAGGGTTGATGTCTCCCTCTGGAAATTTGTTCCCTTGTTTTATCACTCCCCTCGTTAATCCTAAAAAGGGCAGATTTTCATTTCAAAGCTTGGCTCGTGGAGGTCCAGCTTTCCACCACATCTTGGATTGCTTCATCTGTATAAGAAAACCCATTTTCCCCCCTTTTGTTGAAGTAGCTGCGATGCTGGAGAAAAGAAAAAAAAATTAGAAAAAAAAAATCAATGTCTTGGAATGTCATCTGGAAAAAGGATTGGTACTTCTTAAGGGTGGAAATGGCACCTGGCAAGTGTTCAAATTTTGGGTGATTCCCTGACTGTAAGTGCTTCAGCTTTACTCTTTGTTTAAGAAAAATAAATCTGCATTTTGCAGAGAGGGTTGATGCTGGAGGACTTTGGGTTTATAGTGCTTCCAGAAAATGAAAGAAAAGAGAGAATGAAAATCCACTAAATCAATGAAATAAAAAGAGCTGAAAGTCCTATATTATGGTCACAACAATTCTTCACATAAACACGTCCTGGGTGACAGCCGAAGATGGGTAATTATCATTCAAACCACCTCTGATCCCCAAATCCCTGGCAAAACCTCACTGAAAAGTGAGCCAGGATCAGATGCTGAGCTCACCTTCCTGCAGGGGTTTGTCCCTTTTGTTTTCCCCTCTGCCCCTCACTGTGGGGACAGCAGCTCTGTCCCCCATTGCCTTCCCATCCTGATGCCATGGGATGAGTGGCTTCCAGTGGGTGCCAGCCCCAAAACACAGCAGCTCCCCAGCCCTTCTGGAAATCACCTGATGTCAGCCTGCATCCAGCTTGGCACTCAACTTTTAAAGCAGAAACCAGTTGAAAGTAGATGTTTTCCAGGAATATCACCCGGTGTCTACTGCTGAAAGTGTGGGAGAGGAATGATTAGGCCATGGGTTGGGTTGAAAGGCATCATCCAGAGGAAAAATAGGAATAACTTGGTGATCTTCAGTTCGTCCCTCATGAGAATGGAGTCACCTGAGAGCCATGGGAGAAGAGACACCCCCAGCAGTCAGAAATCCAGAGGTCAGAGGGATACAGGGATGGGACAACTTCCCTGGGCTTGGACAGGACTGGGGGGTGCCTCAGGGGCTGGCTTGGTGCCCACCAAGGGTAATTCCCAGTTCCCTCCCCATGCTGTAGGGCTGCTGTAGGATGGAAAGATGCACTTGTGCACTCCAGGGGAAGGTCTTGGCTGACCTCAGGGGTTTTGTGCTTTCCTTTCTGAGGTTATGGGATGTCTTTGGCAGCATTTCCAAACAGCCAGTGGGGGACCAAACCCCATTTCGTGCCCTCGGGTGAAGGTGGCAGAAACAAGATTTAACACAAACTGTGCTCCTTGCAAGCAGTTATCTCTAGAACTCCTGGCTGCAGGAGCCAAATGGATCCAGAGGAAACTGGGAAAGCTCTTAGGAGAGAAATTCCTGGGGGATGTTGAGAAGGCTGAGCCCACAGCTGATTGCCAGGAGCATCCTGAGGAGCTGTGATTTTATCTCCTGGGAGCAGCAGTCTGAGCTCTGAGGGGTGTCCTCTCCTCGCTGGGGATGTGCCCATTGCTCAGTCCTTGGGAGATGGCTGCTGCTCTCCAGCTCAGCGTTTTCTCCTGATCTGAGGAAGTGAGGAACAGCTTTCTCCAGGGAAGGATGTCTCCAGCATAACTCCTCCTACCCCACCCGGCATGAACAGCTTCCTTCTCAATCCTGGTTTGCCTTTTGCCTTCCCTTCCTCGGTTCATGTGGGGGCAGACACATCCCTCACCTCTCCCAGGCTCTGACAATGAGGAGAGGAAATAAAAAAAGATTATTTAGTATAATTTTTTTTTCCCTCTGATGAGATGTTTCGTGTAAGAAACACTTTCAAAGAAGAGGGGATGAATCATGCAACCACAGAAATTAGAGATGGAAAAGACCTCTTAGGTCAGCCAGTCCATTTTCCTGTGAATGCAGAGAAGCTTCTGAGTGCAGTTAGATTTTTTCAAGGACTTTGTCCGGACTAAGCCAAATTTAGCAAGAAAGCTTCAACTTAAATCCATTCCAAAAGGGCTGGGGCTGGGAGAGGGATGGTCTTCAGCTGAGTGTCATCTGAGTGCTCCAAAACTTTCAATGGAGGTGTGGAGCTGCGCAGAGCTCTCCTGAGGAGAAGCTGCAGAGCCGAGTGCCTGGAGCAGCCAGAAGGTGTTTGACAGCTCAGCTGGCTGGAAACCAGCCCCTTCCCACCCCACAGAGCCCTGGGGGAGATTCCAGTGAGGGAGGGGCTGCGAGAGTGTGGGTACAGGGTGCTGGGCAGAGATCTGCTGTGACCACCCCAGGGTGGCCGTGGGGTCACCACAGAGCCACAGGATGGGTCAGGCTGGAAGGGACCGCAGTCAGGACATGGGGTCCAAGCTCTCTGCTCCAGCAGGGTCATCCCAGAGCACAGGGCACAGGATTGTGTCCAGATGGTTCTGGAACCTCCAGAGAGGGAAACTCCACAGCCTCCCTGGGCAGCCTGTTCCAGTGTTTGGTCATGGGAAAGAAGCTCTTCCTCATGTTCATGAGCTCCCTGGGCATCAGTTCCTGCCCGTTCCTCCTGAGCTCCTGCTTGGCACTTCCAAGGGGAGCTTGGTCCATGCTCAGACCCCTCCCTGCAGATATTGAAGTGCTCCTCTGTTTCCCATTTCAGGAGCTGGGGCTCTGCACTCCTCAGGGCTCTGTGCATCGGGCTGGCACAATCCATGTATGAATGGCAAAGCAGCCATTCCCACCCCAGGCTCTGAATTCAGTATCCCAGGCCACCTTCTGAGCCGTGGAAAACCTTCCTGGAGGTCAAACTACAATTAACTAACAATACAGCCGGAATTAAAAGGGAAAAGATCCGCTCAGACATTTCATCTCCTACTGGAGTCACTTCTCACACAGCCTGGGGGCTGAGCACTCCCAGCCAGCTCCTCCTGCTTCCAGCCTGGCTGCCAGTGACAGGGACACATCTGTGCCCCATCCAGGTTCCACGGGAAACTCCTTCCTTCTTCCCAGGGAAGGAAGAGGGTGACAGAGAAGCGGGGAAGGGGAGGTGAAACCATAACGATGTTGATGATCAAAGGAAGCTCCCCAGCCCGGGGATTTGCTGTTGAATGCAGACTTTTGGCCACGTGAACTTTCCCTCGGTGACTCTGCAAATCCTTATACTTAGCTTTTTTTGGGCGTCGATTTCAAAAGACATCTTGCCTCTGGGCGTGGGATGCAGGCGGGAAGGGCCTTTCTAATTAACCCAGGAGGGAGAGCATCCCTCTCGCCTGCTCTGACCCTGCACCGTTAGGGAAGGAGCAGGATTGCCAGAGCTCCCCCAGAAATGGCACCTTAATCCGCCTCCCCAAAATCCCCGACCCCTGATCCGCGCAGAGACAACCATTTTAAAGAGGCAGTGTCACGATGTGCCACCTCCTTCTCATAAGTGGTCACCTGCCAGCTCCGACTGAAGGCGTAATTACCATCCTTGAGGCCTGATCCATCTTATTCCCCTTGAAGTCGATGAGGAAACCTCCCCGACTCTGCTGGAAGCGGTATTAAGATTCCTTCCCCCCTCCCCATCTCTTTTCCCAGGATTTATCTCCTTGTGAGGCTGGAGGATCTCCCCAGCTCTGAGGCTGGAGTGGCCGGGGATGGAAGGATCTGCAGGGAGGCAGTGCCTCCGGGAGGGAGTGGGTGAGAGGGGGAGAGAAAGAAGAGCAAACACAGGTCCATTAATCCGCAGTTAGTCTGCCTTTTTTGTTAGGAAGATGAACTTGATGAGTTAATTAAGCCACAGCCTGTAAAACCAGTTTATTTGCATAGCAAACTCCTGGGCCAGTGTGCTGTGAGCGGGCATAGACGTGCAGACAATTCCGGGGAAATTACAGCCTCATTAATATGCTAATCTGGTTGCAGGCCTGGAACGAGTTTTGGGTTTGCGGTGCTTTGGGGGGGGTCGGGGGGGAGGGGTTGCTTAGCAACCCTTTCCTCCAGGTAACCCTTCTCTTCCTTGCCCTTGATATCCCCCAAGGATTGCCAGGGGAGGGGGGCTCGGCGGTCACGCAACACTGAGCAAAACGAAAGGCAAACCGGGGGGGAGTGTGTGTGGGGGGCTGCCCTCGCACAGCATCCAGGCACGCACCCCCAAAGGGCGGGGGCAGCTCCCCCTCCCCGGCTCCGGGCTCGCTGCATGCGGATGCGCAGCCGTGCCTGGCGAGCGCCGAGCGCGCAAATGCGAGCGCGCCCGGCGGAGGGCACGGAGCGGGCTGGGCAGAGCCCGCAGCTCCGGCCAGTCCTGCTTCTGCCAGCCCTGCCCCGGCCATCCTGCTCCCCAGCACTGCTTCCCTGCCCTGCTCCTGCCAGTCCTGCCCCAGCCATCCTGCTCCCCAGCACTGCTTCCCTGCCCTGCCCTGCTCCGTCCAGCCCTGCTCCGGCCAGTCCTGCTCCCCAGCCCTGCTCCCCAGCCCTGCCCTCCTCCGGCCATCCTGCTCCCCAGTCCTGCTTCCCATCCCTGCTCCCCATCCCTGCTCCCCATCCCTGCTCCCCAGCCCTGCCCTGCTCCGGCCAGCCCGGCTCCCCAGCACTGCTCCCCAGCCCTGCTCCCCAGCCCTGCCCTGCCCTGGCCAGCCCTGCTCCTGCCAGTCCTGCACCCCAGCCCTGCTCCCCAGCCCTGCTCCCCATCCCTGCTCCTCATCCCTGCTCCCCAGCCCTGCTCCTCATCCCTGCTCCCCATCCCTGCTCCCCAGCCCTGCTCCCAGCCCTGCTCCCCAGCCCTGCTCCCATCCCTG
>NC_031784.1:9640477-9661412 GCF_001522545.3 Parus major | reverse complement strand
CCCAGCCCTGCTCCCCAGCCCTGCTCCCATCCCTGTTCCCCAGCCCTGCTCCCCATCCCTGCTCCCCAGCCCTGCTCCCCATCCCTGCTCCCCAGCCCTGCTCCCAGCCCTACTCCCCAGCCCTGCTCCCCAGCCCTGCTCCCCAGCCCTGTTCCCCATCCCTGCTCCCCAGCCCTGCTCCTATCCCTGCTCCCCAGCCCTGCTCCTATCCCTGCTCCCCAGCCCTGTTCCCCAGCCGCGCTCTGCCAGGGGCTGCTCCCTGCCGAGGGTCCAAGATCACCCCAGTGCCTTCCCGGCTCTCTGCTCTCCATCCAGCGAGGCTCCTCCAGCCCTGCCAGCCCCCGGCTCTCCTCCCTGGGCAGCACCAGCCCAGCCCTCTCTGCCTATCCCGGTTTCCTGGGGCGCTGGTGGGGATGGGAATAGCCGGGATCTGAGCTGGGGGTGCAGGGTCTCTGTCCCCAGCAGCCCCTGCAGCAGGATGGGATTTCATCCCTTCACCGTGTTTGTTGCACAGCCAGGACCTTCCTCCTGCACCTTCACCGCTGGTGACGCGTCCTGACACCCCTGGCTGCCGGGGAGGGTTTGTGCCCTGGCTGTCCCAGTGTCCCACAGTGTCCCTGCCCACCCTCTGGCAGCACAGAGGAAAGTGGCAGTAGGATTTCTGCTGGAATATCAGGGCCTTCCCAGCAAGGTGGCTTGTCAGACATGGCACCTCGGCCATTGTCTGTACCATGAGGGTCAAGAAGACAAAGCTGCAAGAGCAGATGGAATCTGGGAAAGCCCCACATCCTCCATCCCAAGGGATCACACTCCTGTTCATCCCCAGCCCTGTTCTCCCAGCAAGTGCTCCTACCTGACAGGTCTCTGTTGATAGATAAGCAAGGGGAATTCTCACATTCCAGCATTTGCTCTCTAAGCACAGGTTTCAAACCCTTCCCTGGGCCACCAGACCTATCCTTTCTCTCCTGACATGGTCCTTGTTTGGGATTAGAAGATTTTCCTCATCCGTTCTAGGCTGCTTCCCTGGAAGCTCACACACGGCTCAGGGATGAGCTGGGGCACTCCTGTGGTACCTGACTGGGTGCCAAAGCAGTGTGAGTTTCTCCCAGAGCCCTGTTCTCCACATTTCTGTAATCCAGAGGTGATGTGCAGGGCTGTGCCAGCTCCAGCAGAGCTTTTCACCCAGCTGCTCTCCTTAGGGCGCTGTGTGACAGACATCAAAGCCTTCTAATTTAGACCCAGAACCTGCAGAACAAGGCCAGGCCAGCAGCCCTGGGGCTGACGGTGGCAGCAGGTCAGTTCCATGGGGTGCTCTGCCTTTAGGGCATTCCCTCAGCTGGAGTTTCAGACTCTGGAGGTTCGTGCTCAGCTCCCTTGCCCTGCCACCAAGCCTCAGGCCAGGTGAACCCAGAGCTGGCTGCAGGAGGAATTAGATGCCTACAAAGCTTTGTGAGCCCTTTGTTGACCAAATCTGGCTCTCGTTCAGTGGGAACAGAGCTTCTGCTGGGATGGAGAAGGTTTCCCTGTCCACAAATCTGCCCTGTGATGCTTGGAAACATCCACCTCTACTCACCCCCCAGCCCAAACATTTCAAGTGTGCACAAGTGTGCCAGGCAATAAGTTTTAATGTCAAACATTTCCCTGCCAAGAAGAAACTCTGACTTCTCAGGAGGAGGCAAATTCCCTGGCTCGCTGCTGGAAACCCTGACATGTGGGAAGGAACTGCTGCCTTCCTACCTGGGGAGTCCCAGTCTCCAGGGTTATCCATCCGTTAACCTTCATGAGCTCAAATATTTATTATTCATATTACCCTGAAATGTGCTAAAAAGATGAAAAAAGGAATTAATGTGCCAGATCTTGCATCCACCTTTTAGCTTATTACAGTGCTAAAGCAGTATTAACATTTACAGTGTGTGAGCTCTGCTTTGCTTGTGCCTGAGGCCAAGGGGTTTAAGCCAGTGCTGAAGTTAATAGTGAGTGCTGGTTAGAAAAAGCCCATTATGTCATAAAGTTGGAATTTTACTTGGGCAGTGGCCACTGGCTCTTTCCAATTGGGATGCAGTGCCATCCCCTCTATCCCTTTCTGCTCCGCCGCCCGCTCCCACTCGCTCTCGCTCTCACAAACAAAAACAGAATGTGGAGAACGGTGTTTTTCTTTCCAGGGCTGGTGAGTCGAAGGGCAGCACGTTTGCCAGAAGATAATTGGTTCAAACTCTGGCCAAGGAGCTTCTTGGATGGATGCTGGAGATGCCATGAGGCCGGAGGTGTTCCTGGGCCTCGTTCCCTCTGCTGGGTTCCTCCACATCTCCTCTTTTACGGCTTGAGTGGATTTATACATCCAACATCTGTGTGTTCTGCTGGAGCACATGAGCATCGCCTGCCTCCCCTTAGGGAAGGGTCTTTATAACTGTGGGAGGAGCAGCTCTGCTTCTTGGGGTTCTTGCTTACACCTGACAGCCCCAGAATGAGGCAGGGTCTGTCCAGGTGCCCGTTCCATGGGGTGGTGACCACACCTGTCCCTGCCTGCACACACCTGCTCTCCCCTCTCCCCACACCCCCTGTATCCTGCAGAGCCCTGGGTCTTGTGGGCAGTTCACCCCCTGCAAGGACAGAGGGCTCCTCAGTCAGTCCCGTGGCTGCCTCTTGGCTCTGCCACCAGCAGGAGCTGCTGAGGACAGGCCTTCAATCCAACCAAAAACTCCCACATTCCTTGGAGAGGTTGGAGCGGGGCTTGCTGTGCCCTGGGAATGGGACATGCTCATGTTGGGCATGAGGAGAATGCTCCGTGGGGCCAGGAAGAGCCTTTGCTGAGGTCAGTGTGAGTCTGGTGAGATTCAGTTTGGTTTTGCTGTACTTGAGGCTCAGCTGATTTTCTTCAGAGCACGGGGTGTGTTAAGGTTTTTGCTATTTTTATAACTCACTTCTCCTCCTGTGTTCCTGTGCACAGGATAGCTCTTCCAGTCATCCCATCAGGGAAGAGTTTATTTGGAGGAGAGGGCCTCACCCTTCAGGAAATCAATATTCCTTCCAGCTCTGCTTGTCCTTGGTGAGTGTGACCCAGCAGCCACAAGCTGGGGGTACTGAGTGTCCAGCAGGATGAGGGACGAATTCACAGCCTTGTGTGCTGAGGAACTGCTTTTTTGGAGGCTTTGCCGTCAGGGTTTTTAGCAGATGGCTGCTTTTGGATGCAAACAGAGGTGTGGGAAGGCTTGGAGAGCTTGGTGGCATTGGGAGAGCGACTCACATCAGCACAGCAGAGCTGACGCCTACCTGAGCACCCCTTCATCTCCACTTAGCCTGGGACTTGTCTTCTGCAGTTCCCCTCTGGTGATGGCAAGGCCTTTGGAGCACTCTCTGGGGCTGATTTCCATCAGAAGACCTCTGTGGCCATGGGACACCTGAGTTCTGCTCCTTGAACCCCTGTGCAAGGGGCCAGCACTACACTGAGCCCCCTCGGGGCACCCAGGGATCGCACAGAGCCCCGGGATCCAGCAGCGATGTTCCCTTTGCCAACAAAGCTTGTTGGGCTCTTTCCTCTGTCTGCTCTCCAGCAGAGCCACCCAGACTGTCAGAACAGAGCTGAGACCTAGTTGGAATTCAGAGGGCACCATCAGTCCGTGTCATTGGCAGGGAATAAATAAATACCTCTTTGGAGCGCGTCAGGAGTGATGTGTTGCCGGGCTCATTCAAGGTCACATCCGTAAACACGGAATGGAGAGCACGGAGCAAATCCAAGCTGGATCCAATCCCAGCCCTGGCTTTCCTGCGGGACAAACATCCCCCCTGATGGCAGGAGCAGCAGCAGGGGGAGAGGGCAGTGCTGGGGCTGTGTGTGTGTGCTCTGGCCTTGGAGGGGCGCTGGGGCAGGGCTGGGGGGCTGGGAAGGGTCACTGGGCAGGGAGGGTGAGTTTCTGAGGGTGTGACATCCAGCAAGGGAGGTTTTCCATACCTCATCCTGGCCCAGAGGCTGCCTCAGCACCTCTGGCACCTGGTGGATCCCAGTGTGACCTCGGTTTGTGGGAGTCTGGAACAAAACTTCCCTGGGAAGGAGCTCTGTTGCCGAGGTAATGCCCAGTGGCTCGGTGGTTGATCCAGCCTTGTGCACACCCATTTCCCCTACTGCAGGCACCTCAGAGCCCTTTGCTCTGTTCCAGGGCCCTGCTCATCCCCCTTCCACCTTCCCTTCTGCTTAACCTATGGAAGAAGCTACCAAAGAGGGAGAATCCAACAAAACCCCACCCTCGCTCTGCCAAGAGCTCCTTCCTCTCACGGCAGGGCTCAGACCCCAAGTCCGAGGCTGCTCGGCTCTGTCTCGGTGATGCTCCTCACCCTTTGACAAATCCTGGCATTTGCAAAGTTATTATACCTCATTATGAATTGGATTTTAATCTAGTGTAAATAGTCCTACCATTATAGTGTCATAAGAGGCAATTAGCCCCCCTGCCTGCCTCTATGCATGAGGGGAAAGCTTTAATATCACGGAGCTGTGAGGGCCTGATGGGGCTTCAGCCTCCATGCACACAGAGCCTGGCTCTCCTGGCATTAACCTGTCCAGAGCGTGCTGAAGGCATCCCCTCTGTGTCCCAGGAGGTCTCCAAGTGACCATCTCCCGAGCTCCGGGGTTGGTTTTGGCCTGGGATCTCTGCCTGCCGCTGGGTTTGCTCGGCAGCAGGACTGGAAATCATCTTCGGGAGGATGGATGCGGTTCAAGCAGATGATAAATGGTGGTTTCCTCGCCTTGCCCTTAGCCCAGTCACAAAGGGGATTATCCTCTGCAGGGTGAGAGGCGGCTGCAGTCCGGTCCCTGCCTTGCCTCGGGGTGATTATTTCCAATCTCAGCGCAGCTTCCCTGCGCTGCCTCGTGCGGGAAATTCATTATGTGGAGCTGGCTCTCCCGCACGGTGCTAAAGCAATGCCACCCTCTCCTGTGTCACCCGGAGCCGGGCCGGGGGAGCCGGCAGCAGCCCGGGCACTCACAGCCAGGGCTGTCCCCACCGGGTAATGTCGCATGATTAATAACAACCCCGGGTTAATGGGGTTTTAATGTTCCTCCAGCAGCGGCGGGAGGGGGTGGCATCCTCAGCTCCGAGCAGGGGCTTTGATCTTTGTTTTAGGGAGGGAGCGAGGTGTCTTTGTGCTCGGTGCTGGGTGTGTGGCTGAGGGCTGAACAGCACAGCCAGGTGTGCTCCAGGGTTGGAATCTGGGTGTTTGTGGTGGATGGGAGTTAAATGCTGGCCCCAGAGATCCTGGGGGTGTCCCAGCACAGGCTGGGGGATTGCTCAGAGTGTGGCACAGCAGAAAGATCCATCCTCGGGCTGTTTCATCAGACAGGGGCTCCCTGCACGGTGGGTTTAGCAGAGGAGAGGCTTTCACTCTCCCAGGGATGGGAGAGGACCCAGTTTGTGCATGAAGGGCAATCAGGGCCGAGCAAAAGGGCCTGTGGTGCATCCCTCCCTGCCCCTGGGGTCCTGGGCACAGGCTGTGCTATGCTCCCTGCTCCTGTGAACTTGCTCTCCTGCTGGAACTTGCTCTCAGGGGATGGGTACAGAAAAATGCCCTCCCCATCCTTTCTTTGTCACATGAAAGAAAAGCTGGCTGCCTGTTAATTACATGAACCTTCTCATGGGCAATTGAGCTGGCCCTGTGTGTGTGTATTCATGCTGCCTGCGAGTTCTTGTCTGATTTGTGCTCACAGGTGACTGAAAGGAAGCCAAATTTTCCAACAAAGCAGAGCCCTGCTGCTTGTGTCCAGCTGCATCCGGGCCCTGTCCACACAGCAGGGCAGTGGCTCTTTCTCCCAGGGCAGGAACAGTGGTCACCTCCATCCCAAACTCACTTTTGGAGTCCTGGGATGCCTTTTCCCCATGTTACAGAGCTCCAGAGGTGTGGACATCCCTCTGCCCCTCCCTTCCTCTCCCTGAACTTCCCCAGGGCAGCCCTTCAGCCTGAGTTTTGGTCCTTCCCAGGGGTGGATGTGGCCCCTTCCCCTTGCTGGAGCCTGGTGCTCTGGGGAGGGTCTGGGATACAACGCCAAGGGGGAGAGGGCTCCTGGTGTGGGGACCCTGCTGCTCTGTGGCTCCTGGATCTGCCAGCGGGGCCCTGTGACCCTGCTGGCTGGGGACAGCCCTGGCACTCCAGTCCCCATGGCTGTGTGTCCTGTGTGCACAGAGGAGCTGCTGGGAGCCCAGGGAGATGCTGGTTCCTGGCTCTGCACCTGAGATGCTCCTCAAGGACCCTTCCCTCCCCCTGGGATTTGCTGGGAATGTTGGCCAGCTGGGCTCCCAAAGCCTCTCTGCACACTTCCCCAGGGCATAGGGCAGAGTTCTGCACATCTCTGTGTCTCTCCTGGCACAATTCTGGCCCATTCCAACCAGTTCCCTCCCAGCCAGTCCCTGGGAACAGCTGAGGGTCGGCCCAGGACACACGAGGGGATGTGGCACAGCCTTCCATGACTCTGCAGCTCATCTCCTTCCTGCCAGCTTGACTCCAACCTCTCCAACGCTGAGTTTCCAGGCCTTCATTTCCAGCTCTCATTGCTATTCATCGGTGCATCTGAATATTTTAATCCTTGGGGAGGGGGGACTGGAGAGCAGCGTCCTCCCCCTGCTTCCCCAGCCACCCTCCCTGGCTTATCTCTGAAACCAGGGCCAAGCTGTCCCCGGCCTCAGTGGGTGAGACAAATCGTGCAAGAAGCTTAAAGCAAGTCCAGCATCTCCCACCTTGTGCTTGGAGGGGGCTGGGGAATGAGAGGAGGGAGGGGGTGAGGGAAGCAGCTTGTAATTACAGAGTAAGAGGCAGCGATAAAATGATAATGGAAGAGTTCTGACCCGGCTGAGGCAGTTCTGCAAAGCTGTGAAATAAATTTAGCAAAGGAGCGAGGGCACAGGGGGCTCCCAGGCTGGGTTACAGCTGAAATGCTGGTTTCACAAACAAGACGTAAATTGGATTGCAAACATCTAATTAACCTCCTTGCTTATTTTTTTTTTTTTTTTTTTGGTGGGAGAGGCGACAGATTCCAGCTAAAGCTGATACCGTGGCTTGATATCCCTTTGCAGGAGAGAATCTGGAGGAGAGGAGAGGCAAAAGATGAGGTGGTTTCACCTGCTGGTCCCTCCTTGCTGTCCAGGCAGCGGGGAGAGGAGAATCTCCAGCCCTTCTGACCTCTCTGCCTTGCTGTAGAAGCTGTGTGTGCTGTGCTAAGCTCATCCTGGAAGGAGAAGGTGCTGGTGGAGCTTCTCCTCATGCCTCTTTGTTCTTCATCTCACCTGGAGTTCCCCACTTCCAGGAATGGGCATCTCCCCTGCCCTGAGCTGGCTCTGCTTGGCTGCTGCTTTGCCCTGGGCCAGAGCTACTGACTTACTTTTGGGTTTGACCCAACCTCTTTGGAGAGCAGAGCTGGAAAACACCCCTCTCCTCCCTTCCCTGGGCTCCAAGGGTTGCTGTTTGTTTTTCTGGAGGGCAACCATTCCGTGTGGAGCTCTGTGGCTCCCCTCCCTCCCCAGCCCCTCACCGCCTCCTGCCTCCCCCTCACCCCAACCTCTTCTCTTTTTCACCCCACCTTCCCCCAGGGGCATCCAGCCAGTGCAAATGGTCCCTTGGCAGCAATGATGAAGATGGATGTCTGATTGATTCTCTCTCCTCTCTGCAACCCCCTCTCCGGCCCCCCCTTTTCCCTCTCCCCCCCTCTCCATGCCCTTCTGGCAGAAAATTAAAAGGCTATTTGTTAAAGGGCGAAAGCCCTCAGGTGCAGCCCCCGGCTGGACAATTTGTCTCCATGAAAAGGATGCTATTATGAGAGCGGCTGGATCCAGGAGGAGGGGGAGAATTTGCCAGGAAGAGAAGGGAGAGGTGGGGAGGGGGAAGGAGGCATCTCCCGGGGACAATGAGGTTGGGCTGGGGGGGACGGGAGATTGTCGGGGCTTGCCGGCTGGGCTGCCGTTCAACGGGGAGGGGCGGGAGAGCCGTGTGCCGGAGGGAGGGAAGCCAATCCTCTTGTTGTGAGGCACAGCAGAAGTGCCGACCTGCCAAATCCTCTCCGGCGGCGCCTCCGCCGGTCCCCCACTTCAAAGGGAACAGACGCTCGGGCCGGCCGGGCACCCCATGGAGGGCCGGGACCCCCGCCTGGCCTCCCCCCGGCTGCTGCCGCATGTCCCTGCTTGCTGCTGGGCTCCCCTGCGTGGCCCCGGGGCTGGCTGTCCTCTCCTCTGCTCCAGGGAGGAGGAAAAGGAGGAGATAATGCACGGATGTGCCTCTTGTCTACTGAAGCCATCAGTCAAGCGTCTGCTGCAGCTCATCCCGCCGTGCCCTCCCCTGCCTGCATCCCTCCCTCCATCCCTGTGCCATTCCATCCTTCCCTTGGTCTTCTCCCCATCACCTGTCTCCCCCCGCGCTCACCTGCTCGTCTCTTTGGTTTTAGGATTTGCTGTGAGCTGTGTGCTCCCCCAGGACTGCAGGAAGGTCCCCGTGGGAGCTCAGAGAGCCTCCAGCTCTCTCCCCCTGGAACTCTGCAAATGCTCTCCAACAAAAGCCACTGCTGGGAGGGAACGACTGCAGGAGTGAGATCCCCTGGCCCAGGTTTGAACTGAGCTCTGAACTGGAGCAGTCTGAACATCACCGAGCTCCCCTGGGAGGCAGCAGGGCAGGGCTGAGGCCTCTGCTTCAGCACTGACCCCTTGGAGCTGCTAGCAGCCTGGAGAGGTGTCAGCAGCGGGGATGGGGCTGGGAATGGTGCTGTGGAAGCTGGGGAGATGCCTTGGCTGTGCTCTGTGTCCAGCAGGATCCTTCCACCACAAGGATGGGCTGGATGCATGAGCTTCCCGTCCACGGAGCTCCTGCCCTTGGCTCTGCTGCTTTGCTGCCCCAAAAGCGAGGGAAGCAAACGGTGCCTTCACCTGGGAGCAAGTGGGAAAACACTCCCAGATGGCAGGAAACAGCCTGGTCTGGGATGGACATGGCTCTGCTGGAGCAGTTTTCCAGGGGGGATTGCTGCTTCCCCTTGTGGGAGGGTGATGTCCCGGTGAGGCTGCTCGGGAAAGCAGCAGCAGCAGGGCTGGCTGGGTTTGGCCTCGCTGCGCTGGAGGGAAAGGGAAGATCTGGGGAGGGTTGGGTGCTCTGCACTCTGGGAGAAAGCATCTCTGCAGGGACTCCTCCTGAAGGCAATCCGTGGGATAGGAGCCTCTGGCCACATGGCAGGACAGCTCTGAGTGATGCTCTCTCAGCATCATGGTCTCCTTGCTGAGGGCTTCCTCCACCTTCATCTTGCTGCAAGAGGCTCAAACAGGAGAGCAAACAGCTGCTAAGAACGGCTGAATCCAGCAGGTTCTCCTCAGCATCGCTCAGGGCTGTTTTGCCCAACATCTTCTAGAAACTCGCTTCTCCAGCTGACAGAGGGAGGAAAAAGGCAGGCTGTGAGGAGGGAAAGAGCAGCTGCTCTGTCCCAGGGCTGACTTTTCCTTCTCACTTCCCCACCAGCCTGGATCAGATGCATTTTTGGGGTGTGGAATGGGGAGGATGAGCGCTTGTTGGAAGTCTCTGTGTCCTGTCAGGGTGTCCCACCCGCTCTGTGGGACAGGAGTCCCCTCTCCCTGTGTTGGTGAAGCAGGATTACACTGAGTGGTGGTTCACTCTCACACCTGCCTGACCCAGAGCTGCAGCCAGGGCTCAAAAACCAGCTCTGAATTTGCATGATTCCCTTCTGGCCCTGACTTAAAATCCTCATTAAAAATAAAAAAATAGAGTTTTATTTCTAATTTTTTACTCAGGACAAATTTAAAATCCACACTTTTTTTCACACAGGAAAGGATTTTTACCTTCAGGCAGGGACCAGAGCTACCTTGGCCATAACCATGAAAACCAGGGATTGCTCTGCTTTCCCTGGAGTGTTTTATTTTGGTTTTGCCTTTAAAGCCTGTTGGCTCCATGCACAGCCCTGGATATATGTTCTAAAGCCAGCAGAAATAGGTTACAGTGTGAGATTTAACGATTCAGCATTTCTCTTGCCACTGATTTACTGACTGATGCTCAACTTTCTTTTTTCTATCAGTCGAAGAACTGCTTGGCCACCGAGAGCTGCAGGCAGCTGCAAAGAGAATTAAATAATAATATCTTTGGGAGGTAAAAATGCCTGGATCGAATGGAGCAGCAGCACCACCCAGACAGCCAAGGGAAAGTCGGGATTGGAGCTCAAACAGGAAGGAGAACCCTTCATGATCTTGTTACCTAGCACAGACTTAACCCACAGACATGCCAAGGCGCTTTTAAAATTGATTTTATATGAACCAAACAACCTCTAGTGATTTGATTTGGGGAGACAGAGTGACTGTGATGGGGTTTGTGGGAGGGGTAACCAAGCCCCTCCGTGACCCCCAGCTCCCCCTGGCAGCAGTGACACAAGGAGGCCAAAGCCCCCAGGTCATTTTCCTGAGCCCCCACCCTGCCCTGGGGTGTTCCCCACCAGCTTTCCCAGCTGGGGCTGTGTGGGACACCCCCCCATTTGTCCCCAAGCCCAGCCAGGGGCAGTTCCCAGCACAAGCAGCCTGGCAGAGCCGTGGGTGGGATGGGGGGCACAGCCATGCACCCAAAGTCCTTCCAGCACCACTGTCTGGGGTTTTCTCCCACCTTCCTCCATTTTCTTCCCTCCCTATCTCAGGCAGGTTTTCCCAGGATGTGAAAGCTGGAACTCCAATCCAGTCCCAAACCCACACCACATCATCCAGTTAGGCCAAAAGCCAAAACCCAGCCACCTCTCCGAGTCCAGATGCAAATGTTCTTCCCCTCAAGCTCATGATGCTGAAGCAGCTTCAGAAACAGCTGATCTTTATCCTTTCTTCTCACCACAAACCCTGTAACCTCTCTGGGCTCTGCCTTTCCTTTCCTGAGTCACTCCCAGCAGCGCTGTCCCCTCACCCCTGCCCCTCTGGATCTGAAGAGAGACATTCCATCAAATTCCTGCTGAAGAAAAGAGTGGGGGATTTGGGCACTCTGGAATTGAGAGGAACCTGGGGAGATCTCAGGGGCAGCCCAGCCACCCTGAATGTCCACTGGTTTCCCTGTGCATGGGCAGGGACCTGCCCCACATCTGCAGGGAGAACCCAGGTGATGGGATTGCTGGGGATAAGCAGAGGGGAGAGAGGAATGGTTTGGATCAGGAGGAAATGGCAGGGACACACGGCTGTGAGGGAGCAGCGGTGCCCTGGTGGCAGAGGAGGTTCTGCAGAGAGGTCTGGAGCTGTCTGAGAACACACTGGGGGTGCAGTGGTGGCTGGGTGGACACTGCTGGTGCATCCCAGGCATCCTGGAACACTCTTGGTCAGGGTCTGCTCCTTGAGCTGACCCAGGGCAGTGCTGTCTGAATGAGCCTGGGGAGAGAAAACAGTTGGGAAAGAGGAGGGAAGAAAAGGTGGGGGAAAAAGGGATGACCAGAATCCAAAGGCAAAACCTCTCTGGAGACAGCCCAGAGCTGTTCTGTGGTGGTGTCTGGAAACCACGCGGAACGTGAAGCGGAAACCAATGAACCGCAGTGAGCACGCGGGAAATGAGCCCTAATTGAGGGACAAAAACAGGAGCAGATGGGCAACCCTGCCCACCACCCCTTTCCAGGGGTCTAATTTGCCGTGGAAGCCGGGGAACGGCCATCCCTGAACAACCGAGGGCTGCTGCTGTGGCTAGGGGTGGCCTTGTCCTGGTATGCTCCTGGAGGGATTCCAGGGATGCTGGCAGCATCCCACACCCACCTCCCCCTCCACAAAAGGCCTGCTGAGGGTGGGATGCTCAAGGCCTTTCTCCTCAGGGCCGAATCCAGCCACTCTGTGCTGGGGCATTACAGGGGCTCGGCGAGTTCCACCACTCCCCAGGTGAGATTTGTTCTTTGCCGACACAAAACAAACGGGTATTTCCTGCCACGCTTTCGTTTTTGCCAAAACACACGAGCTGGAGGAGATGGGGGGGGTTGTTTAAACAACTCTGTCCTGCCCTGCAGTCAGAGACTCTCTGTATTATATTCTGAGACCGTCTGTATTGTTTTAGGATAAGTGCCAGCAGGGAAACCCCAATTCCATCTCAAGGACCGCTCCTAGCACCTCTTTGGGGATGCTGAAAATCTCAGTGTGGTGGTTTTCCTTTGACCCCTGGAAGGTGCTGCAAGCAGACCAAGGAGCCCCGTGTCCGCCCACCTCAGCCTTCATCCCTGGAGGAAAGCAGGGAATTCCCTCTGGAATGCTCGTGGAGGTGGGGACCAAGGGATGCTAGCTGGAAGCCGGCACCGACCCCTCCCTCCCTCCCACCGCGGGCTGGGGAAGCTTAATGAGTTAATGCTGATTAAGTGCTTTCAGATAATCAGATAAAGGTGTCATAAAAGTGCTTTACAGTGATGATGATGTGTTTTATGGTGAGGAGAAACTGATGATCCCAAATAAAAATCCAAATTAAATCGGGGGGGAAGTACAAAGGTGTCTTCAGATCCGGGGTGAACTTCACATTAAGGGCAAAAAAAGCATTCAAGCGTTCGCCAAGTTCCCATCTCTCCTCAAACCCTGCCTCATTTTGACCTCCCCCCTCCTCTTCAGGAGCCTTTCTGCTGGAGACCAAGATTAATTACCTCCCTCACAGCCCTTTGGGCTTCCCCCATCTGATAAGGTGTGAATAAGGCTGACAGGACCTGCTAAGGGTCTCACAGCTTTCTCAGCACCGTGTCCTGCCTGGAGCACATCCCGGGCTCGCTGCATCCCTGCTGATCCCCAGCCTCATCCTCAACTTTTGGTATCCATGGAGTTGGAAATGTAGGGATGGTGCTCTCCACGCTGGGGTAAATCACCCCAAAGGCCGAATCTGCCCACACCAACTGCGCCAGCTCTGGAGCAAGACCCCAAATAAAGCCAGCACCAGCATTTCCCCCAGCGTGAGAGCTGCCTTTGTCCAGGCTGTCAGGGACCCCAGAGTTGAGGGACACATGTTAAGATCTACAGCAATTAAAAGGGGCTCCAGCCTTAATGTGCTCAGCTGAAAGCCCAGGTCCCCAGGTTGTGCACGGGAAATTGGCTGCTAATTTAGCGGCTGCTGCCAACTGGCCGCATCTGTCCAGCCTTGGATGGCTGTTCCTTCCTTGCTCTTTTCCAAGCGTTTCTCCTGGCAGGATTGCAGCCTGGGGAGGAGGCAGAGCCAGCTCCGACAACCTGCTCGCTCCACACGCTGCCTTGGGTTCATGGCCATGGCTGGGCAGTGCCCCCCACCCAGGGCTGTCACCTCTGCACCTCGTCCTGAGCTTCCTGGGAAGCAACAGGACCTGGCACAACAAATTCCCAGATCCTGGCTCATCTTGGCTGGTTTATTGGAGAAAAAAACCTCATTCTACCCCCCACCCCCTCCCCTCCCATGATTTTTTTCTTCTTTTATTTGCGTTGACTGAAATGATTGGTTAAATAAAAAGCAGCTCATACTATTTTTTTAACGTGTTTTTACTCTTTTATCAAAGGAAATGGCAAGATCTGAATTTGTTTCACTTCAGTGGAAAACATCAAGTTGAAATGATCCAACTTCTCCAGTGTGGTATCTCTGCTGAAAACACATTTATTTAGGCAAGCTGCTTTGCCAAATGTGACAGGAATCTGTGGCTTTGAGCTGAATTTCCCAGCCATCCCGAGGCAGCAGTTTGAAGAACAGTGGATTTGTCTGAAAATATTTCCCAGGCTGGAGTCCACTGGATCTCCAACCCAAAGGATGTGACGATATACCAGAGGCATTAACTTTCATCCTGTAAATGCAGCACTACGGGCTTGAGCCGAAGGAGAAGCTGAGGGTTTTGGTCAGGTTTGCCTTGGGGAAGTTGAAGGCAGGTGAGCCCCAGAGATCCACCCCAAGGGTGAAATCATTTCCCCATTAGATGACTCCACAAGCCCAGTGTGACACCCTGTGCCAGGCCAGCAGGTCCAGGATCCAATAACAGCGAGTTGGCAGCTCTGGCAGGGCTTGCTCTGCTGCCAGGCCACCCTGGGACTCCTGGACTCGGTGGAGGTGACAGGGAGGGACCTCAGGAGGGATGCAGAGGATGGCAGAGCTCTCCACCGTTGTTGGCTCTGGGTTTTGACCAGAACTCGGCCGTGTTATGAGTTTGGGATCTTGGTGCTGACAGAGCCTTGGCAGAGCTGCGGCGCTCCCTCAGGGCTGGCAGGGCAGGAGGAGGAGGAGGAGGTTTGGGATGACTCTTTGCTGCTTTGCTGGCAGAAATGAGGAGCTCAGCACAGCCACAAGGCTCTAAAACACCGCTGAAGTGCTCCAGGTGCCAGCAGGAGCGTGGACAAAACACAGGGGACAGCTTTCCTCCCCGAGGGCAGCCACGATGCCCTTCAAACCTCCTTGACCCCTTGGCAGAGGAGGTCGGCCCGCCATCCGTGGCACCGAGGACGAGCAGGCGGTGGCGGCTCCCCATGCATCACCCGGCGGTCACGCTGGAGCTCCCGTGTCACTTCCATCCGTCTTCCTCCCAGCGCTCCCTGACACCGGCAGCGCCGCGGGAGAGGCGGGGGGAGAACGGCAGGCACAGCAAGACGGAGCCAGCGAGAAGCAGGCGGAGAGAGGGAGGCACAGAGGGTGAGGGAGGTGGTACAGCCATCCATGTTCTGTTTATCAAGGGTTGCTTCTTCCTCTCCTGGAAATTCCCACCAGCCGTGCCCTGAGGGCTGGGGAGGGGTGCTGGTCCTTCATCCTCGCGGGGCAGCGAGCAGGCAGAGAACCTCGGGAATGTCTTTTGAGATCTCCCAAACGCTCTAAAGCTCAGGACTCCTTTGACCCGAAGGCAGAGGAGGCGATGGCCGCTCTGGGGAGTCACCAGCCCGGGCTCTGCTCTGTCGGGATCCGTGGCACAGAGCGGGGACCCAACCTGGCACCTCTTTGTGCTGATTCGTGACCTCTGGAAGTGTTGGAGGCCAGGCTGGACCGGTCCCTGAGGCACCAGATCTCACGAGTGACATCCCTGCCCATGCCAGGGGGCTTGGAAGGAGATGGCTTTTGGGCACAGGTGGGATGGGAAGATGCGGGGCTGAGTCAGGAATTCCGAATCCCCCAGACAGAGACGGCTCGTGCGACAAATGACCTCCCTCCGTGCCAGCTTCGGTGCTCTCCAAGGGAACTTGGCCGTGCCGCTGCCTTTGTGCCGAGCGCAGCCCCGCGTTTCATCTCGGCGGGCTGGGGGAGCGCTCCTCGGGGTCATGTTTGTTATGTTTCCAGGAAGCCCCTCCAGAAAAACATCCTTGAAACACAGAGGTTTCCCTTCTGCCGGCATACAAATGAACCCCAAACAGAGCCCACTTCAAAGCGGCCGGCTAATGAGCCGCTCTCTCCCCCGCCCCGCCCTGGTTTCAGGAGGGCCCTAACGATGCTGCGGTATTACAAAGGCGTTCGGAGGTTGTTCAGAGGGAGAAAACAGAGGGAGAGGGGGCAGGGAGCAGCGGGAAGCAGCACGGACATGCCGGCACAGGCGGCTGTGGGATGGTTCCCAGCACCCCCGTGTCCCCACCCCGGGCACGGGGCACGGAGAGGGGAGGGAGGTGCCCGTCGGTGCCACCTCGCAGTGGGGCAGATCCCCGCTCCCTGAGCAGGGACCACGGCAGGAGAACCTGCAGGGCAGATTCCAGAGGCTGCCGAGATGTTTTCCCCAAGGACAAGGGTGGGTGATGGGGATGAGGTGGAGGAAGCACCGCTCGGAACATCCCCATGCGTTTGCAGTGGGTTTTTATTCTGCTGAGCCGTTTCAGCTTTCCTTGGAGCTGCTGGCTGTGGTGGCCTCACATCCCTCCCCGTTCAATCCCAAACTCCATCGAGTCCCTGGTTTGGACCCGGGCTGGCTGCACCTCCCTTGGGATGGGCTGCAAAGGCTGCCCCGAATTCCCAGCAGGGAGTTTCCATCGGTAGCAGGCGCGGGATCAGCCGAGGAAAAACAAGAACTGCGGTGACCATCGGCTGCACAGCCCAAATGAGGAGCTGAGCTGGGAAACCAGGCTGGTGGGTTTTTTCTCCCCAAGTATTCTGAGGTGGAAACAAACCCAGAAATTTTCTTCTGCTTTGTTCAGAAGTTTTCCTTCTTTTTCTAACCAGTGAAAAGTAGCATTTCCCTGATTATTGCTTACAAAATAAAAGGGGGGGGGGGGGAAAGATGTTTTCACACTTTCATTTTTTCCACAATTGTATTTTTCTCTGGCTGAGGAAGCGTTTTCTGCTACAGAAATGTAGAACAAAACTAAAAATAAAACCTTCCTGCTCACAAACTGTAAATATTCACCGTGCTCTGCAGTTCCCTGTATCAGATGGAAGTTTTTCCCATCTAGCAGCAGCAAGGACATTTTACTCAGGATCATTTTCCTGTGTACACCCAGGATTTCTGCCACCACTGGACAAAGGTTTTTGGTTCAACCTCTTCATCTCTTCATTCCTCCACCCAAGTCAGGTCATTTTTCAGGGGAGCATCAGCTCCCTGGTGCAGAGCTGACCTGTCAGTTTAGGGCTGCCCTACCCTTACCAACACTTCTTATCCAGAGCCCCAAAAATGGTATTTATGAGAACCTTAAAGGTTTCACACCCTCCAGGCTGGACCTTAGATACTTCCATTAAAGAGAATTTAATAATTTTGAATCCAGAGGATCAGAGGTTTCTCTGGACCTTCTTTCCAAGGGTCTCACATCCCAAGGAGCTTCCTTGCAACACCAGCGGATGGTGCTGGGAGTTCCACCCACAAATTTCCAGCTGATCTCAACATTCCTTCCCCCTCTTCACCTGAAGGATGCTCCAAACCCCAGGACCTCGATCTGTCATCAGCCCAGAACCTTTGGGCAAATTCCTTCCTCCGTGCCACCAGCATCCCCCATCTCCCCGGTATAAATAAATAATCTGCAATCTCAACGTATTCCCAGCCCCGAGGGCCGGAGTGGTGATGGATACACCCAGCCAGGCCATTGTTCCCCCACTGGATAATAACAAATCTTCGATTTCTGGCCGCTGTTCACGCCTTTGCGGGGCTGGGCGCGTCCCTGCGGCAGCCGCGGGGATGGGGACAGGGAAGGGGAGCCACCAGCGCCTCAGCCAAGTTGTCAATAGCTCTGATCAGCCCCGGCATTGATTTCCAGCCCCTCCCACCCCGCACAGCCGGGCTCGTGTGCCCAGGGGAGCTGGGCTTGGGATCTCTGGGACAGCTCCAGCGCCAGCCACATCCCGGCCAAACCTACGGACCGTGGCCGAGAGGCGAGCGCTGTCCAGTCCCACAGCCCACATCTGCCCTGGGCAGGCACCAGGACGTGAGGAGGGGTCCTGGAATGGGCTGGAGAAAGATTTCTGTCTTTCCTGTGGCTGGTGTGTCCCAGGTTTCAGCCTACCCTCCCTGGGATGGAGCTTCACTCGGAGCCCAGTCCTGGAGCCAGCTGGGCTGCCTGCTAGCTGCTCTTTGCAGCAGGTCTCAAAACACCAGGAGCCAGGACTGGAGGTGAGCCCGAGTCTCCTGCCACACCCCACCCATGGGGGAGAAGCAGCAGGAACTGGGCAGCCACCCTCCTCCTCCTCCTCCTCCTCCTCCTCCTCCTCCTCCTCCTCCTCCTCCTCCTCCTCCTCCTCCTCCTCCTCCTCCTCCTCACGGCACCATTACCCCTCGAGCACACCGCATCCAGGATGGATATTCGGGAGTGACGAAGAGGAACAAACAAACAAACACCCAGACCCCCCTCCTGGTGCCCACTGCCAGCAGAGGAACAAAACCCTGCAGCGAAGGGCCCTCAAGTGAGTAATCTCTCCTTCAGATGTGTCCCAGCATCCCTCGCCATGCGCCGGCCGCGCAGCCACCACTTGAATTAGCACCAAAGGCTTATGGGAGCCAGAGTCATTAATCTAGGTGACAAACAGGACTCTGAAGGAATATTTGCACCCCGAAATTGAAAAGATTAGGCCATATTTGTCAAGGATTGGTAGGCTTTATCGCCTCCAGAGCAGATGCTGTTAAATATTCATGAGCTGCATAAGTGGGAGAAGACCTCGCTAGGCCTGATGACTTTCAGAGAGAGAGAGAGGAGGGAAGGGGGGGGACGAGGGCGGAGGGGACACGGTGGCATCGCCACGAGGGTGGGGAAGGGGGACATGGGGCTGCTCTGCAGGGCAGGGACATCGCTGGCACCCGGGGCAAAGCGGCTGGAGGGGATGAAGGGTTGTGGGATGATCCCTCTGGACATGAGGCAGCGCATCCACCTCCGGATCCCTGGCCCCTGCACAGGCAGGTTCTGCCTCTCCTGCTCTGCTGCGGGGAGAGGAGCCAGGCAGGTGCATTAAAGGCAGCTGGAAGCAGGGAGGGAGCCACTACTGTCACCCCAGGCCTGCAGGCAGCATGGAGGTGGCTCACAAGGTGTCCCCTGAAGGACTGAGATACGGAGTGAGTGGGACTTGAGGCTCCAGGACTTGTGGGCCACCAGGCTGGGCCACTGGGTGTCCCCACACATGTCCCCCAAGATGGAAAGATGTGGTGAGATGGTGGTGGGGAGATGTGTAGGGGGCCAAGAGGAAGGATTTGACAGCAGGGGGAAGATGAAGAGGTGGGGAGAGGAGCTGGATGGGGAAAGGGGTGGAAAATGGGGAGAAAGTAGAGGAAAGTGTGCTGGGGAAGGGAAATGTGAGAAAAAATATGGTGATGATAAAGAGACGAAGAAGGGATGGTCAGAACAAGAGAAAAAAATAAAGGAAGAAGAGCAAAGAGAGTAGTGCAAAAAGAAAAGAAGTAGAAAAATGGTGCACAGACAATGTCCTCTCCTTCACCTCCTAATCCCTATTTCCCCTCAAGGTTAAAAATGACTGTCCTGAGAGCTGGTGATGCCCACTGCAGACCCCAGACTGGCCCACCTCACACAGAGGACTGGAGTTAGCAGCAGTCCTCCTGGCCAGCCCCTGGCTGCAGAGCAGGTCACAGCTTCCCACAGCACATCCCTGAGCTCATCTCAGTGCTGGGATCCAACCCTCCCGTACCAGCTGGAGTTTTCCAAACTGCAATGGAGCCTCCTGGGGAAAATGTGGAGATCCAGGTTTTCCTGGAGAGGCTGCAGTCACAGGAGCTGCTGCCTGGGCTTTTCCCATTTGGCAAGGGGCTCCCAGGAGCACCCAAACCATGCAGGAGGGCTGGGATCTGAGATCTCCCCGTTCTCCCCAAGTTTCTCCCTGTATCTTTCCCACACACATGGTTGGGTGGGATCCAATTTGAACCAAAACCTCCAAATCTCCCCAAAACAGGGAGAATTTCAGCAAACCAGAAAGCTTGGTTTGCAGCCAGCTGTTCCTCCTCGTGTCACTCAACTGATAAAGCGAAAAGCTGGGGCTGGCATTAGGAAAAGCAGCGAGTAAGCTGCAAAACCAGCAGAAAAAGGCTCCATTGCCAGGCTGAGGGGGAGACAGACACTTGATTTAGTGCAGTCCAGGGACTTTTTTTATAATGTTAGTGGAAAATCCTGATTCATCAAAACCCCAGTTCTCAGAGAGAACAGGTCGGTCCCACCAGCGCCTTTGCTCAATTTAGAGGAAACCCAAACCAATAATGGTGATTCAGAAATTTTGTACCTGACCTCTTCCAAAAGGGAAAATTGTTTGCTGGTGGGTGAGCATGGATTTAAATTGTTTGCTGCTCTAGAGGTGATGGGTGAGCACGGAGTGGGGGCACCTGAACCCCCCTGGCACAGCACCATTCCCCAGGATGCTGAGAACAGGCAGAGGGAAAAGAAGATGAGAGTGCTTGAAGCTGCTGGATAATCCACTTCCCCAAATCCTCGTTTCCATCTCAACCTTCAAGAGATCTTCCTGCAGTCCTGGCTTCAATCTGGGCACAGGATCTCCTCCTCCCGCTCTTCCCTGCACTCCCCAGGCCCCCGGCAGCCCTCACACAATTTAATGTCTTACAGCTCTGTCCCTATTTGACAAACAGGTGATTTTGCTAATGAGGAATAAATGAGATTCACAGGATGAGAGAAAGGGAAGAGCAGCTGTCGTGAGAGCAGGATGTGCTGGCTTTATTAAAATAATATATGGCCACATGCTTGGTATTAGGGCTCACAGTTTGAGAACTCCCATCTCATCCCTCCTGGCTCCCCCTCCCCTTGGCTCCCTGCTCCTGCCTCTCCCTCCTCAGCCCCTGGCCTGGAACATTTTCCAATCAGGGAATTGCTGGTTGGAGAGCCCAGGCTGTCCCAGCCCATGCATGGGGAAATGCAGTGGGGAACACAGCCCACACGGAATTTGGGAGAGGGAAGGGCAGGGAAGGGGGGAATGGAAGGGGAGGGGAAAAATGGGAAAGGGAAGGGGAAGAGTGGAACAGGAGAAAAGGGAAAATTGAAAGTCAGGGGAAAGGGAGAAAGGGGAAAAAGGAAGGGAAGGGAAAAGAAAAGGGGGGAAAAGGGGAGAGGAAAGGTGAGGTGGAATGGAAGGGCTGCTAAAGGCATTGTCCAGTTCCAGACATCCTTCCCAGAAGCTTTTCCCCATCCCTGTTCCTAAGGAAGCACAGACCCTGGCCAGGTTTAGGGGCACAGGCAGATGTGCACCCCTTTGCCTGTTTGCTCAGGTGCCCTCCTGCTCCAGGGATCAGGGATCAGGGATCAGGGCACAGGGATCAGGCAGGGATCAGGGATCAGGGATCAGGGATCAGGGATCAGGGGCAGGGCACAGGGATCAGGCAGGGATCAGGGATCAGGGATCAGGGATCAGGGATCAGGCAGGGATCAGGGATCAGGGATCAGGGATCAGGCAGGGATCAGGGATCAGGGATCAGGGATCAGGCATCAGGGATCAAGGATCAGGGATCAAGGATCAGGGATCAGGGGCAGGGCACAGGGATCAGGCAGGGCACAGGCATCAGGGATCAAGGATCAGGGATCAGGGATCAGGGATCAGGGGCAGGGCACAGGGATCAGGGATCAGGGATCAGGGATCAGGG
>NC_031784.1:9627212-9640018 GCF_001522545.3 Parus major | reverse complement strand
CAGGGATCAGGGATCAGGCAGGGCACAGGCAGGTAGGGAGCCCCAGCCCCAGGTAAACAAGTGCTCAGTGAATAATTTACTCGGTGAGTGACAGAGGAATTGCCGTTTAACAATTTGCTGGGCAAATATTATTTGACCATTTCTAGAGCTGCTTGAAGAGTACAAATATAACCTCCCTCTGCTTTGGGAATAATTCATTTGGCAAAAGCAGGCTGCAACTCATCAGATAAATTATTGAGAGGGGATAATGCAGCCCCGTTTAGGGGTGGCACAGCAGCCACCAAAGCGCTCCTGGCACGGAGGCACAGGTCCTTTGGTTCTTGTTATCCCGCTGTCCCAAGGACAGGGGCTCCCGGAGGCCCTGGTGGGATGATGGTGCATAGCTGATTGCTGGGAGGGGAGCTGGGCCTCCTCCCTCCAGGACCACCGCTAATCCCATGTCCCCACATCTCTGGAGGATTAAGCTCCCATATGAATGCTCCTGGGACCCCGGGGAACGAGAGGAAGCAGCTCAGCTTCTGCACGGAGGGGCGCAGGGGGTGGAGGAGGGGACGGGCTCAAGCAGGGGGTGGGAAGGAGCCCCCCTGCCCAGCTCAGGTTTGGGAACAAAAAGCCGGAGTTCCATGAGGAGCATCCCCTGCTGAGGCCCCGCGGCTGGAGCCGCTGCCTCTATTGAGGCGGCTCTGGCATGCATGGCTCCAGGTGTTCCAGCCCAAATCCTCTCCCCTGCATCCCTGCATCCTCCCCGGGGCACAGGGAGGTGCGGCGTGGAGGGGCCAGGGAGGGAAATCGCTGTCTGTGAGCAGCGCTGGGGGCTGAAGCCTCTGAGAAAATGCTTTTGGTCAGTCCGTGCCTCAGTTTCCCCAGCGCAAAGCTACTCCTCGTTAATCGCTCTGTACACCTCGGCTGCTGGGAATGGGAGAGGATTCAGTGCTCCAGAAAAAAATTTACTCTTTTGTGGAGATCGTGAAGTCAAAATTGTCAGGTGCTGTGGAAACAATTATTTGGGGGAAACAGAACAAAAATTTTAAGAGGACATGTAAAGCTGGCTTTTAAAAAAGTTACTTTAGAAATCAGAAAACTTGGGTGGCTCAAAGTTTGAACTCTTGGAAGTGAAATTAAAAGCAAGCCTGGCTTTCAATCAGCAGCACAGGAAGGGTCACCTCACCTCTCCCTGTGGCTCCACACAGACACTTCTCGACTCCTTCTCCATTCCACGGAGCGATTAAAACCACTATTATCTTATTTATTTTGGCTTCCCTCCTTGCCAGTTCCCCTGCTGTAAATTAAATGATTGCTGAGTTAGATTAGCAGAAAGCATATGTGGAAATTACCTTTTAATTTCTTAATTACATTGCACTCACCTGCAGCTCAACCTGCCAGGGTAAGGAAAGTGTGAAGTTAATTTCCATTGATATATTATCTGCGTTTTTATAAATTAGGATGCTATTAAAGAGGAAGCGTATCAAGAATTCATTGTTTCTAATCAGTTCCTGGGACATGGATGGGATCTTCTTTCAGCCTCCAGGGATGTCTCACAAAACCAGAGCTGTGGGAATTGATGCCTAAGCCTGGGCTGCTCCACGAGGATCTGATGGGATGTAAGGAAATAAAATTCACCATGAGGAGAAATGAGCAGCGGAATAGAGACCAAAGGAAATGGTGGGATCCCCATCCTTGGAGGTTGAAGAAAAATGCCTGAAAAACATTGAAAACCTGGTCTGAATCCAGTGTTAGGCTTGCTTTGTACAAAGGGTTGGATTACAGACCTCCTGAAGCCCCATCCCATCTGGAATAAACCTCCATCCACTGTGGTCTCTGTGCTGCAAGGGGCTGGAATTGTGCCCTGCCCATCATTTCGAACATGGTCCCGTGTTTCTGCTTAAAACCCTGCCAACCCCGCCCAGAAATCATCGGGAGGTGGCACAGTTGGGTTGCAAACCCAATAAATTTACTTCAAGTGGAAAATGTCCAGTGAAATTCCAAGCTAAGACAGAAGATGTCTGATTTTCCTTCCCTGCACGGTGCCTTCCCTCACTTGACCACGCTGCATTCATTTAAAACTCCTCATTCCCCACCCAGAGGTCACATCACCTATTAATCACGCTGAAGAGCCCCTCAATTATCTGAAACCATGATTACCCCAACCCATTCCACGTCCCCCATGACATTTGGATAACTGAGGTTGTTCTGTATTATTATTATTTTTCAATTGTGGTAATTATTGTACATTAAACCATTAGCATTCATTACTCCTACAGTGTGTAATTAGAACAATGGTGGATGGATTGCTACCGACTCTAATGAAGTTTTTATAATTGTAATTTATGGTCGTCAAATTACCTTTCTTAAAAATGAAGGCTAATATTAGCCTCTTAAGTTATGGGGAGGGGGTGGTAATTACCTCTAATTGATGCTTCTTGTTTGCTCTCCATACAGAGCAACGCTGATCCGATCCTGGAGCGGGGAAGGCGGGGAGGGATCCTATGGATGTCTGAAGGGGGTGACAAGAGGATGGACCAGGCTCTGCTCGGTGGTGCAGAAACTGAAACTGAAGTTCCACCTGAATGCTGGGGAGAATTCCATCAGAATTCCCTCGGTTTGGTGGGGTTTCCTTCTCTGGAGATGTCCAGGAGCTGTGTGGGCACAGTCCTGAGTGACCGGGGACTCTGCTTGGGAAGGGAGGATGGGCAGATGAGCTCCAATGGTCCCTCCCAGCCCCAGCCATTGATCTGGGGATTTGGGGATCCTCCACCTAGCCCAGGGTGGAGAAACACCCTCAGAAAGCAGTGTTCACCTTGCCATGGCACTGGGATGGGATGGAGGAATCAGAACCAGGAAATATCCTGAGTGGGAAGGGTCCCACAGGGGTCATGGGCTCCAGCCCCTGTTCCTGCACAGACACCCCAGCAATTCCACCCTGGGCATCCCTGGCAGCGCTGTCCAAACTCTCCTGGAGCTCTGGCAGCCTCGGGGCCATTCCCTGGGGAGCCTGGGCAGTGCCAGCACCCTCTGGGGAAGAACCTTTCCTGATATCCAAGCTCAACCTCCCTGGCACAGCCCCAGCCTTTCCCTGGCTTCTGTCCCTGCTCACAGGGAGCAGAGATCGGAGCTGCCCCTCCACTGCCCGCCCTGAGGAAGCTGCAGCCCCCAGGGAGTCTCTCCCTGGTCTCCCCCAGGCAGAACAACCCAAATCATCCCAGCCGCTCCTGGTGTGGAGGAAACACGTGCTGGGAACGCTGCTGGATGGGGATGGAGCGGCAGGAGCAGCATCCCTCGTGGGCAGCCCTGGGCTCAGCGGGCCGGGAGAGGACCGGGAAGAGCCCCGGCGCTGGCCATGGTGCTGAACGGCCCCTCCTCTCCCCGAGAGCCTGCGGGGCAGGGCTGGACATCCCCCCGATAGCTTAGGCTGGCTGGAGGGGAGGGGTGCCATCCTGCCCTGTAATGATTATTTTTTGTTGTGGTTATGAGTTCAAAATAAGCCGCGCCTCGGCGTCCCAGCGGGAGGCCGAGTTTTGCTTTAATTGCCTCTGTTTGAATCAATTTAGGCTCAATTATGCTCCTCCTTAGGTGTAATTGAGATGTTTGTGCCTATCTCTCGGAGGTGGATGCAATCATCCCCCGAAGCGCCGCGGAACACAGGGGCAGAGCAGCCGCTTGATCACCTTCCTGATGGCTGCTCCTAGGAGAGCTGAGGATTCCCTCCATCCACCCCGCTCCCCCAGGCTCCCACGGAGCCCCCAGGCCTCTAAGCCAGTTAGGAAGCTCCAGCTGTTGGCTCCTTTTTGGATTGCAGCTGTCACTGAGGTGTGCCAGGCCTCGGAGAGGACAACCCTGGCTCCAGACTCGAAGCTCCACTCTCCAAACATTACCAGGAATTGTTTTTATGGATAAGGTTTCCTGTATGGGTGCGATGGGCGACGATACCAAGTCTCCAAGCTGGAATATCCATCTCCCAGCGGGTTGTCCTCGAGCTGTAGGTGCAGGTCTTCTGCTTGGACACAAAAGGAAAGTTTAGCTCTAATACATGAAGAAGAGGTGAATTTTCACCCATTTAGCAGCAGTTTCAAGACATTTTTTTTCCCCTTAGGATTAACAACTAACAACTAACTCTTTTTTCCCTTAGGACTAACAAGAGAAGAAAAAAAAGTGATTTGAGTTTGGGTGTTTTTGGGGCGGTAGTGGTGGTGTTTATTGGGTTGGTTTTTAGATATGTATTTTTTTTTTTGTCTGCAAGAGGAAAATTCACTCGCATTTTCCTGCATTGTTGGGATCTAAGGTAAGGCTAATCAAAAAGCAAAAGGTTGATTCTGAGACCTCCACCTTACCCATTGCCACAATTAGAGAACTGGTCAGCAGAGGGATTTTTCAGAGGTTTAAAAAAACAAAGAAAAGAAAACATTTCTCCATTTTTGGCCGACCTTCAGGAGGTTCATGTTTTCTCCCTCAAATGCAGCAGAAACCCAGCACTTACATCTTGGTTCTTACAGTAATGCACTGGCTGTTCCTCACAAAAATCCTCACAAAAATGGAAAAAATTTGCAGTGGAGGAACATTGCTGAAAAGTGTCCCTGGTGAATAGTGGTTCTTTTGTAAAGGATGGTTGTGGCTTTTTGAACAACCCTATTTTCCACTTAAAAAATAGAAAATAAAAAAAAATAGGAAAGGAAAGGAGAAAGCTTCTATAGAAGTTTGAAACCCAAGGATTTTGTTTGCAGGTCTCAGCATGTAGTTCTTGCCTGTGAAGCACCACAAGTGCCTTCCTCATCCAGAGAAGTGCTGGTGATGGGAGGCTGGGCTGGCCTTTCCCTCCTTCCTCCCACAGGGATGGTTCTCACATCATCCCGATTCCAGGAACATGAAGAAGCAGCGAGGATTGATTACTCTTCCATGAGCAGCAGCCTTGAGGAGATGCCAAACACTCTGGTTTTGGACATAAGGACTGCTTGGATCATTCAGCTCCACAGGGTGGTTCTGGCTCTGCCTGGGGTTCCACCAGGTCACCCCCAGACTCCTCCTGCAGCGCCTCTGCCTCCAGTGGGCCACCAGCAATTAGGGCAACCTGGGCCAGGTCTGCACTGGGCCACAATTTCATGGCATCAAGGAGTGGTTTGGCATGGAAGTGCCCTCTGAAGGCCACCTAGACCAACCACCAGGCTGCTGAGAGCCCCATTTAACGTGGCCTCGAGTGTTTCCAGGGATGGAGCATCTGCCACTGCTCCAGCGCTTCGTCACCCTCAGCATAAAAAAATTCTTCCTTATTTTCCTCCTGAATCTCCCTAAACTGAGAGAATTTAGTTTAAAACCACGTCCCCTCGTCCTGTTGCTGTAGGCCCTGACGAGCAGTTTGTTCCCAGCTCTCTTGGAGCCCCTTCAGGCACTGAGGTCTCCTTTTCCTCTCCAGGCTGAACAACCCCGCTTCTGTCGGAATTTTTCATGGCCTGCTCCAACAGGTCCGTGCCTCACTTCTCGGGGAGGTCGCACCCCCAGCAGCCACCAAGTGCTGGCTCCTTCTCTCGCAGCCCAAGGCTGGGATAATCCAAGCTGGAAGGAGCACCCAGCCCTTGGCCCGGACCCCGCTCCCCGCCCCGCACAAAGGCGCTGCCTTCCAGCCGCTGGCAGTGCCTGGGCGCAGCCCTGATTAGATCGCTGTCACCAGGGAACAGGAAGGTTAATTGCCATTCTCTTTGTGTGCCGCTCGGAGAGGAGACCAATTTCAGCTCAGTAGCAACAAAGTGTTGCCTGCTTGCTTTGGAGGGGGGTAAGGGGAGAGCAAAGAAAGTGGAGGGCAGGGAGGGAGGGAGAGGGGGGTGTTGGACAAGCGGGCAGGATTGTGCACGGACTTTGAGCATAGCTGTGTCTTGTCTGGTCCAGCAAAAGAGAAGTGCTTAACAAGTATTAAGAGACACAAATAATTCTCCTTTTCTCCTCTCGCCCATTCTTTTCTCTCTTTCTCTTTGCTTGTAAATCCTGCTTATCGCATCTGAATAGCAGAATGGTTTCACACCGGACCTTTAATCTGGCCCAGAGCAGCCCCCAGAGGGGCAAAGTGGCTGAGGATTACCTTTTATTTTATTTGATTTTTTTTAGCTTTCTTCCATTCCTCCCCTCCCTTGTGGTGGTGTGGGTTTTGTTGTTTTTTTTTTCTTTCCCCTTGCTCTGCATTTGTTCTTGGAAGGAGTGAGGAGCAAAGGCTTAAGGGGGGGAAGGGGAAAAAAGAAGTGTGTAGGGGGTGTTACAAACTTAAGGGGATCTGGATCTATTCAGAGCGACTTGTCCATAGCCTTGCTGCTTTTGTTCGCCTGCCATTCTTTAGCTGATTTCTTCACTCTGGTAAAAGCGCCTTAATTCCCTTGTAGATACCGAGAATCCCTCCTTCTCCTGCTCTGCCCTCCTTCTCCTCCTGCAGCCCTGTGCACCCTCTTTCACTTTCTTAGACTCTTTATCCAGTGTCCTCCTAACCACCAACAAAGCCCAGAAGCCATCAGGTTTCCTTTCAGAAGGATGAAAGAGGGAGAAGGAGCAGGAGGAGGGAGAGGAGATGGGGAGCAGCGTGTGTGTGCACACACGTGTGTCTGTACACACCTGAGCCACCCTGGAGGGCTTCGGGGGCTCTCCCTGACTGTTTTTGATGTGGATTTTGATCCCCAGACCGTTATTCCCGGTCTGCTCAGCTCCAGGTGTGGGGCATGTGGCAAAGTCCTTCAGGAGGAAAGGGCTGAGGAGCCAGCCAGCCTTGGAGGATGCCCAGATCTCACACCCAAGGGCTGCTGGAGCTGGAAAGTGTCCCCAGGACACAAGGATGGGCTGGAGGCTCCCCCACAGAGCTGGGGTGGGTGTACCTGCACAGGTACAAAGGCCAGCAGAGCAGAAGCCCCTCCAGGCACCAGACACTGAGGAAGAGGTTGGTCTTCTGCCACATTTATCCAGGGGGGACTCGCCTGTGGGGGAACATCCCTGAGCAGCAGGCTGTGAACCACCCTCTGCAAAGCTCAGGGGTGGGAATACCTGCCCAGCTCCCTGGGATCAGAAGGGCTCATCTGCCCATGATTTAGTCCCAGAAGCTCAGGCAGCTGCTCAGCTTCATGGCTGGAAACAAGAACTGCAAAGAGATTGAATCTGCTGGCATTCACCCTTTGACCCCAGGGGGGGTTTATCCGTGGGAAGCCTCAGGTGTGATCTCCAAGATCTCACCACTGATTGAGGTCAGTGGTTATCAGCCTTCAGGCTGATAAGAGAAGTGACCATGCTGAGCTGTGTGCAGAAGGAGCAGTCCCCCATCCTGGCACACGGCTCAGGGATTGTGGCTGCTCCTGCTGCCAGCGTGGTCCAGACCCAGATGGCTCTCCTGGAGAGAGAAAGCCTGGAACAGGGGAAGGGATTGACACATCCCCCAGTAGGGGTGAGATCCTGCACTGGTTTCCAGTGGAATGCACAACCCAGTCCCAGGTGGTTTCTCTCTGAGCTGTACTTGAGTCTGATGAGAGCCAGTGCTCTAAACTGGCACTAGAGCCAGGCAGCAGCACAAACATTTGGACCAAGGCTGGTGTTTGTGGAGCAATTCTCTGAGCTGTGATGTCCCTTCCAGTCACTGCTCCCTTCTTCCAGCTCTGCCTGGGAAGCTGGGACTGATGGAGGCATCAGGAAAGCCTGGAGAAGGCACTGGGAGAGGAAGAAGAGCAGATTGAATGAGGCCAGGCTGGGTGGGCTCTGAGCAACCTGACCTAGAGGGAGGTTTCCCTGTCCATGGTAGGAGTTTGGAGCTGGATCTGGAACTAGGATCTTTCCAATCCAAACCATTCCATGGTTCCATGATTCAGTACAAACGTTAGGCAGGCCAGCAGAACACGTGTCTGCCGTGCCCTGGTCCTGGAGGCCACTGCTTCAATAGAGAAAGGGAGATGTGCCTTTATGTCCAGCTGGGCACTGCAGATGATGGAGCACAGGGAGACATTTCCCAGTGCTGGTTCTGCAGCAGGAGGTGATAAATCCCTTCCTCTTCTCCTCTCCCACCTTTTGACCTCGGAGTAAATCAGAGCCTTGGTTTTGCCTCTAATGCTGAATACACTGCACTGAATCAAAGCCATCCCCACAGGGAGGGGCTCCTGGGGCTGTCTGAGCCCTGACCACCACCACGATGTTCTGAGCTAAACAGGCCATGCTCAGCAGCTGTGTGAGCTAAAGCACACACACCTCAGCTGACCAGCTCAGCCTGGCTCCAACACTGAACAGGGTCAGGGGTTTTAGCTAATTAATCCCAGCCCAGGTACCTAAATGAGAAGATCTCATGGTGGGGGTCATACCTTTGTTGAGTTGATACCTGATGGGTATCAGGAATGGGGATGCAGAGATGAGAGTCAGGGCCCTGAGAACACTGCCTACCCTTCCTTGCTCTAACCAGCCTGACTGGGGTCACCCACCTGTGCCCATGGCCCAGGAGCTCCACTCCAGGGTGTCCCTGTCCCTTTGTTCCTCCCTGGACTGTGTTGTAGGTCTGCCTGTCTCTGGTTCTTCCTCCTGGATGGACCTTGGACCTACAGTAAGCAGCTTCTCCCCTGTCCCTGGGTTCAGCCTGCTCTGGTTCATGCCCTGGGTGTGCCTGGGGCTGTTGTAGGATGATGCTTTGAGCTCCCCTTTGCCTGGAGGTCAGCAGTTCCTGTTTCCCCTTCCCCTGCCATAAGCAGTGATGAGGCACAGGGAAAATTCCTTCTCCCTGCTCCTGTTTGCCTCCTCAGAGCGTGGGTGGTGCTGCCTGGGACAGTCAGAGCACTGCTGGGTGTTTTTTTGGTGAGGGAGCTCAGGTGCAGTCTGAGCCTTCTGGGCTGGTTTGGTGTGCCTGGGCACGTGCTCCTTTGCAGAGCAAATTATGGGATCAGGACCTGCTTTCACAAGAGGGTTTGTTCCCACGTTGGCCTGGATTAACTCCCCCCTTCCCCTCTGAGCAGGAGGGAACGGGAGAAGCTGAGGCATTTCCTGCAATGACTAATTAGATCCAGCTCCCAACAACAACGTGCAGCAGAGAAAAGCAAGGCATTAGCCAGGACAGGGTAATGAGACCCTTCCCCTCCCCAACCATTTCCCCCACTAATCCCAGACAAAGCTCCCAGCGCTGCACCAGCACTGCCCCACTTTTACAGTGAAGATTTGCCACCACCAACAATCTACACCTCGAGAAAGCCTCGTTTGGTGTGTTTTCATTTCTGACTCCCCTCCTGTGGGGTGCCAGGGCACAGCTTTCCCTTGGAGGGACATTAAAGCCGCCACCAACGCCACCAAGGGCAGCGCCACTGCTGACAGAGGCAGGCACAAAGGGTGCTCCTGCTTTTCCAGATGGCTGGATTTCTCCTGTATCCACGGTGGTGGCACTGGATTAAGCCTCAGGCCGAGCACATGAGCAGTTTAATAATGAATGATTCGCACGTTGCCAGCCAGGAGTAATTCGGGCAGCAGCGTGTGGAGCACAGCTGCTGTCCAAGCACCTGGCCTTCAAAGGGTGAATGAACATTAAGATTGTTCCATAGGAGCCGGCCCAGCAGTTGCTGCTGGGGGAGGATGTTTTATGAATGGAGGTGGCAATGGGCCCCAGCATTTCTGCAGGAGCTGGAGGATGATTTGTGCCATGGGCTCCTTGGCCAAAGGCTGGAGCAGGGTGGGGAGGCCTGAGGAATGTGGGAGGAGGTTTAGGAACACCCAGGAGAGAAGGGATGTGGGACTTGAACAGGTAACTGGGAGGAATTTGAGGGTGGATGGGCAGCCCAGGATTTCCAGAAATGAGTCTGGTCTCGCTTAGGAGCCAGAAAGTGATGGACAGCATAGGTTCCACCATTTCCCCCCTTCCTTGAGGAAAACCCATCAGAAGTCCCAGGGAGCAGGACAAATGTCTGGCAGGGACATGCTGAGGGTCACTCTGGAGCTCCCAGTGCTGCTGCTCAGCCCATCAGGTGCAGGCTCTGTTTTTCACACCAGTGAGGGGCTGGTGATGCCCAGACAGGGATGGGTGAAGATCACACTCAGTGTGCAGGCACTCCATGAAATGATGGACACCTCAAGAGAAAGCACTTTTGGCAGCTCCCCATGAGTCGAATGCTGATCAACCCCTGGCCATGAGGTAGAATTCACCTCTCTGGTGCCTTCACCTGTTCCTCCAGGTTCCTGTTTTGCAGCTCCACCCTCACCTGCCAGTCCCAGGGATGACATTTCTCATCCTGTACCTGGACATGGGCCCAGCACAGCGGGGACCTGGCACTTGAGTTTGGCACAGCTGCCTCTAGCCAAGGGACAAGGGCATATTCCCACAGCAGCTCCAGAACAGGCTTGGTTACTTCTTCCATGTCAGTGGAACTGCAGCTGGGAGAGGGATTTGAGATCAGAACCCAAAGAGGCCAAAAAACCCCATCCAATCTTGACTGCCAAGGAGCAGTTCTGCTCTGCAGCTGAGCCCCAAGCCTTCAGCAGCACCAGCTTCACCCAAGTCCCCGTGGCTGCCTGGTGTCCTGCAGCACCCTCAGCACCTCCATCCAGAGCTCAACCCTCCTCTGAGGTGGAAAACAGCCCAAAGAAGTCATGCTGGACACGGGTGTATTGAATCATTTATTTTGCACTAAACATTCTGGCCACAAGCCATCACTGTCCTCTCAGCTGCTCTGGTGCAGGGGCCTTGGTGAAAGAAAATGCTTCTCCCAGGGGGATCTGCCCCCTCCTCCTCTTGGAAGGCACCATCCAGCCTCTTTGGAGCACAAGCTGGGGAGGGCGTGCAGAGGAGCAGGGGAGGCAGAGGAGGAGCTGGAGATGTTTGCTAGCAAATAAAAGACTGTGTGCTTAAACACTCTTGCTCTGCCTATCCCTCCCTGGCAGCGTTTGCTCAGCAAACAGAGCTAATTCACCAGCTTCCCAACGTTTGATTCAGTCTGCAAAAGCAAACCTCACATCCCACGTCCCCAAAGGCCTCCTCTCCCCGCTGCTTCACCCCCGGACGTGCAGCTCAGCACCAGCCCTCTGCCCTTCCCCACATCCCCTGGTCCTCCTTTCCACCCCAAAATCTGGGAGCTGTGTGAAATCAGGCTGAGCTGCACACCGTGGGCAGATGATGGAGCAGCATCCACTGCAGCCAAGCTCTCCTCTGCTGCCAGCCCTCAGGAACGTGGGAGAGCACAAGGCTGGGCAGTGTTTTCCTGGGATGTCAGCCGTGCCAGGGCAGCAGCTCCAGGCAGCTGATCAGGGTGAGCACAGCCCTGATTCTGTGTGGGTTTGGTCATGAGAAGGGTCACAGGCTGGGTTATGAAGGGGTGGAAGAGGGAAACAGGTGTGGGACAGAGGCAGAGATGGCTCCTTTTTCCCTTTGGAGGTTTTGCAAAGGAGTGGGTGAGACTTCAGCTCTGATTGGGCTCAGAAGCCTTTTTTTTTATTTGGATGGTTCTTTGTGACCAGTGGCCCTGGTGAGGACACAGCCCTGAGCCTTTGGCTGCAGCAGTGGGAAAAGGTTTTCTTACTTGGCTGGAGGGTGAGAGAGTGTCTGTTTGAAGTTATCAAACTGCCAGACACAGGAAACCAACCTGAAATCACCAAATTCATCCAGACATTGCTTTATAGAGAAGAGCCACCAGTAGCTGTGTGGAGGCACTACAGAGTGTAAGAGTTATGGTAATGAGAGGTAAAGGTAATGAAATCCAACACATTTAACAGGGGGACACTCAGATGCCAAAATGCTTCAGCAACTCCAAAATGTTGAGTTTGAGTCAGAGTGCAACACCCTTTTCGTTTTGGGATGGCAGTGAGGTGATTCTGCTGAAATCAGACAATCTTTAAGGTTGGAAAAGCCCTCTAAGATCCCCAAGTCCAACCATTAAAGCAGCTGGTGGTTAATTGCTGTCTGCAACTTGGAAATGTGTTTTCCCTGTGGCACAGCACCGAGCTGAGGGGTCAGGGCTGCCTGTGCCTGGACGAGGGATGTGAAGGACCATGATGGTCCAGGTGCTGTTCTCACCGTGTTTCTCCTGATCACAGGAAATGTGATCATTTCACATTTCACCTTTCCCTGCTCCTGCTCAGCCTTGGGTCAGAATCGGTGCAGGGAGCTCGCAGGCAGAGCCAGGACCTGCTCTGGGTTTGCTTGGCCAGGCGGTGTTTTGTTTTTCCCGTAGCTGTTCTGGGAGCAGCAGTTCCTTTGTGCCCTGGGCTCCCAGGTGTCTGTCACCCCCACCCCAGCCACAGGCACACGGCAGTCCCTGCCGGAAAGGGAGAGGGCTTTGGGAAAGCAGCAGGGAGCACGGGAAGCATCCCTGTGTCACTGGAAGCAGCCCTGGAGCCCGGCTGGTGACATATGCTCCCTGCTGGCCCCCTCTGCAGCCCGCCTCCCACCGCAGGTCCTCGCAGGGGAGGATTAAACACTCAGCTGACCTTGCACCCCTGCCCCAGCCAGCTGCCCCCGAGCAGGGACAGGAACAGCGCTGGCAGAGCTGGCCCAGAGATGCTGGCAGCACTGGGGACAGCAGGGGACAGAGGGGGACAGCGGGGGACAGTGGGAAGTGGGGAACAGTGGGTAGAGGGGACAGTGGGGAACAGTGGGGAACAGCGGGGGACAGAGGGGGACAGAGGGGGACAGAGGGGGACAAAAGGGGACAGAGGGGGACAGAGAGGACAGTGGGCAGAGGGGACAGTGGGCAGAGGGGACAGTGGGAAGAGGGGACAGTGGGCAGAGGGGACAGTGGGCAGAGGGGACAGTGAGGGACAGAGAGGACAGTGGGGGACAGAGAGGACAATGAGCAGAGGGGACAGTGGGCAGAGGGGACAGTGGGCAGAGGGGACAG
>NC_031784.1:9620256-9626977 GCF_001522545.3 Parus major | reverse complement strand
GGGACAGTGGGCAGAGGGGACAGTGGGCAGAGGGGACAGCAGCCTGCCCCCAAGGGACGGGCAGTGCCAGGGGCACACGGTGATGCCACACAGCAGCTCCCGGCTGCTCTGTCTCCCTGCTGGCTCCGAGTGCCCCTCCGGGTTCAACCCTGGGTCTTAATTTTCCAGCTGAGTGCCCTCGGTTGTGGCAGGAGTGAGAGGGGAGATTAAAACCAGTCACAGCCTCTGGCAGTGTGGCTGGAGGATGGAGAACAACGGGCCTGGGCTGTTCACACTCCCTCTGCTGTCCTGGTGGGAGCAGCCCTTCCACAGAGGCACTTGTGGCCCAGCTGCAGGGTTTGGGTGAGGTTTTGGGTGAGGTTTTGGGTGAGGTTTTGGGTGAGGTTTTGGGTGAGGTTTTGGGTGAGGTTTTGGGTGAGGTTTCCCATCAGGAATCAGCACACTGATCTGATCCACTCTGCTGCCCAGGTCAGTGTCCCTTGAGTGCAGTGTTAAGCCCTTGCTTTGTTTTGGTTTTTGATTTTACAGCCCTAATCTGAGCCAGCACCCCACTGTGTCCTGCTCAGCCTCTCAGATGTCCTGGCCTTAACTCTAAAAACTCCCAAATTTTCCATGACAACTTGTGGAAGATCTTCCATGCTCTCAGCAGAGCCTCCTGGTCCCCTCCTAAGCATCTCTGGGGTTCTCACTGCTCCTGGACCAGAACACCCCAGAGCAGGTCCTGTGCCCAGCCTAGCTCCAGCATTCCTCCAGGCTGTCCTGGGATGGTTTTTTTAATTTTATTTTTGGTTTCTAGAGTGAAATCATGAAGTTTAATCCATTCCTTGGGAGGAGAAACAACCAGGACCTGCCCCTGCCATATGAAAGGACGGAAATGGGAAGTCCTGCACCACCAGCAGAACTAAGCCATGACAAGCTGCAGAGCTGTATCCCTTCTCCCCCCAGCTGTATTTGGGGAGAACCTTAGGAAAATAGGGTATTAAAACACTTTTAGCTGTACCACCCCATTGGCTGCACCCCCAGAGTCAGAAAGAGGAGTCCTGCCTTCACCACCTGTGCTTCTCTCAGGTCATTTGGGGTAGTAATTAGGTTTTTCTGGGAGCCTGGTAGGTTCCAGAGAGCTTCCAAAAGGAGACGTGGCTGCTCTGTGTCCCAGGGGAAATTAGTATGTGGGAAAGGATGGAAACTGTGACTCTGCCAGGTGCAGGCTGGCTCAGGGAACCTCTTGAAGAGATGGGAATGTTTGCCCTACAGACAGGCTGCAGGCACCTGTTAAATTAGAGCAACCTCCCTTCAGTGAACAGATTTTCCTGTGGTGAGGAGGAAACTCCCCCTGGAAGCCCTGGTACCCATGGAAAGGGGCTCTCACCCTTCTTCCTCAGCTCAGCACGCAGAAATACTCCAGAGAGATTTCCAGGGTGAGGGATAAATCCCCAAGACTCCCGTTTCTGCCACCCCTCGTGCCTGGGGGTCGGGAATGAGCTGGGGGAGGGAGGACTGGGATTTGTCAGCACCCAGAGATTTCTCTGCAGCCGGATGAGAGGCGAGCTGTGATTTTCCAGCAGCATCCTTTGATTTGGAGCGCGGCTCGGAGCAGTTCAAAGGCGGCTGGGCTGCAGCAGGCAGCTGGCACCACTCCTGCCCTATCTCTGCTGGACACAGCACAACTTGGGGACGCCAAGGCGAGGATCTAAAACCCGGCGTGCCTTTGAAAAATCTTCACTGGGAAGCTTTGCTTGACATAGTGAGGAACAAAAAAGGACTTGGAGCTGTGCAGGGGCATGGAAAGAGTAAGATATGAAGGAGAAGAGCTGCTCCTGATGTGCCAGTGCTATTTTGGTGCCTTGACTCTGAAATAAATGCCCCAACAGGTGCTGGGCCGAGGCCTCCTGGCTGATTCCTCTGCTTGGCCATGGAAAACCCATCCCCATTGGCTTGGAAAAGAAACCCCTGTGGAGGCTTTGGGGTTTTTCCTTCATTCCTATGGCCCAGGCTCTCGTGGGGAGCTCTTCAGAGGGGAACATGCTTAAGGTGTGGCTGGGAGGTGCTGGGTGAGGGGGGACAGACAGGTGTGACCAGGTGTGACCTGGTGTGACCTGGTGTGACAGTGTGAGCCAGCATTGGGACTTTGCCACTGCCCTTGCAGGGGTCAAGAAGTCATGGAAGGGTTTGGGCTGGAAAGGACCTTGAGGATCATCTTGTTCCACCCTTCCTGCCATGGGCAGGGACATCTCCCATCGGGTCAGGTTGCCCAGAGTTGCATTTGATGGCCCTGGATGGAGCACTCTGGTGTTGTCCAGAGCCTGGACATGTCCTGGGGGAGGCAGGGAGAGGATGGAGCCCATGTGTGAGCAAAGAGAAGCTGGCCTGGTGCTATGGCACCGCTGCTGGAGCAGTTTGGAGTAGGTTGGGATGATCTTTTCCCACCCACACGTGGGTGCTGGACATGTCCTGTTCCGGTCACCTCCTTGGCCAGGAGTGACCAAAGTGCTCTGCCCTGCAGGAGGAGCCCTCCTTTATCCCCCCTCCTGCGTTATTATTTCCCCCCCTCTTTAAATTCATCTCCCTCCGCCAGCCGGGGCTGTCCCTGCTGGAAAATTACTCTGACAAAAGCTCCCTCAGCAGTAATTACCTAAATGGGGGGAAGGGAGGGGAGATCCATTTAGAATCCACTTCATTGCGGGATTAGCTAATTAATTAACAGTTTCACTGACAACTCGAAGGGGAAGAGTGTGTTAAATAGGAAGGCTCTGGAGCTTGATTTATGTGATCTGACACCCACGGTCTCTCTGCCAGGTTGCCATCCTGCCTTCCCCCGGCCGTGGGCTCCCATGCTCCGCCCGTGCCGGGATGCCGAGGGGATGGAGCCCGCCGGGGCTGCCAGAAGGCCGGGACACGTGTGGGGACACAAAGGCGAGGTGGCGGCGAGCACGGGGTTATTGGCTGGCAGATGAGCCGGCCTTGGAGGGGGCTGTGGCCACCGAGCTGGCAGGGACACCCATCTGCCCGGCTCTGGCACAAAGAGCCAGGGAGGAGGAGGAGGAGGATGGTCCTGACCTGTGCTCCCTCCCTCCAGTCCCACCTGCTGTCGCTGGGAGGAGGAGGTTGGGAAAAGTTGGATTTGAGTCACGTCCTCTTGTCACCCTCCGCAGTGCTGACTGCGGGCTGTCCGTGGGTGGGCGGCTGTTTGGGGATGGGATGAGGAGCTGGATACGTGTCCCTGATTAGGAATGAAGCTGCTGAGAGGCCCGGTGGCCCCAGCAGCAGATAAATCCTGTCCTCTGCTCCAGGATTGCCCAGGATCCCTGGACAGCCCTGGGCATGTCTGTCACCCCCACAGAGCCTCCCTCCCTACCCATCACCACGCGGATGTGGCAGCTACAGACCTGCAAGGACCTTTGGAAGTGTCCAGAGCTGTCCCTCACGGAGCTGCCAGCAGCCCTGACTCCAGCCCAGTGTCCCTCATCCCCAGTGGCTGGGGAAGATCCCAAACCACACCGGGGATGGGGCTGGCCGGGGTGGCCGTGCAGAGGTGACCAGCACGGTCCTGTCACTCCTCGTGACCCTGAGGGACACAGGAGGGAGCTGGCAGGGCCCCCTGGCAGGGCTGGAATGAGGTATTTTGGTCTCAGACGGCTGCTCTGAGCAGGAGGGAGCTCCCAGCAGCAGGAGGATGGTGACTCCAGCTCCCCTCTCCTGCATCCCTTGCTTTGCCCGTGCTCTGCCCACCTTCCCTTCTGGTTCTTTTTTTGGTTTTTTTGGGGTGGTTCTTGGAGCAGATTTGGGTTCAGGGATTGCTCTGCCCACCACCCAAATTCCCCCCTGCTGCCAGGGGACTGTCACCCACACCAGCATCTCGAGGGACAGCCAGCTGCGGATTTGGATGGGGAAAAAAAAACAACAAAACTTGAGACTTTCCAGCTGGATTTGTTAATTTGAGGCAAATGTTAAAACGTGTATTGAAAAAAACGCATGCTTTTCCCGGTTAATTTGCATTTGTTTGTTTGTTTGCATTCTGCAAGGGCTGTAATTCCCTTTGGAGGGAACAAAACTGCCAAGTTTCACACCTTCTCTGGAGGTGAAAATTTCTCACGTCGGTAGCAAACCCGGGGATTGGCTTGGGGAGAGATAGGAGGGGAGGGGGGAGAGCAGTGGGACTGGGTTTCCTTCCACTTTCATCTGCTTCTGCAAGGATGAAGTGGAATTATTGATGATCAGTTGCTCCAGAGCTGCAAAAATAGAGGGGGCTGAAGGGTGTAGCAGGGTGGGATATGCAGAGGGATCCTCGGGATGGGCACGGAGAGCTGGGAGCCGGGCTCATCCCAACCTCTCTGCCCTGCCGAGCCCCGCTGCTTCCCCAAACCTCGCCCTGCTGACTCCCAGTATTGTCTCAGCCACTTGAGCGCCGGAGGCAGGGAGCGGGTTAAATCCAAATTAATGTTAAACGGCAAATAAATAAATGAATGAATAAATAAATCAATGAATGAAGGCGGTTGTGGGGGTACACCCGTGTCTGGCAGGCCTGCACCCCCCCTGGATCTCCCCCCCACCCCCGGGAGCACTTGGATTGCTTTTTTTGATGGTTTCTAAATAGAGGCGCCCGATCGCATCTGGGAGGAAAATGAAACAGATTTCATTTTTCACACGCGGCACAATGGCCGCGCTGACAAAAGAGGAAGGCGGCCCATTGTCCTGCTCTGCATCTTCACATCCTACCTCTGTCCCCCGAATTAACCCCTTTCACCTCCGCCTTTGTGGCCACGCCGCTCCGGAGCTGCCGAACAAAGGCGGCAGAAAGGCCCCGCCGTGTCCGGGGGGTGGGAGGGGGACACGTCTCGGTGTCCCTCGTGTGGGTGTCCCTCATCTCGGGGCTGTCCCTGTCCCTTCCTTCTCCATCAGGTCCTACCTGCTGCCCTGGCTGCGGGGAGGGGGAGCTCTGTGCTCCCCCATCTCCTCATCCTCTGGGAATTGGGGTTGGCAGCAGGCTCAGAGCAAGGGAGAAGCTTCACCCAGGGATTGTCTCCACCCAGGGAGCTCTGGGTGCTTCAGCATCGCAGCCTGAGCCACAAGGGATGGGCACCTGGCTCCCTGCAGGCATCCCTCTGCTCCTGAGGGCTGAGACCTGCTAGACAAAGACCCAGAGCTGTGGTGACCCCATTAACCACAAATTTTATTTGCACATTTGTTTTTTTGTTTGTTTGTTTCTTCCAGAGCTTTTTATTCCCAGCTCTGTGATGGTTTGGCTTACCGTGCTTTGATCCCAGCAGCGCAAAGCCACGAAGCTAAGGGGGAAAAAAAAACCCCAAAGTGGTTTTGGGCAAAGCTCTGGGCGATTTGGGGGCTGCTTGGGATGGTTTTGATGTGAGCCTCGTGCCTTCAAGGACAGGGCAGGATGGGCACAGCCAGGCCCCAGCACGTGGCTGCAGCACGGCTCCGACAGCAGAGCTTTAATTCCATGGGGAAGCGATTTCAGAGATTGCAGCATTCCTTGGAGCTGGGGAAATCTCAGGATTTCTCTCCCCAGCCTCCTGCTTTATCTCCTCGGGGTCTCGATGCCGTATTTTGTTCCCCTGGATCATTTTGGCTCCCGTCTATCTGACAAGCCCTTCTGCTCCGAGATGACACGGCTGCGATGACGCCTGCGATAATTCCCTCCGTCCCTGCAATCAATGCCCCCTCCTGCCTTCAGCTGCAGCAGGATTTTTAGATGAAAAAACCCATAAAAATCACCCCCAGAGATGTGGTTTTCTCTCTCCAAGCTCGGTTTTTGCAACAGCTGCTCGTGCTGGGGTCCTACATCTATTTGCTGCCTCCGTGGGCTTCCCTGCTGGGATGTCCCCTTAGATTTGGGTAGGGGGAAGGATCAGGATGATATTTTGGGGGGAGGATTTTGCTGGCAGCAGGATTTCCCCTCCCCACCCAGAAGAACACCATGAGCACTGCAGAGGGGACAAGGAGCAGCCCTGTCTCCGGTGGCACCCGTGGCTGTGCCATCCCTCTCCCTGTGCAGTTCCCAACTGCAGCATCCCTTTAAACAGCGAGGGACTGCACTCCCACCCGGGGCCTGCAGAAGGTTAGATAAGAGAATACAAACCACAATGCTTGCCCTTTTTTTTTTATTTTTTCTTTCCTTTTTTTTTTTTTCTTTTTTTTTTTATCTTTCCTTTTTTTATTATCTTCTTATGGCTTTTGAATTATCTTTACAGACACTACATGAATTTAGTCAGGGCAGGTAAGGTCACTGGCAGACACAGTTGCTCATATTTATGTATATTCACCAGGCAAAGGAGATAAATGGGAAAACAGGCGCAGAGGGGGACGGGGAGGGAGGGAGGTCGTGGGGGGAGGATGGGATGCAGCAACCCCAGGGTGGGATGAGGAGGGGCAGTGTGTGGGCACAGCCAGGGGGAGGAAGGACAGCACCTGGGCAATGGCAAGGCCCAGGAGGGGAGGGAGGGCAGCATTTCCTGCCAGGCTGGAGGGAAATCACCCTGGAAAATGATGGGCTTTGGGTCAAGGCCTTTCCTCTGTCTGTGGGTCAAGCAGCACCGTGGGTGGGGTTATAAAGCAGGGCTCAGCTAGGTCAGGATTTGGTAGCTCACTAAAGACACCAAAAAGTTGGGTGAGATGGTTCTTACACCTGATCCTTGGCACAGAGGGTGGTGCCGTGCTGGGTGATGTGTCCAGGCTCTGTCTGACCATTCCAGGTCAGAGGAGGCCA
>NC_031784.1:9610544-9620056 GCF_001522545.3 Parus major | reverse complement strand
GAGAGATGGAGGTGACCGTGTCATGGAGAGATGGACATGACAACACCCTGGGGATCTGGAGGTGACCATGCCATGGAGATGATCAGCCCACATCCTGGACAGGAGAGTGCCAGTGATCTCAGGCTGGCAGGAGCAGCAGCTCTGGCTGCAGGGACCTCTGGGCAGGAACTGGTGGTTCAAGAGCTGCTCCAGCCTGAAGTGGGGAGGTTCTCGGCCGTGGGATGTGGGACACAGGGATGGGACAGGAGGGGTGGCTGCAGCCTGGGGAGCACAGAGCAGCTGGCAGCTCTTTCCTCCTGAAGTGTGCTTGGCATTTCCCAGGGACACAGGGCAGGTGGGGGAGAGTGGAGAGGGACAGGCTTGGAGGGGACAGAGCCCTCCAGGAGGAGTGTCCCCTTCCTCAGGAAGCCACAACGCTGCTGGGCATGGGACAGAGAGAAAGGCCTCCAGCCCAAGAGAGAGGGACCTCACAATCATGGGCAGGGTGACAGATGGCCTTTGTGGTGCTGCTGAGGTGGCCAGAGCACCAACCTGAGCTTGAAGTGACCCAGTGCTCACTCAGCTTCTGCTCCCCAGCACCTTTCCAGCAGAGGAAAAGCAGAGTGAGAGACCCAGAGGGCTGCTGAGGTCAGGCTCAGCTCGGCTCAGGCCAGGTGGCACCTCCCCTTTGCATCACGAGCCCTGGGGTCACCTCTCCTGGGGTCCAGGAGCATCCCTGAATATCCTCTGTCTCCTGCAGGAAAACCTTTTCAAGCTGTGAGCCCACAAACTGGGCAGCTGAAATGAAATTCAGCAATAAAGAGGATTTTCCCTTTTCCTGGGATCAGCCTGGACAGGAGGGGATGTGGCAGGGACAGGGGACAGGGCTGGACATCAAACTGTTAATGGCAGGAACATTCCTGGGAAGCTGAGGACCCACACGAGCGGCGTGTGATGCTATTTCAAGGAAAATATATAATGCACCTAAAGAAATAATACAGAAATTGCAAACAAAGCATGCACGGGAGGATATAAAATACCGAGCACAAGGGCACCCACCGATTATAACTTGATTTAAAACCACTTAATTCACTAAATAATAAATGCAGATTTACCAGAGGTGTCAGGACTAAAAGCATGCCTAACAATGCGTTTATTTAATAACTGTTTGCTCTCAATGTCAGGCCACTGTGTCTAGAAAATACAGGCAGCAACTAAAGGCTGCATTTTTTATTCTTTTTCCCAAGGCCTAATATATCAAGGGGGGGGAAAAAAAAATCAAGAAAGAGAAGTCAGAAATTGTAATGATCCAGCTGAGATGAAACCCGGCTTCCCTTTAGCTGGGGAGGGAGGAAACCCCCAGGGGAAGTGGGAAACAGGACAAATCCAGCAGGGGTGTGAATTCCCTGCTGGTGTGTGAGGGTGCAAAGGGTTTAAATGGAGCCTCCCCCAGGGAACATCACCCAGGGGACACAGAAACAGCTCCTTATCTCCCAGATGGAAGGTGATTTGTGAGATGGGATCAGGTGTGGATGTTCCCAGGAGAACTGAAGGAGCTGGATGCTCTGCTGGTGGCCTGAGCTGCTGCTGGGGTGGTGGGAAGTTAAATGAGTCCCCACGGTGTTTTGAGGAGTTCTTTTCAGTGGGACACCGTAGACTTTTACTGGCTCTGCACTGGCAAGATGTGAACTGCTCCCAGCAGGATTTGGGGCAAACAGGAGAGCTGGGGGTTGCTGTTGACCCAGCAGAGCTTTTCACCAACACATCTGGACTGAAGGAAGGTCTCAGGGTCTTTGGGGGGTTCAGCTCCACCTGGGAAATCCCCAGGCCAGCAGTGACACTCGGGATTTTTAACCATTAACCACGGATTTTTCAGCTCAGTGTGAGGGGGTGCTGAGCCCAGCTCCTTGGAAATGTGTGGACAAGATTCCAGTGCCTGTGGCTTAGGCTGCAGAAAATCATTAAAGGCCAAGAGGACCTTGCTCAGGAGGAACCTGTCCTTGGCAAAGCTGCTGAGGGAGAGGGGTTTGCTGGAGCTTTACACCACCATCTCTCAGTAAATCCAAGCACCTCACACCGTCACCCAGAGAAGCTCATTTGAGCCACACTTTTCCCTCAAAACTGAGCCAAAATGTTCAGCTCCACTCATGACACCACATGTGCAGAGAGAAGGGGTGAATCCCCCCCAAAATCCATCTCCAGACCCCTCCCCTCTTGCCTTCTGCTCCATCCCAGCTCTACTCAGCACGAGGTGGCAAATTCAGGATAATTGCTTTCTACATCCCCCCCGTCTCAGCCTTTCTACATTAAAAATATCCATAAATGAGCTATAAAATCACCTCTGGTCACCCCAGAGAGCAGGAGCTGCTCCTTGCCTGGGCTCTCCTTCCCCAGGTCCATCCTTGTGGCTCCCTCAGCCCCACACAGGGAGATTTTTAACATTTCCCTGGGCACCCTGAGCACTCTCTGAGTGAGTTTGTGCTGTCAGGAGAGTCAGACTCTGCAAGGGCAGCCCTGGGGTGCCCTGAGCAGGTGCTGCCCCCAGGACTGGCAGCCCAGTCAGCAGCTGGGCCTGCCTGGCTCCCCCAAGGGGGGCTCAGCACCGAGGGCAGGACAAGGTGGATGAATGGATTTCCCTGAAGCCTTTGAAAGAAATCAAAGGCTGGTTTGTTGTTCCCCCTGTGAGATGTTCCACGTGCTTCTCCAAGGCCACCTTTGCCCCTTCCTTTGGGAAAACAGGCACGTGGCAGAGCCTGGTTCCCCCAGCACCTTTCCCAGGAGCCTGGCCTTGCTTTAAAACCTCAGGGCTGGATGTTGGAGCAAGGACAGGTCCCTCAGGGAGCAGAGGGACCTTTTGGGGTGTTTTGGTGGGTGTCCCCTGGCTCTGCCCCCTGTGTGGCCAGAGGGAAGCAGCAGGGTGGGATCAGGCAGAGGTTTTGCTTTTCAGTGGCTCAGACCAGGGGAAATGAAGTTCCAAAGTCAAATCTTCTCCTGGCAGCGCTCCCTGCCCACACTCGGATCTCTTTTCCCTTCCCACAGCGCCCCTGCTCCCACTGGAGGTGTTCACACCATTCCTGGTGCTCCCAGGGGGCACGGAGGGGCTGTCACATCCCTGTCCCACGTCCCTCAGGGTGTCCATCCCCTCAGGGAGCTGCCCCTCCTCCCCCAGAGCACCCCTGCCCCCCGAGGACAGCGCCAGCCTCTCCACACACGGCAGGAGGACAGAGACAGCCCCATGTTTCTCCCGGCTCTTTCCCCGTGTCTCCCACCCCTGGAATTATCTCTCCCCAAATCCTGCGCCTGCCGGGGCAGCCAGGCACAAAGAGCCCCCAGCCCCTTCCAGCTCGGTGCCCAGCCACAGTGGAGGTCTCTGCTGGGCTCCTCTCCCTCGCCCCCCTCCTGCCTCCCCCTCCCCACTGTCTCCCAGCCTTATCTGCTGTTGTCTTCTCGTGGAAGAAGAGATAAAAGTAATTCTTATGGATGCTTCTCCAGCGGAGGCTCGCCTCCTTCCCCCCTGCCTCCCCCAGCATCTCCCTGCTCCGTCCAGATAAAGGGTGAGGACCAAGCACATGTCATTTTCTTTGTGCAAAATCAATATTCAGCAAAGTTTATCTGTCCGACATAGCAGGAAGCGCTAATTTCATCCACGTCAATTACTTTGATGAACGCTTATACTGTTCAGGGTGCGAGAACAAGATAAAAGAATTACTGAAATAAAAAGCATACATGGCAAACCTCCCCCCTCCCATCTCCCCTCCCCTGCTCTGCTCTCCCCCACCCCAAATCGCCCCTCCCGGGGTCATGTGGTGCAGAGCGGGGCTGGGGGCGGCTCTGGAGCCGAGGAATGAGGGGCTGGGATGCTAACGGAGATGCCCAGGCAGAGGGAGCTGCAGGAACAGCTCTTGTTCTGCAGGAACAAGCTGGATTTGGGTGAAAACCCCATGGTTTGGGGTGGCTGAGGAGGAGAAACCCCCCCAGCTCTGGGTGGCACATCCCACGGTGGTTTGTGTTTGGAGCTGGCTCTTTGGGATGTGCTGAGAGGAGACCTTGGACAGGTCCAAGCTTTCCTGGCCGCTTTCTCCCGGGGACAGCCTCACAAATGGATGGAGGGATGGAGGGATGCCCAAATCCAGGCTTTGAGGCCCACCTGGACAGGGTGAGAGCTGCTGCTGAGCTTGCTCAGGACAAAACCAGACTGTGATGCTGCAGCACATGAGAAATGACCCCGGGGGGATCAGAGGAGCCCCTTCCACACGAAGGCTTCCAGGAGCTGCCTCAGTCCCTGCCGGGAAATGGGGCGTGACAATTTTATGGCCGTGCTACCACAGACCTGAATAAGCAGATCTCGGGGCCCAAGTCTTTAATTAACCAGCCAGCTTTGATTTTCACAGCAGGCCTGGGTGCACACCCACCTTGTCACCGTGTGGCCCAGACCTCGGAGACATCAGCTCTCCCCCTCCTCTGCAAAACCCGGCCTGTAGGTGCCAGCCTGGCCCTGCCAGTCGTGTCCCCAAAATCAGGGTGGCAGGAGGGGTTGAGCACTGGTACCCCCAGGCTCAGAGCTCAGCCCTTGGAGGAGGAGCTGGCCCATTTTTCTTAATTTCTACAAACTCATCCCATTAATTCTGGCTTTTGTTGGACCCCTGCCACAAATCCCCTTCTCCTTCCATCCCAAGCTCAGTGGGGATGACTCCTGGCTGGGCAGAGTGTGATCCTGCCACGTCCATGGGCTCAGGAACGTGTACAAATGGCTTTTATCAACATCTCTGATGCTGTCTGTCCCAGGTCATTTGTCAGCCTCCCCTCCCGGCCCTGGGTGTGTGGGAGCACCAGCTCCCTGCTGAGGGAAGGGGATTTTCCCTGAGGATCGCTCATCTTCTTGTCTCAGGACACAAAAAGCTGCCACAGCCCTGGGTAAAGTCTCCTGCTCAGCTCGATTTTGTCCCCTTTTCTTTTGGGTAAAGAAAGAAAGGAGCAGCCCATCTCACGTGGGCAGATCTCACCCCACAGGACAATCCTAAAGGAAGTAAAATTCAGGATGGGGGGGAAGATTCTGCTCCAAACCCCCCCTGATCTACTACAAAGCCTCGCTGTGTTATCACAGGAGGCACAAAGCGATCCTGGAAAATTCCCTGGGGCGGGGTGGGGCGCTCGCCAGGCTGGACCCGGCTCCCCTGGGAAAGGGGACGGGGATGGGGATGGGATTCAGCCGAAGGCGGGGCTGGGGGGTCCCCAGGGGTGCAGGACCGTGCCCGGCTGCCTCAGCCCGGCTCCCAGGGGAGGTGCCATGGGCTGGGGAGGCTCTGAGCGCCATCCCCTGCAGCCAGGTGAGCCCTCGGGGCGCTTGCGAGGGGCGCAGGGATGCGGCTGAAGCAGAAAGCTCTGGCCGCACATGTGCAGGGGGCTGGGAACGTGCACTGGAGCGATTTCCACAGCTCAGCTCGGCAGCGGGAATTTGTTAAGTCACGGCAATTTGCCAGCGCGGGGTGGTGTGATGGAGAGGCTGTCCCCATTTCCAGCCAGCTCCGTGTCCCTGCCATGGTGCCAAGGCTCCCCGAGCGTGGCAGCGGCACCCTGCGGCGGCAGGACCGCCCCTCGCCGTGCCAGGGACCAGCTCTGGCCCAGCTCGGGCTCGTGAGAGATGTCCCTGCTGGAGTTTGGGGAGCACAGGGACCCCCACACCGGCTGTGGTCCCCTCACTGAGCTCCCCACCCCGGGGAGGGGGCTCCGGGCTGGGCAGCTGCAGGGAGCCCCCAGAGGAGGGGTTTGGGGTGCAGAGCGAGCTGGTGGCCCCTCAGCAGCTCCTGGGCTGGCCCCGGGCACCCCTCTGCTGCGGGGGTTCTGGGGGTGCCTCTCTCTGCAGCGGCTACAGGGGGAGCCAAGACATCGAGCTAAGCCGGGATGTGCGTTTTATCCATGGAGGAAGGTGGGAAGAGCTCATGCTGGGGACGTGCTCCCACCGGGACCGGCTGGCGGGTGTGGGGAAGAGCCGCCGAACCCACAGGGATTTTTGCATCCCAGTGCCCTGGGGAATGGCTCCTGCAGGGCAAAGCTCTCCCTGCTGCTGGAGCCCAGCCAGGTGCTGGCCTGGGGTGCCCACCTTTCACCCCCGCATCCGCTGCCCTCCCAGGGCAGGGTGTCCCCACCCCTCACCTCTGTTGTGTGGGGGATTCAGCAGTGTTGGTGCCAGTGAGGGTCCCAGTGGCACCTGTGGGGTGGCCAGAGGAAATCAAAAACATGGCACAGGTAATAAATACACAGGGGCAGGGCAGGATCCTGATCTCCCATCCCTGGACCCCCTCCTACTCCTCGAGGCAGATCCAGCAGCTCTTGCTGATGTCAGTGGTGTGCTCCTGCAGGCTTGTGCGACAAAGAGACCCAAAAGAGGGGAACTGAACTGAAACCGAGCCCCACAAATGGCAAAGTGCATAAACCAACACAGCCCTGCAGGACACCCACCAGCAAACCAACCAACACCCAGAGGCAAACACACAAACCACAGCCTCCAGAACTGCCCAGTGAAGGATGATTTCATTTCGGATATAATTCCAAATAATTTATTTATTTGCTCATTGGGTGGTTTTTTTTTTTTTCTGTCTTTGTTAAAGGAGTTGTTAACAGCACTTCAAGGGTTTTACAAGTGACAAATAAAAAAGTCCCTCTAATTAGCAAGACTTTGTTTAGGGAGAATAATCCTTCTTTGTTATTATTTGGAACAAACAGGCGTGGGTGGGTGGGATGTGTGTGTGTGTGTCTCAGTGTGAGCGAGAGGGAGAGACCAGCTGAATTATGCAACTAAATATTCCAGAGGGGATGTCAGGACAGGAGGCTCGGATTTAAGTGTGTGCACGGTCCGGCTTGGCTTTCAGTGGGGCTGTCCGGGCTCTGGGAGCTGGTGCTGATGTGTCCCCAAAGAGTCTTTGCCACCCCAGCGAGGCAGTGCTGGCTCGGGGTGAAGCCTGGCTGAGCAGGGAGGGAGGTTTGGGGCAGGATACATCCCCCAGCTCCGAGCCTGCCCCATCCCCCCGGCCCCCCGCTCCCTCCCTGCTCCCTCCTGGAGAACACAAAGCTGAGACTTGGATTATCTTCATTTCCATATGGAGAGCGATGTAAGCCCGTTCAATGCATGGCCGGTCATTTTGTTCACAACTTTGCAGCAAGCGGGAGCAAAACCCGCTGGGGAAATCAGCAATTCAGCTCCTCTCACCTTGTGTGCACACGCTCGGAGCAGCAAGGCTCGGCACCAGGCTGCCTCCCTGGCCTGCCTCCGACCACCCTGCTGCTTTTTGGGGTCCAACTGCACTCTGGCGAAGCCCCCCGGGCCCCGCTGGGGGACAGATGTCAGCGTTTTGCAGCGAGGAGCGGCAGCGCTGCCGCTGAATCCCGGGATTCTGGTGTCCTCAGTGTCCCCCCGGCTGCATCCCAGCCCGGGATAGACCCAGCTCCCCCTCTCCATGGCCTGGCAGCCCTGAGCCGCTCCGTGCCCGTGCCCAGAGCTGTCCCCTGCCGTGTCCCTGCAGTGTCCCCGCTCCTCCTGACCTGCAGCCCCCTCTGCCGTTCGCCGCTCCCGCCTGGCCCCGGCGCATCCCGCAGGATGCATCCCGCAGGGAGCGCCGGAGCTCTCCGGGTGCCGTGTCCCCTGTGTCCTCACCGTGTCCCTCCAGCCCTGCCGTGTCCCCTGTGTCCTCACCGTGTCCTCACCGTGTCCCTCCAGCCCTGCCGTGTCCCCTGTGTCCTCACCGTGTCCTCACCGTGTCCCTCCAGCCCTGCCGTGTCCCCTGTGTCCTCACCGTGTCCTCACCGTGTCCCTCCAGCCCTGCCGTGTCCCCTGTGTCCTCACCGTGTCCCTCCAGCCCTGCCGTGTCCCCTGTGTCCTCACCGTGTCCTCACCGTGTCCCTCCAGCCCTGCCGTGTCCCCTGTGTCCCTCCAGCCCTGCAGGCAGGGTCCCTCTCACGGGGCTGGTGTCAGCACTGAACTGCTCCTTTCAGGGGTGAGGGAGGGAATCCCCAAACTTCCAATAATTCAGCCCAAAAGGTTGCCTCCTTCTCCTTCTTGCCCTCCTCGGGAGCTCGGGCAGCAGGGAGCAGCTCCTGGGGGGATGCTGGGGGCACCCAAGGGGCTCCTGCCCCACATTCCCGTGCAGACCCCTGCCCGGCTCGGGACATCATCCCACGGAGCCCTCCAGGGTGGGGGTTCAGTCCTGAGCACCCCGGCACCCCCAGGAGCTGCTGGATGAGGATCCCGGGGGTTTCTCTGCCACAACACTTCACACGGGGCACTGAGTCTGCCTTCCCAGCCGTGGGATGATGGTTTGTGCTCCAGGGGGCAGGTGGGGACCCCCAGCACCTCCAGGACCACTGTGAGTGCTCTTTGCTGGCCTTGGCAGCCCTCTCACCTCCCTGGATGAGCAGTCACTGTCTCGGACCCGAACTGCAGCCCGAGCACTTCCCGGGGGCTTGCTGAGCCTCAGGACGGGTGAAACTGGGGCATCACCCCTTCCCTCTGCATCGGCCGAGGGGCTGATGGGTTCAGAGGCTGGCAGGAGGTGGGAGCCAGGGAAAACATTGGGAAAACATTGGGAAACTGTGGGGTGACACCACACTGGCCACCAGAGGAGCCCGGCCCAGCTCAGCAGCCTGGGCCCCAAAATCTGCCCCACTCCCGCAGCCTGGGCTGGCTCCCACCCACGGCAGCTGCCTTTGAGGGGAGCAGAGAGCTCGGACAGAGCCCGGCACAGCCCTGGGCATCTATCGGGAGAGGGATGTCCCTGTCCCCCCGCGGCCGGGACAGGGAGCACCGGGAGCGCGGCCCGAGCTGCTCCCGCCTGTTCCGGAGCATCCAAAGCGCACCTTTGCCCCTTTTCCTCTGCTTCCTTCTGCCTTGCTTTATTCTCCTTCCATTTTTTCTCCTTTTTCCTTTTTTCCTTCTGTCTTCCCACCCTTTAAAAATCGTCTTCTCCCTTTTTAATTATTTCCTCCCTTATTTTCCTCCTTTCCCTATCATTTCCCCTCTTGTTTCATTCTTTTCTTCTTCATTTTCCTATTTTTTAATTTTTCTTATTTTTACTTTCATCTTTCTTTGTACCCCGCTTCTTTTCCCTCAAATTTCCACTATCTTCTCTCTTTACAGAAGATTTATCCCCTTCTTTTTTCCTCCTTTTGTTTTCTTCTTCCTTCTACTTGGATTTTCTTCTTTTCCTTCTTTTTCTTTTTTCTTGTTCCCCCACCCCTTTTTCTTTTGGTCTTCTTGCTCTTCTTTTTACCCTACCTTTCTGTTTTCACCCTTCTTTCTCCTTCTTTGGTTTTCTTCTTCCTTCTTCTTTTCCTTCTTCTTTCCTTCTCCCTCTCCTTTTCTCTTGATCTTGCTCTTTCTTCTTGTTCTTGTTCTTGTTCTTGTTCTTCTTCTTGTTCTTCTTCTTCTTCTTGTTCTTCTTCTTCTTCTTGTTCTTCTCCTTCTCCTTCTCCTTCTCCTTCTCCTTCTCCTTCTCCTTCTCCTTCTCCTTCTCCTTCTCCTTCTCCTTCTCCTTCTCCTT
>NC_031784.1:9602942-9609069 GCF_001522545.3 Parus major | reverse complement strand
ATTGTTCCCTGGGAGGGTGGGCAGGCCCTGGCACAGCTGTGGCTGCCCCTGGGTCCCTGGCAGTGCCCAAGGCCAGGCTGGATCACTCCAATCCCTGCTCCTCCTCTCAGATTTGGCCCTTGGATGTGGAAATAAAGGAGATGCAGCCAGTGGAGGCCATGGACAGGATCTTGAGTCTGGCCTGGCTCTGACTGGTGGCTGACCACAGTCACCCCCACGATGTTCAAGGACAGTTGCTTATAATTCTGAGCAAAGTGAGGGGTTCAAACTCAATTAAAAAAAGAAAAGAAATGAAAAGGTAGATGTTATAATTAAAAGCTGATTTTTCATTGAAGCTGGACTTTTTAATTTAAATGAATTACATTTGCCTTAAAAACTTAATTGAGTTAAAATTAAAGTTAACATTATGGTAAACCTATGTTAAAACCTGAAGTTAGTATAATCTATTCACATTGAAATTAAATACATATGTACAATTTTATATACATATATAAAAAGATGGCTGTACATATTTGCTGCTGAAATTTTTAAGGAAGTTAAATTACTGAACCATCCAAAAGTTGTCTGCTAAGTACCTAAAGCCCAAATTACCAGAGTGGCCCATGCTAATAACTTCCAGTGTGTAAAATACTTCTTATTTTATTTCAATTTCCTCGATGGGTGCTGCTCAAAGACTGATTTGTCCAGGTTGGGAAGGGAATTGGAAGGCTGAAGGCAGGAAAATGTGGTTTTGTCTTCCCACTAGAGCAGGATAAAGCTGAGTGACAAGTGGTGTGCTGAGAGGTTTGGGTCCCTTGCTGCAGACAACATTCCCAGTCTTCCAAGAATTTATCCTGTTTAATTTGTAGGAAACGCAAGACCTTTTATTCTTATTTTTATTATATTTTATTTTTATTCTTATTTTATCTATTCAGCTCATACAAGATTTGGTTAATGTATACAAAAAAAAGCCAAGTCCTATTTTTGTACACGTTGAACTCCAGCTGCCATCTCGCTGGGGCTCGGTCTGACAGAAAAACCAACGGTGACCCCCAGGGCCAGGTCTGGGGACAGAACTCCTGGGAACTCCGTCCATGGCATGGGGTGGGGTGGCCAGAGCTGGGACAGGTGACAGGAGGTGACAGTGCTGACCCCTCTCAGTGTCGGTGGATGCTGAATTCCCCGTTCTCCTGCCTGGTGCCAAACTCTCCCTCCGTGCCTCAGCCACCATTCCCATCCCAAAACGCCTTTTTGGCAGGAGCACGGGCACGGCTGGAGCCAAGCAAGGAGTGGCCGTGTGGAAACCTCCTTGTCGGTGCTCAGCGTGTCCCTGGCACGGCTGTGGCCCGTGTCCCTCCCTGCTTTGTCCCGGGAGCGTCCCCCGGGGCCCGGCTCGGGGTTAGTTCAAGTCTAGCCTATTTAGATAACCTTCTGCTGGCTCTATAGAGAGCCCAACATCCCTGCTGGAGGATCTCACTACAAATGAGCCAATCCTCCTAATCTCCTTATCGTTGTAGGCCTCAGCCTCCGGGCCTGGTTATCTGTGTGGATAAAAGAAAAGGGACAGTGCACAGCACCTATCCCAGCAGAGACCCCTCCCCTTTAATCCTGCCGGGCTTGTTTCTCCCTTTATCCCGCTCTCGCAAATCCCCGCCGAGGAGCCCCCGGCCCCGCTGCGGTCCCTGCCGGCTGAGCAGGGATGCAGAAAGGCCGGGCAGGGCTGAGCAGGGATGCTCTTATCGCCAGCACCTGGAGCGGGGAGCGGGGCTGGGGGCGCAAATCCCTCCGGCCCCGGCCGGCAGGGAGGCTTAGAGGGGCGGGGGGCTGCTCCGAGCCCCTCCGGAGCTCCCGGCCTGATAAGTACCTTAATCATTCAGGGCCAGGAGTCCCCCGGGGCGCGGGCTAAGCCCTGCGCATTCCTGCCGCACACAATTAGGGCTCTTTCCCCCCTCCCTCTATACATTTTTCCCTTGCTTTCATTCCTGCCCTCCACCCTTTCACCTTTGCAGCAGCCCCCTCTTCCCTGCTTGGTCCCCACCCCAATGACTTCCCAAGTCCTCTTTCCTCTCTCTCAGATTTCCCTCTTTATCCATTTTTTGGTCCCACTCGGGTCCTGTCTCCTTCCCCCACCCCATTTTCACCCCTACCTTCTTCACATCCTTCCTTTCTTCAGCCCCTGCTCCCCTTTCCCCCTTTTCCCTGTTTGCTCTTTGTCAGCCTGTTCTCCATCCCTCAGCCTGCCTCTAATTTCTGATTAATATGTTCTTAGCCAAGGAAAGGGGCGAGCGAGAGAGAGAAAGGGAGCAGGAGAGAAAAGAAGGAATCTTCTAAATAAATCATTTAGTCATGTGAGGAGCTAATCTCCAAGTGACGGCCTGTGTTTATCTAGTTTTTAGCAGTGCATGTTAAATAGTGATATGGGACTAATTTTTTTTCCGCTGGAGCTGCTGTGAAGGGATTTTTAACTTCATTTCCCAGAAAGAAAAATGGTGAAAGCAGAGATAAGGCCCCCGAGCAGCTCTTCCCCTGAACCAGCAGCCAGTGCAATTAAACACGACGCCACCGAAAGGGCAGCCGAGCCCACGTTGCCAATTACTGATGCCTTCCCCCGTGCTGGGATCAGCATCCTCGGGATCCCCTGGACCACTCCACGCTCCCCTGGCATCCCCCTTGTGCCCTCTGTCACCTGCCTGGCCTCGGGCTTGGCTCTTGGCACGAGGCTCTGCTCCCCTGGGGCTCTGAAGGACACCCAAAAATCGCTGCTGGGGCTTGGGGGGATTTGGGCTGGGTTAGAGGCGAGTTTGGTAAAGGAAACCTCCGGGTTTGCAACAAGGTGGGAAAATATTTCCACTGGAAAACACCCAAAGCCATAAACGTTTTCTGGGCATTCATAGTCTTTTCCCTGCTCTGAGCTGGACCCCTTGATAAAGCTGGCCTGAACTTTGAGCTCTTTTGGGATCCTCCCCCTCAAGAGATGAACACACAGAGAATTTTTTTAAGATATGGATTATTCCCTATTTTTTTATTGCCTTTTCTCATTGCTTTCCCCTTTTCCCTCCTGGTTTGCTGAATGAACTCACCTTCCCAGGGTCACAGAATCTTGCTGTGATCTCTTGCAAGCCCCTCATCCTCTGGCTCATTTTCCAGAGGCGCAAAATGGTTCCCTTTTGGTCCCATCTCCCTCCTTCCAGCAAGTGGTCCCTGCTCCCATCCTGGTGCTTCACAACCCCTCCCCACTTCCCTGCCTCTTTTTGAGGGGAAAAAGTCCCAGAATCACAGAATCATGGAATGGGTTGGGTTGGAAGGGACCTTAAAGCTCATTTTCCTCTATCCCAGGTTGTTCCCTGTCCTTGAGCACTTCCAGGGATGGGACACCTGCAGCTCTGGGGTGACAGTTTCTGTCTGTGGTAGATAAGGAAAGGAGATGGCAGTGAATCCTCCAGGACAGGAGGATAAATAGTGAGAAAAGGAAGGTGGGAGCCATCCCCACAGCTCAGCTTCTTTTAGAAGACATCTCCTGCTCCCAACATCTCCAGACATTCCCAGATGCTCCCTGGGAGGAAAGCATTCGATGACATTGAATTACTTTGATCTCTCCAGGCTGCTCCCATGCTAAGGGAACCTGGAAAACCCCTCGGGATCCACCCAGCCCTTCTCCCTGGCTGCCTCTGGAGCCTCCTGGGTTGGGTGGATAAGGAGTGGGCAGGAGAAGCCTCTAATTCCCGGTGAGAGCTTGGAGGGGGAGCTCGCCAGCGACCGCAATTAAGCCCTGAGCATTAAACCCCTGGTAATAAGGGGCTGGGCTGAGGGGAGGCAGAGCAGTAATTGAAATGATGGCCAGCTCAAATATGGAACGTCTGAATGCTCTCTCAGAGAGATTTATATGAGCACGGGCCCACCTCGCTCATTTATTTCGTTAACGAGCTCCTGATTGGTGTCTCTGCCTGTGGAAGATGGGTGGAAAGGGGGATATGGGATCCATGGTGGGATCATCCCTGGGGTTCAACCTGCTGCGCCCTGGAAGCTCAATGTGCCCCACTAAGGCTTGGGCAACACTTCCCACCCTTGAAAATGAGGATGCTGAGGAATACTCCCCCTCCTTTGCAGCTCCTTGCTGCAATCAGGGCCAAAATCTGTGAGGTGATGGAGGGGTGGGATCCAGGGGCACTTGGGGGCTGTGGGCAGCTCTGCTTTGGTGTGGCCTCACCCTGCCTGTGCCAACAGTTTCCCATCCTGGGGGGATCAATGGGGAAAACATCTGGGTTTGCCCAAGAAGAAGGAAAATGGAAGAGGTTTGTGATGCACCAGGGTAAGGGTGGGAGTGGGGGCACGTGCTGGAAGGAGGGACCAAACATCTGGAAAGTGAGCCAGAGGATGAGGAGGTCACAAGGGATCGCAGCAAGATCTTGTGACCCTGTTCAGTGAGATAAAACAACAAGGAAAGGTGAAATTCCTCTCGACACCAAATCCTCCTCATCCTCCTGCGGCGGGGACAGAAATCCAATGGGAAGAATGAACCCTCAGAACGCTGGAAGGGGAATATTTTGCACAGAAAGGAAAGTGCCAGTGCCCCAATCCCCCCTGCCCTCGGTGGCTCACCCAGCCTTGGGGACACGGCGGCGTGGGGACCCCTCCCGTGGCAGCCCCCTGCCACCTCCCGGCTGCTCCCCCTGGAGCGTCCCTCGGGCGGGTGGCTGGGAACAGCTGTCGGAGAGCTGAGATCTAATGGCTGCCTGGAGAGCAGTTAGTGGATAATTAATATTTGCAGCACAGAGCTGTGATTGCTCTACATCTTCTCCCTGACAGCGGCGTGGGGAGGGAGCTGGCTCCGGCCGGGAGGGGAGAGATCCCAAAACCAGGGAAGCAAGCAGGGAGCTTGACCAGTCCCTTCACCCAGAATACTTGGAGATCCTTATCTGAGCACGGGAGCATAAAAAGCATGGAAAGGGCATCACAAGGTGGGTGTGGAGCCAGTGGGGCTCCAGCCCTGCCATCCCATGGCAGTACCAAGGAAAACCTGCCCTGGAAAATCCCCTCAGTGAGATTTGTGGGTGTGGAAATGCTCCCGCCCTTCACCCAAAATTTCACTTTTTTGTCTTTTGAGAGAAAACCTAAGTAGAAAAGTGCCTGTGAGCTCACTTGGAAGCAAACAGTTCTGCTCCCTGCCCTGGGGATAGGCAGGATGAGGATGCTCTGTGCACCCAAAACCCTTGGGATGGGCAGTAGGAACACCCAGCCCTGCCTGGCACAGGGAAGGGCAATGGGAGATGCAGGACAGAAAAATCAGGAGCGAGGAGAGAGTGGGGGCCAAGTGCTGGGACAGGGGTGTGAGCAGACAGGGCATGAAGCCACCCAGGAGATGCTCCAAAGCACCAGGGGACATTTGGGAAGGCAAACCCCGAACGCTTGGCCTGGCTGAGCTGAGCTCTGCCTGCCTTGGGACAGACCCAGCCAGGTTTGACCTTGGGCTGAGCTCCCGGCTGAGCCTGGAGCGCTCCCGCCTGCCAGCTCTGGCAAATCCCTCCTGGGCTCCGAGCAAAAGGGAGGCTCCAGCCGAGCCACAGCTCCGGCCATCCCCATCCCAGTCACCTCCTGAGGCGAGCCAGGCAAAATGAGAAAGAAAAGGCTCCGTGCAGCAGGCAGGGACTCAGTTATCCTTCTTTATTAGCGTTGTTTTCCTAGTTTTTTTTTGAGAGGAGCAAATCCAGCCATCCCTGGCTGCGAGCAGGTTTGCTGCAGCTCGTGGCACGCAGTTAATTCCCTGAACTGTTTAATTGAACAGGCTCTGAGCGTGCAGACAGAGCTCTGGCACCTGGCTCTTCCCAGAGCGGCCTCGGGACCCAGCCAAGAAAAGGGAAAACGCAAATGCTGTGCTTGGGAGAGGCTCAAATCCCACTCAATTCCTGCTCCCTCTGCCGGCAGCAGCTCCCGGGGCTGTGAAACACACGGAAGGTGGAGAAACAAGACGTGGATGGATCCCACAGGGACGGATCCCACTGTCCTTGGAGGGTGCTTGGTGAGGAGCATCCCCCCAGGCTGGGCCTTTCCCTGACTGCTTTGAGGGGCTGGGAGGGTGAACACAGCTGGTGTTCCAGAACTGTCCCCATCCCCATCCCCATCCCCATCCCATCCCCATCCCCATCCCCAT
>NC_031784.1:9595411-9602826 GCF_001522545.3 Parus major | reverse complement strand
TCCCCATCCCCATCCCCATCCCCATCCCCATCCCATCCAATCCCATCCCAAGCAAACCCCCCCATCCCATGAGGATTTCAGGGCTGTGTCTCCTCTTGGGCAGAGCACAAGGAGCTACATCAGGCTCCAGCAGCTGGGGAGATGCAGGAGGACGTGGGAAGCCTTTCCAAAGCCAGTTCCAGCCCTGAGAAAGGGGAAAGGGAGAGGAACCCCTCGCTCTGGGGTGAGGGTAGCACCCTGTGGCCCTACAGAGGCGTCGGCCATTGGGATGCTCCAGGAGAAGATCCTTCAGGATAAAGTGATGCTTCAGGACGACACCCAACCCAGGCTGGACTCCAGACCCATCCCCAGCCCTCCCTTGGGGGCAGGATGAAGCAGGGTGTGCCCCAGGCCCCCACCCCTGTGCCGAGGAAAAGGAGCCGCTTGTGCCGCGGCTCCCGGGATTAACCAATCCTATAAATATCGGGGCGGCTGCGGCGGCACCACCCCAGCCCCGAGCCTGCCAGGGGCCGCCTCGGCTCCCGCTTGATCCCCCCGCCTCCGGTATTATCCCTCCAATTTCTGCCGCAAAGCCCGGAGTGCCTGGGCTCGCACACGCGGGAATTCACACCTAGAGAACAGAGCCTTATCTCGGCGCTGTGTGCAGGACAAGGCTGTTTTACTCCTCCCTCCATAACCCTCTTAGACTTAATCCCGTCTTTAATGCCGCTTGGAAGGGGGCTTTGAGCGGCTGTGCAGCCTAACTGGCTCTGACCTCTCCGGCTGCTCTCTCATGCCCATTTGGAGAACTCCGACTTTCAAGGAGATAACAGAAGCCCGGTAAATCCTCGCTGGGGAGCTAAAGCGATTGTCACACTTAGGGGAAGTTTACTCGCAAAGCAAACTTGGAGCAGCTTCCCGGCCCTGGCACAGCGGTGGAGGGGGTGCCTGAGGAGGGGTGAGCGTGGAGGGTTTGGTGATGACGGTCCCTGCGTTTTCTCGGTGCGGATTTGGGGTGCAGCGCTTGAGGGAGGGTTTGCGGTGTCCTCCATCCACCTGGGAAGCGGGATGGGTGCTCCCAGCTCTCCTGGAATGCTCTTCCCTCATGGATTCCCCCCGAAATAAAGCAGCTGTGGGCTCTTAAACGCCTCGCTGTTGTCCACCCCAGAGATCAGCCCCTGGTTCTGGCTATTCCCACCCACCCCACAGAGCAGGAACGGCCGTCCCGACGCTCATCCCGGAATAAAGGCCCTCCCCGTGAGCCCCGCCAGGGCCCCGGCAGCGCTGGGAATCGACACCTTTCTGTTCCGCTTTAAATTAATCAAACCCAGAGTCCCTATATTAATACTGTGGTGGGAATTAAAATCATGCAACGCATTAAAGATGTAATTTAAAATTAATAACTCATAATTATTTATCATGGCGTATCAGCTGGGCTATGAATTTTCTCTTCTCACCCGGCATTCATTTCCTTCCCTTCCCTCCTTCCCGCGCCTCTAATAGCTGCAGGACCATAATGGATATCTGCCAGGGATTTTTTTGGGGGAGATGCTCAGTTTAAGATAAAACAATCCCAATTTTTAATTTTTTTATTTTTTTTAATTCCCCCCTCCCCTGGTATTCCTTGGGGTTGATGGGAGAAGCTTCGCCGTGGTGAAGAGGAGGAGAATGCTGAGCCTGAGGGTGCTGCCTCCTAAATGAGGGTCCAGGTTTTGCCACGTGCTGAGGATTTTGGAGGAGCCAGCTGTGCTTGGCCATGGCATCCATGGAAAAAGCCCAGGAACGGCCTTGGAATGGTGAGCAGCTTCCATCTCCACGCTGCACTGGAGCACCAGGAGCTTCCTGGGTCCCTTCTCCATCGCTTCTCCAGGGGGAAATGTGGCCATGAAGAGCAAGATGGATCCATCCCTCTGGCCATCCTCCACCCTGCTCCTGCTCCCTCAGCAGCCAAGAGGGACAACCCAGCCATTTTCTAGGGAAAACGTGGAAAAAGCAGCGGTGAAATCAAGGTGGGAGGAGGAGAGGGAAGCCCAGCATCCCTGCAGGTCCCGCACTCCCCCGCCTGAATCAAATCCCAAAGAGCGGCTGGAGAAAACTCACGGGAGGGAAAAAAAAAAAAAAAAAAAGAGGCAGGAGCAGCTCTGTCTCTTTAAAAATAAATAAATAGATAAAGACTAAAAAAATGCAATAAGTATATGCAAATGTGTTGAGCCGAACATCGCTGTCTGTGAAACAGATGAGGGAGAAAGTGCTTGAAGCTAGAGAGGAATGAGGCAGGCAGCGCTGACCTCGGGGTTAATAATTTTTACTTCTCCATCTCATTCCGTCCATAAAAAAAAATACGAGGGGGGAGGGAAGGAGGGATGGAGGGAGGGAGGGAGGGAGGGAGGGAAGGAAGGGCTGGGAGGGGATGCTGAGGGGAGCCAGCGGCACCCGGAGCTCGTCCCGCCCCGTGGGAGCCGCGGGGGCTGCGGGAGAGGGGCTGGAGCAGTGCGGGGCTCGTTTGCAGCTCCCCACAAGGCACAGAAAGCATCGGAGATCCAGGCTCCAGCTCCCCTCCCGCTGAGGATGGTAACTGGGAATGAAACAGCGCAATAAATACCCCAAATATTGTGACTTTGCAAAGCCCCGTGCCTCGCGTGGGGCAGCTCCTGGGAGGATGCTGGCAGGGCGATGATGGAGGGGAAACGCTGCTGCTCCACCCAACAGGCTGGCAGAAGCTCTGCTTTTCCTCGGAACCTTGATGGAAAACCCATCCAAATCCAAAATTCCAGCAGCAGCAGCAGCATCCTGCATCCCACAGCACCGCTGGACTCCCCCGCGCTGCACCGAACTGGGTGCTCCAAAGAGGATAAAACTTCAGTGTATTTATGTGTGCAAATATTTCTCATCCCCTCTGGTATTCCATCAGGCACTCTGGCTGCTCTCTAAAAGAAGCCCTTGATTTTTCAGGGATGCCTGGAAAGCTGCAGCCCTAGCCCAGTGCCTGGCATGGTGCTCCCACTTTGCTGACCTGCAGCTGACTCCGAGTGTTCACCAGGCCAACATTTCTGCTTCCTTCCCAACCCAGGCTGGACTTGCAGCTACAAAAATCCTAAAATCCCTCCCTGGGTGAGGGAGCTTCTCAGGTGTGCCCGATGATTCCCACATTCCCAGGTGTTTGGAAGCACACACTCCATTTTCCTGCTTTCCCCCTGTTGTGTATGACCCTATTCCCCAAACACTGAATTTAAGGAGTGAAGCTGTATCATGCTCCAGATAACCCCAAGCCATCCCCTGCTGCAGGGGGGGCCCAGCACTGGGGCAAACCCTGCTGTCCTGCAGCCACAGCCCTTCAAACACTGGCTGAGCCCCACAGGGCTGTGGGGTGCCCAGGGTCTCTCTGGCTTCTGTGGGTCTGCCCAAACCCCAGCCCTGCCTGGGGTGTCCCCACTCTTGCTCCTGGGAGGAGATAACGGGAGCAAGGGGATCTCCATGTGCCAGTGACCAGGGCAGCTGTCACCCTCCTCCATCCCTGCTGGAGCTGCTGTTCCCCAGGGGAGGATTGCAGAACCCCAGCTCTGCTCAGCCCTGGCAAGCCCCAGGAGCTGCCTCTTCCCAAGGGAGGGTCTCAGTGGAAGGATGGAGCCCCTGAGCTGGGCTGGCTGCGTGGCCAAATCAGCAGTGGGGCAGGAGAATTACACTTTGGCTCTCCCTTGGCAGTGCCCCAGCTGTGCAGTGCCCTCCCCACGGTCACCCCAGGGCTCCTCCCCTGCCTGCTGAGTGCTCTCTGCGGCCTGGGAACCTGTGCAAGCCTCCTGCATCGCTGCTTCCCTGCCTGCATCCATCCCTGCATCCCTGCATCCATCCCTGCATCCATCCCTGCATCCCTGCATCCATCCCTGCATCCATCGCTGCATCCCTGCCTGCATCCATCCCTGCATCCCTGCATCCATCCCTGCATCCATCCCTGCATCCCTGCATCCATCCCTGCATCCATTGCTGCATCCCTGCATCCATCCCTGCATCCATCCCTGCATCCCTGCCTGCATCCATCCCTGCATCCCTGCCTCCATCCCTGCATCCATCGCTGCATCCCTGCCTGCATCCATCCCTGCATGCCCGCCTGCATCCCTCCCTGCATACTTTCCTGGATCCCTCCCTGCATCCCTGCCTGCCTCTGCCCTCAAGCCTGAGCATCCCCTCCCCAGGAACGCGCCTCCCCCACGTTTTTTCCCCGTGCCCAGCCTGGCCCTGAGCCAGCCCAGCACCCGCAGAGCTCAGCCCCAGCCCCAGCCCCAGCCCCAGCCCCAGCCCCAGCCCCAGCCCCGTCCCGTCCCGTCCCGTCCCGCTCGGCCGAGCCCGGGGCCCCGGGACCGTCACCGCGGCGTCGCCGCCGAGGCCACGCCGGGGATGCGCCTCCTCCCCCCCCACGCTCGGGCGCTAAATGGAAGCGGCAGATCGATCCCGAGTGTGCCAAACTGACACGGAGCCTCATTAGGGGTTAGTTTTCATCCTCCTGCTCCCTGGCAGCCTTCACATTATCCCATAAAATTTATTTACTATTTCATGAATACATAAGCAGCAGGCAAACGCCGGCTTTTTATATATTTACACTGTATATATTTCACGGGAGAGTTATGTGTGTCTCTGAGGCAGAGTGGAGGGAGCGAGAGGGGAGCAGGAGCAGAAGGAGAAAGCAGCTGTGAGGGAAGAAGCAGGAAAGCAGAGCCGTGGGGGAGGATGGGGATGGAGCACGCCCAGCCGGGGCAGGAACAGCCCGGAGCAGCCCCAGCCCAGCCCAGGGCCTGGGGAGGGATGAGGAGCTGGGGTGCAGGGGACAATGAGCTCAGGTTGTTGGGGAACACCCCGGCACCATCCAGATCTCCCCCAAATCCCGTTTATTCCAGCAGCAGAGAGGGATTTCCCTGTCCCCGCTGTGCAGGGTGCAGCATCACCCCACGGCGATTGCCAGCCCAGCCCTGAGCTCACGGCCAGCGGCTCCTGCCTGCCTGCATCCCACGGAAGGCCAGCAGCTGGCACCTTGGAAATGATCCCCGGGTCCTGGCCTGCACCCCGAGCTGCGCCAGCCCCCGCTGGAGGGGCTGCAGCTGGCTCCCACCTCTCCCTAAACACGCCCTGCACTCAGGAATCACTTAATTCTCAGTGTGTTAAAGTCTTGTAGCTGTGCAGCCACTCAGTTTGTTTGGGGACAGTGGGGAGAAGGAAGGGGACTTAATTCACCAAGCTTTGGCCTGGCAATGTTATCTGTTTCCTTCAAATCCAGCAGAGATGTTCCTGTTAACCCCATAAATCACAAGAGGTTTCTTTGCAATCTCGTTTGTTTTTCCCTCTTTCAGCCTGGCTTCAGGAGGAGGATTCCTCACTCTCCTCACAAGGTTTGGGGTGTTGCAGTTGCTGGTTGCCAGCCGCAGAGAAAAATAGTTCAGGGGGTTTAAACCAACGTTTTTTGGGGTGTGAAGTTGGTCTGAACTTCTGAGCAATAAACTCGGGGCTGAGCTGCGTTAATCACTGAGGCAGCTGGAATACGTGGATATGGATTTGTACGGTGCAGGGAGAGCTCAGGGTCACAGCAGCCTGTGGCAGCACCCATCACACTCCAGCTCCAGGCTGAATTCCCCATCCTTTGTCCCCCCAAACACCCCCACAGCCCAGCCAGGAGCTGCTTCCCATGGCCACTCGGTGCTCCCAGAAGGGATCCCAGCCTGGATCCCACGGCTCCCAGGAGCACAGCACCTCCATCCCAGCAGGATGGGAGGCAGGGATTAGAGGAAAGCCAGGAAAACACCGGGAGCACCAAGCAGTAGGTGGGGTCCACACAACCCCCTGCCTCAAAATCCCGGGAACTCCTCTCTCTGCAGGAGGGGTGGGCAGCACTGCTCCTCCAGCTCCGTTTGGTGAGGACATCCAAGGATCTGCTCCCTCCAGGCACCAGCCTGCAGCCCAAAAGCACCGGAGCAGCGCCTTCTAAGAGCTCTGCATTCCCAGGCATCTCTGCATTCCTGGAGTTGGGTTGACATTCTCTCAGAAGGGTGCAGAGGGAAAGGGACAGGCCCAATCCCTTGGGAATGCAGCTAGAGGAGAGCTAAAATTCCCCATTTTCAGTGGTTGCAAGGGGAGAGAGAAAGAAAAAAAATAAAAATAGAAACCTATGGTGATAGTGTTCATTTTAACTGTTCAGCCACTTGTAGCCTGATGCCATTAGAGGAAATAAATAGGTAAGAGGCACTCGAATGGTGCGTGCACGAGGAGATGGGAACAGAGACAAAACAAGAGCCGGGAGACGGAAGGAAGCACCGTGGCTTCCAAGAGAACTCAGGAGCTGCAGCAATGCTGCCTTGCCGAGCTCCACAAAGTTGGCATCAATCCCTGTAAAACTCCCTCTAAAAAGCTGCGTGGGATGCAGCCCCTGCCCCTCTGGGACACCCCGCTCCCGGAGTGGGAGAGCTGCGGGGTGGATCCTGCCGCTTCTCCCCGCTCCCAGAGCATCCCCGAGCCTGCCAGCGCTGTCCCCGGCCGAGGATGGACGAGGGGAGCTGGCACAGGCGGCCCCGGCCCCGCTCGATAGCTCCTGGAGCGCTGCCATTTGTACCCCGTGATGGATGCGGCGATCAAGGGGAGCGGCCGCGGCTCCTGCCACCCCCTCCGTGCGCCGGGAAAGGGCGTAAATTTGGTAGAACAGCTTCACTAAGCTCTGGTTGTTTATTTTCTGGGGCACTGCTGCATCCCCAGCTCGGCCCCGTGCCCGGGGATGCTGAGGGACGTTCCTCACCTGGAGGAGGGCTGGGAAGCACGGCCCAGCAGGGATGCGTGGCTACCCAAGCGCTCCTTGCCTCCAGAGGGGTTTTTTGGATGCCTCCTGTCACCCCGAGCAGGCAGAACCCGCAGCCCGTGCCGCCCCTCCAGGTGCCCATTCCCTGGCAGCAGGAGCAGGGATTCCCCGCGGGATGGATTCGGGTCTTGGTGCCCCCTCCTCATGGCACTGTGGGACCCCCCAAACCACCCCAAATCCCCCTCCTCTCCCCACAGCTGCCTCAGCAGCACCCGACACGGATCCATCCCCCCATTTCCCACGGGGGAATGAAGGGATTTCTGCTCCCGAGCTGCGAGGCAAATGCAGAAATGGATTTGCTTTGCCAGGCACCCGCTTTCTTCTCCCTTCCCACCTTCCACCCCAGCCCGCCGCATCCCCACGCCGAGCAGCAGGACACGGGCACCGGCCGGGAGCCTGTTCCAGCCCCAACCTGCGCTCCCCGCAGGAATATTCATGAGCCAAAGGGCCGGAGCAAAAGGCGCACACAGCTGGGCAGCAAACAGGGCTGGGACGAGGAGAAAAAAGGGAAAAAGAAGAGGAATTGCAGCGCCGAGGGGGTCAGAGGGTGGGTGAAGCGAGAGGCACCGAGTGGCTGGAGCCGCTGCTGGCCAGGGGTGAGGAG
>NC_031784.1:9551424-9595046 GCF_001522545.3 Parus major | reverse complement strand
GGAGGAGGAGGAGGAGGAGAAGGAGGAGGAGGAGGAGGAGGAGGAGGAGCGGCCCCATCTGCTCGCGGTGTCCCGCTGTCCCTCCTCCTCCTGACACGAGCTATCGATGCCATTTGCCTCTGCCCCGGAGGCGTTCTGCTGATGGAAGATCCTGCATTAGCACCAGGGGAAGCAGCAAACGTCTAGAGATAAAGAAAAGATAAAGAGGAAAAAGGTGAAAATCAGGGGAATTCAGGAGGTGGCTCCTCCAGCGGCTGGGGTGTGGGAAGGGTTAAACACAGGCTTGCTTTGGGAACCTGGAAGAGCTGCAGTCGGTGAGAGGAGCTGCTCCCCTGAGGGTCCCGGCCGTGTCACCCCCTCCCTGGGCTGCCACCGGCCGTGTGAGGAGCCGGACAGAGCGGGGACATGGCTCTTCCTCCTGTGCCAGGTCACAGGTCACAGGTCACAGGTCACAGGTCACAGGTCACAGTCACAGGTCACAGGTCACAGTCACAGGTCACAGGTCACAGGTCACAGTCACAGGTCACAGGTCACAGGTCACAGTCACAGGCAGGTCCCCGGCCTTCAGAGATGGCCCAGGCTGACAGAGCTGCTGCTGGTCACGGCCCCAGCAGCAGCTCTTGGCTCTGTGCTTTGCTCAGAGCCTTCCCAGAAGCAGAGCTGGGACCTCTCATCTTTGCCAGGGATGTTTGCAGATTCAGGGCTCAGAAATTGGGCATGGTTTGGGTGGGAAGGGATTTTCAAGCTCATCCCATTCCAGCCCTGCCATGGCAGGGACACCTCTCACTGTCCCAGGTGGCTCCCAGCCCCATCCAGCCTGGCCCTGGACACTGCCAGGGATCCAGGGGCAGCCACAGCCTCTCTGGACACCCTGTGCCAGGGCCTGCCCACCCTCACAGCAGGGAATTTCTTCTCAATACCCAACCTAACCCTGTCCTCTGTCAAGTTAAGGCCATTCCCCCCTGTCCTGTCACTCCAGGCCTTTATTACCAGTTCCTCCCCAGTGTTACAAACCAGTGTTACAGCTCCGTCCCTCAACCAGCCACGACCCTTCCCAAGGACCAGCTTTTCCCAAGGCCACCACACCCAGAAGCTCCCCTTTCCACTGCCAGGAGGTTTGTGATGAAAGCAGAGGCACTGACCTTCCCAGCTCCCTGCACAGGGATTTTCCCAGTGGGAAAAGCCTCTCCACACCCAGCCAGGTGCTGCAGACCTCAGCTGAGGCACAAATGCAGATTTTCCCTGCACTTCAAGGCAGGGAAAAGGGAGCTGCAGGTGCTGGGGAGGTGACAAGGGCTGCCTCTCCCTGTCCTCGTCCCCAGCCCCAGGAGGATGCTCCAGTCCTGGGTGGGTATTTCAAACATCAAACTGAAAAGCTGGAAGGAAATAAAGAGCTGTTCCCAGGAGTGCTGAAGTGGCTGCTGTGCCACTCCTGCTGGAACATTAATATTTGCCAAAAATAATTTGTCTTTAATCATTCACCGCCGTATATTTAGTTTTATGTCCGTTCTGGATCAGTCTTTATTACCTTGGGCCACTTCAGCTCCTTAATGGTCTGCCAGGGACCAGCAACCAGGAGGGCACAGGAGCTGGAGCAGGTGGCACCCAGGGAATGTCCCCAGGGTCGGTGTGTGCAGGGTGAGCCCCAAAAGCAAAGTTCTAGAGAACAACAACAACAACAACAAGAAGCAGATTTTGCATTTCTGTGAAGTGGCACAAAGCTTGGAGGTGGATCAGGTGAGGCTGTATTTAATTCCCTTCTGGTCTGGAACAAACCCCCTTACTTTTCCCTCCTGTCCCCACCCAGAAGTAACATGTTGTGTGCATGCTGAGCTGCAGGACAGCTTCCTGGGCCATGACAAGCCCGTTCCTGCCGTGGTTTTGCACTTCCAGTTCGTGCCAATTAACGAGGTGTCACTGCCAGAGTCAGCCCTGCACGGCCCCTCCTGCCCTCACCCCCCTGCAAAGCTCTCTCAGCCCCTCTCACCAAACTGGGGGTGCCCAAACCCCAAAGGATGGAAAATCCAGCCCCCAAATCCCCAGTGCCAACCCTCTGGCTCCTCTGCCCAGGCTCCCTCCCGAAGCTCCAGGGCTGAGCAGAGCACCTGTAATTCCAGTGCTGCTCCAGCACAGAGAGAACAGCCCTGCCCCGGCCCTGGGAGCAGGCAGGGACCTTGTCCAGGCAGTCTCCTGCTCCAAAACCCATTTCCAGAGGCACAGCTATGAAAGGAGGGCTCCAGCTGAGCAGGTTCTGACCCCCTGCCCCCCTGGGCTGGCTCTGCAGCCACACACAGCACAGCAGCAGTGATTTTGGGCTGGCAGTGCTGGGGTGCTTTGGGGAGCACTGCCCTGCCCTGATCAGAGCTGAGCTGCTCCCTGAAGGAAGAGCTCACCACCACTCCAGATACAACATCTGTCAATAAATCCCAGTGCAACACCCCAGAGCTGGCTGGAGATACCACACAGGCTCTTCTGTGATGTTACATTCATGGAAATTCCCACCAAAACCTCCCAGAGGTGTCCAGGAGCCTCCTCCAGCCCCCAAGCCCTGCCCTGTGCACCCAGAACCTGCATCACCCATCTCCTCCCACCCAGCTCATCCTACAGACACCCAGAGAGTCTGCTGGAAGAAAAAGACCATCAGAAGTGGGGAATTCTACAGCAAAGCTCAGCTTGTGAGACAAGGCCAGGTTGGGTGGGCTTGGAGCAGCCTGCTCTGGTGGAAGGTGTTGGGTCCCATCCCCAGCACAGGGGTTGGGATGGGATGAGCTTCAAGATCCCTCCCAACACAAAGCATTTAATGGTTTTAAGATCCAGGCTCCCCTTGGTTGAATTCATCCCCCAAATCCGCAGGTGAATGTGGTCACAACCACAAAACAAAAGTCAGAATATTCCTGACCAAGGCTCCCGCCCAAAGCAGCCAGAAAAGGTTTGTGGAATACATTCACATAATTAATAAATATGAGAACATTGCAATTCCTCTCTTTGCTGGTCCACAAACAGAAAGAAGCCAAATTCATTAGATTAATATTTGTTGAGACTTATTAGTTTAGCTCTAATTTCATGATCAGATGGCATTTTTGGGGAGTTGAAAAGCAAGCTCTAAAGATTCATTGGATCTAAATCATGGCATTAAAGAGCAAGGAATTTTAAGATTTTCCAAGAAAAGAGCCCGTGCCCAGTTGCTGGTTTGCTTCTAACACAGTTCTCCCACCAGCTGGGGAATCAGGCACTTCTGCTCCTCACTCATCCTCAGCCCAGGGACCAGGCTGGTTGAGTTTAAAACAGATAAAAAAGCTTCCCAAAACGGGGTGGCCTCCTGGCTCTGATGGTGCCAGCACCCATGAGACCTCAGAGGAAGGTCCAGGTGCCTTTAAGTCATCTTCTAACTGAGCTGGGTGATGACAACTGTGCTGCCTGGGTTGGTGTCCCCATCAGCAGCCAGGCAGAGACCTTGCCCCGGGATGAGGCTGCCCTGCACTCCTCACCTGGAGCCCTCAGGAGCCCAGGAGCTGCTCTCTGGGCACGGCAGGAACACAAACCACGGCTGCTGACCCCGGCTCCCCTGCTCTCTGCGGGGAGTCCTCCAAGCCCCAGGAGCCAGGGGAATATATTTCATCCCAAGGAAGGCTTTGTACAGCAAAACAAGGGCTTCACTGTGTGGAAAGAGCAAGGAATGCTCAGGGGATGGTTGTCCAGCGGAATTCCTGCCCCCGAGCAGCTCTGGATGCTGGAGGATTTGCCAGGCTGTGGTCTGGAGGTGGTGGGGAACACCTGGACACATCCCCTTGGAGGTGACACCGTGCTGCAGGAAACTTTCAGGGAGGCAGAATGAATTCTGAAGTGTCATTATCTCAATTAGAGCACGGAAAAAGCCAAGGCTCTCAGCGGAGGAAGCCATGGCAGGGCTTCGGTGGCTTTGCCCCAGCTGGGGAGAAACCAAAGCTCAGGTGACGCTGCCGAGATGCCAGGTCCAGATGCCGGGTCCGGTCCCAGAGCTCAGAGGCTCTGTCCTCCCCCCGTGCCGTGTTTGGCGTGGCCGGGAGCTCCGTGCTGTCCTGGCTGGCAGGGTCAGAGCCCGGGCTCCATCCCGGGGTGACCCCTCGGGCCGGTCCCTGCTCCGGCAGCTGCTGGGTGGGTGACCCCCGCGGGTCCCCGCGCTGACAAAAGGCCTATCTTCTCTCCGCCTAAATGATTTAAATTCTAATCAAACATCATTTATAGCACATCTCGGAGCCGTCTCCCGGGAGCTGGTCCCACGTGAGCCGTTGCCAGGGCAACCGGGGGGTCTCATTTCAGAAATGTCAGATTGCATTATTGTCTTCACACTTCTCTGATAACCCGGTGTCTCTCCCTCTCCTGCCACCACCCCCTCCCCGGCAGCCAGCCCCCCTCTCCTCCCTGCCCCGCTCCCCGGAGGACACCACCGGCTCCGTTCCCTTCCCCAGCCTCCCAAGGGCTCCCCGTGGCTCTGCTGCCCGCTCCTGTCCCGCTGCTGGGGATGGAAGGGAAAGGAGCTCTGGCTTTGTGCTGGGATGGAGGTGATGCAGCTGCACCGTGCTGGCTCCCAAAAAAATTAAGGGGAGAAGGGTAGACAGAGCTCAGAGCGAGGTTTTGGTCTGTCTGGATGAGCTGCACTGTCCTGCAGCTTTCCCAGAGCATCTCCCAGCACCCAGAGCAGGGCGTCCTGCAGGGTCCAGCCCTGAGGGGACACTGCAGCTCCTCCTGCCAGGGCGTCCCCTCTGCCCCGTGGTGCCCAGGCAGCTGAGGGGGATCCCAGGGACACCTTCTGGGGCACGGCTGCTCCTCTGCTCCGTGGGTTTCCCTTCCAGGGGAGCTGTCCCTGCCCATGGAGGGGGGTGGAGCCGCCTGGTCTTGAGGCCTTCCAAGGCAAACATGAACCCCAGCTTCTCCTCATTCCCACATCCTCTGGACTCAGCACCTCTCACTGCAGCCAGCTCAGCTGCTCTGGCCCCCTCCATGGCCCCGAGGACCCCCCAGAGGTCCCTGTCCCCAGGTCCCAAAGGCCAGCCTGGAGCAGTGACACCGAGATGAGCCTTCAGTGAGGTCCTGCCCAGCGCTGAGATGTCGAGCCCAGCAGAGCTGGGTCTGGCACAGCTGGGAAAAATACCCTGGGGAAAACAGTCCTGGCAAGGGTTTGGCCAGGAACCAGTGACCCCAGGGAAAAATGGAGGTGTTTTTATGATTATTCTGCCACAGTTTAGGGCAGCTGGGTGCACAGGCTGTGCCTGGTGGTGTCTTTCAGGTGGTTTCCTGCAGGAGCTGTCCCTGCTCGTCCCCCAGACCATCCCAACAGCCCCAGTTCCTCTATTTTTAACCCTGAGTTCTGCTGGAAGGTGACAGGGCAGTGGTGGTGTCATCCCCACAGTCCCCAGGCACTGTCAGGAGCCCACACGAGCTGTCCCATATCCCTCCATCCCTCCATCCATCCATCTGCCTGATAAACCCCTAATGAACCTCCCAACTCTGCCTCTTCCCAAAGAATAAACCAGCCCTGGCCCAGGCGGTTAATATTTAACTGAATAAGGGCCATAAATATGGAAAATGGGACTTTTAATTAAATAAGCAGCTTTTAAAAGGGCCCTTGGGCCGAAGAGGCTTTTGTTTAAATATGATTGATTTGACACGTCCTTTCCCTCCCGCTCTCTCCCTCTCCTGCCTGGTGCAGGGATGGGAAGCAGGCTGCAGCACGGTCCTGCTGCAGGACCCTCAGCCTGCCTGTGCCCCAAAAGCCTCCCCACAGCCTCGGGCACCCAGCTCTGGGCTGTGGCAGCGCTCGGGTGGGCACCCAAGCGAGGGCAGCTCACTGCAGCTGGTCTGGTTTGAAGCTCTAAATGGGAGCAGAAGGTTTTTCCTGGCTGCTGAGCCACCCTGGCCCTCCCCAGCTGGTGAAACCCGGGGTACTGGGGGTCCCTCACACCCCCTGGGGCAGGACCTGGCCCCCCATCACATAACCCTGTGATTTTCCCCACGGAGGATGGGGTGGATCCCTCACAGAGGTGATGGAAGGGAAACTGAGGCAGGCAGGCGGCACATCCAGGGGGAAGGGATTTTTCCCGATGCTTTGGGGCTGGATTTAACCCCCCAAAACTTCCTCTCTCTCACACACATACACACATAGAGACTCTGGGAGCAAACACGGAGTAAAACCAGGTTTAATAACTTTGCTATTCCCTGACATTTGGGCATTGCCTGCTGGAGCAAGCGGCACTAATTACTCCTTCCTCACCCAGGCACGACGGGAGCGGGGGTTCACGGGGTGCCAGGGACACTGGGATGTTTCCAGCCCTGGGGACACCCTGGGGAGGTGCTGGGGTGGGGGTGGCCCCACAGACCAGCAGTGCCCCGGGCTGAGGCACCCACTGTGCTCCCCAGAAACAGCAGTGGGCTGAAGCCATGGGAGCCCGAGGCTCAGGAATCATTGGGAAAAGATGGGAAAAGGACCACGGGATAGAGCAGAGCTGCACCCACATGGGCAGGGGGGAGGCAGTGCCCATCCCTGGTTCTGGTGGGGCACGGAGAAGCTGGAAAAGGGCACAAAGGACGTGGCCAGAACTGAATGGCCTGGGCTGAGGGACGAGTGCAGACTGAGAGAAGAGGCAGCCCAGGGAGGGTCACTCTCAGCTGGTTCCTCCTGTGGAAAGTTCTCCCAGTCCATCCCCCAGGGATGGCACAGGCCCCGGGCTGCCTTCACTCAGCGCTGCCATGGCAGGTTTCAGCTGAGAACACACAGTTAATTATCTCCACAAACAACTCGGGGCGAGCAAAGTGCTCCTGGGCCCAGACCTATTGCTTCCATGGGATTTCATGAGTGAAGATGTGAAAATGGGGGAGGAAAAGAAAAGGAAAATGTGGGAAAGAGCAGGAAAGGATTCACATCACTTCTGGCTGTCCTTGGGTGTGGAAATGCCCAGCTCAAGGTGCCCAGAGCCAGGCTGTGCTGCTGAGGGTCCTGCCCACAGAAATGTCAGTGAAATCCCCTCAGGCTGGGTGGATCCAGTGCTTGAGGCTTCTCCCTGGAGGCATCCTGGGTGGTGACACAGCTCAGAGGTGTCTGAAGTGTGCTGGGTGCTCTCTGGGGCAGGCAGCCATCCATCAGCAGGGCACAGGGAGAGCTGCAGGCACTGCTGGATGCTCCCAGGTCCCCTGGGCTGACTCCAGCTCCTAATCCTTCAAACCCCCCAGTAAACTTTTTGTGTTTCCCCTTTAAAGCAGCCGAGGCACTGCCTGCATGAGGTGGTGATGAGCTGACCCCTCTCAGGGCTCCTCCAGACACCCTGTGGCACCCCCAGTTTGGGGTGCCCATTCCAGGGCACTGCAGTGTCCTCATTTTCCTTCCTCAGAAATGTGGGCACGGCTCAGCCCTGGTGTGCAGCGAAACATCGCTGAATCCTGGTGTTCCCCTCATCCCCGGTGCTTAACCCCACCTTCTCCCAGCCCCTCCCTCCGGGTGCTCCAGCTGCTGGGGGCACAAGGGATGTTTTTTGGAAGGGGCAGCTCAGGAGACAGAGCCAGGGGACAAACCTGGCCAGGGGTTTCTCAGCTCTGCTCATCTCCTGCTGGTGCCACCAGAGGTTTTAAGGTTTTCAATGCCTGAACAGACGATTTGAAAAGCAAATTGTAAACCTATCCCAGCTTGCATCCAGCTTGGCCCATGGGCTGGGGTGTCCTGGATGTCCCTGAGCTGCTGAGTCCATCAGCTGTGGTTCCCTGCTGTGGCTGTCAGTGTGACACCGGGAGCTTGGCCCTCAGCAGCACAAGGACATCACTCTGAGTCCTCCTGACCTCCAGGGATGCTCTGGGTGCAGCATTTCTGGATTCTGAGGGCTCCTAAAATCTCCCCCCCCAAACCCTGCTCAGTCCTGATGGAATCAGTGGCATTTTCATGGACTCAGGCTCCAATCAAGCTCGGTGAGAGAAGCAATCTGGCCAGAGGCACCAGCCAGGGGTGTGATGCCACCAGCATATCCTGACTTGGGGCTGCTCCTGGGGGCTCGAGGCTAAGGGCAGAGCTCCTCCTGGCACTGCAGAGATACAGATTTCTTTTTTTTTTTTTTTTTAAGGGAAGAAAAAGGGGGGAGGGGGTAAAAAAAGGCCTCGTGTTTGCAGCCAACACGTGTAATCTGTTGCAGCCCTTGTCAGACAAAACAGTTTTGCCGTAAGACAGCGATTCCCAGAGGGGAAAGGGGCGAAGTGAAAATACTTTATCAGCTGCCTACATATGTAAAGCAGTACCCTGGTTGAAAAGCAAAGCCTCTTTCCCTTTGAAAGCTGGGAAGGGAGAGATGGGAGGCGAGTGCCTGGGAGCAGGGACAGAAATGACACAGGCACAAAGCCCAGCCCAGCAAACCCCAGGCCTCCCTCCGAAAATGCTCTTATCTCCCCATCGGCCCCAAAAATCTACCTGGCTGTGGAGAAGAGACAAAGCCAAACAAAACCCAGACTCAGTTTGGGAAAAAAAATATGGCTTTTAATGTACACAATGTGGTTTTTAATGTCCAGGAATTACTGAATTCAGACATTAAGGGCAGGTTCTGTCAGAGTCCCCAGGTCCATTGCTCCAGGTTCCTCTTCCCTCAGGCTGGGCTGAGATGAAGGGAATCACTCCTTGCCTGGATTTAAGAAGTGATGCTCAGGAGCTGCCAGCAGACAAGGGTTTTCCTTCCTCTCTGAATTTAAAGTCTGTTTCAAAGGTTGGGAATTCCAAGACCTGGACACAGCATAAATCAGCCCCTGGGTTCACAGGGAACTCTACTGGCAACAAGTGGGCCGGCTCCTCATGGAGGCTTCTCCTGCTCCATCCATCAGCCAGAGACCTGAGAAAGTGGGGAGAAAAAAAATCAATTCCACGTAGCAGCTCCCTCAGCAAGAGAGCGAGGGGACACGAGCTGGGCTGGAGAGCCCAGGAAGGGCTGAGATCCCGGGGCACTTCCATGGATACACATGCACAGAGGCAGCAGGAGATAAGGAATGGGATGGGGGGAGGAAGGGGAGCACAGAAAGGAGGGAAGCAGGAGCAGAAAGGGCAGGGAAGCGGCGGGGGGAGAGGGAAGGAGCCCGCGCGTGCCCATCTGGGCGATGCATCACATTGAAATTGTCCCGCATTAAAAATTCACCAGCCAGTGAATTTTCAAGGGATTTGTAGTAATTAGATGACAAAATGCTGGCAAATCTCAGGCTTGCCAAAGATGTTACTCAGGGGTCAAAGACTCGACACTTTTGGCTGGGTAATTTGTGAGTGTCAATCACACTCAGCCATCAGAGGGAAAGGAGAGATCCAAGGGCTGAATCCTAACGAAGTCCAAGGCTCCTGCCTGCTGTGGCCCCCTCCTGCTGCCACCCAGGCCTGCAGACCCCCAGCTGAAACCACACTGCGCTGACTTGGCTTCTCATTTTTGAAATTAAAGTAAGAAACTCGCCAGGTTTTGTTTATGTCCCTGTCCTGTTTATCTTGCTGGGGGGCAGAATGGGCTGTGACCCCCCCGGGTGATGCCTCTGCAGCCCTGCACCAGTCCTGCCCCGAGCTTGGAACTGCTCCTGGGCCAGCCCAACCCTTTCCTGGGGCTGACCACTGGGCTGAAAATGGAATTAAAGCAGCTCCTGCCTGTACCCTGCCTGTTCCTGCCTCCCCATTGGGTGTCACGGAGACTTTGGGGCCGCCCAGGTTAATTCAGATCCAGCAGGACACTCCCAGCCCTGGGCTGGAGGGGGTCCTGCCTCGGGCTGAGCCCATGGCAGCAGCTGATCCCACACACCCATCCAGAGCCTGGGGGAGAATAGAAATTTCAAAGTTTTCTACGTCATCAGCTTAAAACCAAACCACAAAATGCAAAAATGAATGCCTTGCCCAAAACACCAGGAGGGATCCCTGTCCCAGCTCCAGTGTGGGCTCAGCTTTGCTGAGGCTGAGGTTAAGCCTGGGCTTTGCTGCCAGGTTTTGGGGGCAGAGGATGGCTCTGACAGGATGGCTGCCTAGCCCCAGATCTCTCCTGGAGAGATTTTTGCCTTTTGTGGTCTGGTTTCTGAGTCTGAAGTAGAAAAGCCCTGGATTTCTCAGCCCCACAGGCACCAGGGGATGGCTGCTAACAGGGGCTACACTTATCTCCAGAAGGATTTGGGGTCCCCAGATGTGGGGAGAGGCAGGAGCCTGCTTTTCTCTCTGTCTCTCATGGCTTTTAAAGCTGTCCTTGTTAGCCCTGCTGAACCCCAGCTCCAGTTTTGGGCTGGGAGGGATGACTGAAGCTGTAGGGAAGGGATGGGGAGGTTCTGGCCACCACACAGCACCCACCACACCCCAAAGGAAAGCACTGCACATCCCAAACCCCCTTCCACTTAAAGAAGCCAAGTCACAGAGGAAAGGAAGCTAAAGGAGGTTTGTTTGCTCCATCCTTCCCAGAGTGCTGAATTTCTGGAGTGTTTTTAATCCAGCGGTGTGGGGCAGGGAGAGATGGGGAAAGGGAAGGACAGAGCAGGAGGGAAATCACCTCTGGACAGAGCTGCTGTGGTTCAGTTGAAGACAGAGCCATTCCTTGTTGCAGGACTGGGAGAGCTGGAAAAGGAGGCTGATGCTCTCCAGCCACTGTGCTGCCCTATCCAGGGGCACTGGGAACATGGCTAGAGGTCCCTCCTCAATTTCAGCAGTCATTTAGCAGCTGCAAAACACCTTGCAGGGGCAGCCTTCCTCCAGCTCCTCATCAGCTGCACTTCCAGCTCCTACTCCATGTATTTAAATAGCCCAAATCATGGGCTGAGGTCTGCAGGGGGTCTGGGCTGAGGGCTTTTCCCATGGTTTTATCTTCACTTGATCTAACAGTGCCTGCAGATGCTGCTGGAAGATATTTGTTGGGAAGCAGCAGGGAGAAACTCTGCCTGTCACTGCTCTGTCCAGTGCTGGGCACTTGGGAGCCATTCCCTGCTCACAGGGGCTGTCCCTGGGATGTCCCCTCCCTGTCAGAGCCTGCTGCTGGCAGGTGAAGACCCCTAACCCACCCCCCTGCACCTGAACACAGCTCCTACCACTGCCCTGCCTGCTCTTGCAGGAGAAAATTACCCAGAAAACAGAAAAATTTCCTTGAGGGAACACAAAGAAAACATTTTTTCCCCCAGATCACCTCTCCTGACATGCACCACATCCCTCACTCTCTGTCCCAGCAGCTTTGCTAAACCCTGAGCGGGGGATGATGGCACGTGTGGGGACATGGTGATGCTGGCTCTGAACTCATCCCCAGCAGCCCACCATGGTCCTGGGGCAGGAACAGAGGGACAAACCTAATTAAATGGCACTAATTATGGCCTGTGGAGCGCGGGGACTGTGCCCCTGCAGCTCCCAGGGGAGAGGAGACACTCCCTTCTCCAGGATGCTTCCCAGCTCCCTGCTCCTGTGCTGGCATCACTTCCCGTTTGTCATGCACACCCCCTCGTGCTCTGCCTCCCTTCCCAGCTCCAGTTTGGGGTGAAAGCCTCCCTGATTAGCCAATTTGGATCCCTATTTACTGTGAATTACAGAGCCTGATTATTATTCATGGCTGGCGAAGGCTGAGATCTCAAGCCCGGCCATGCGATTTCTCTTCCTCTCCAATGCATGTATTTAGGGAAAACAGGAGGCAGAGTGCCTCTGTCAGGGAAGCTGCACGCTGCCTCCTCTTGCTGCTGCTGTATTTCCTGCTGAGGAAGGTGCTGGGGGATGCTGGAATGTGGTGGTGGAAGCTGGAATGTGCTGTGACCCAGGGTACAGTCCAGATCTGCTGGGATATTGGTCCCTTCCGAGTCAGCTTCTCCTGGGATTCTGTGATTAAGGAGATGCTCCCCAAATCTCCCAGCCAGCATCCAAGTGAACTCTCTCAATCTGCATTTGCAAATTCTTCCCCAAGTCCAACCTGAACCTCCCTCTGAAGATTCCAGAGCTCCTGGAGTCAGCAGCTGGGCTGGGAAGCAGCAGGGAAACCAACAGGGGATCCAGAATCTTCCCGCAGCCCTGGCAAAGGAACAGCACACGGTGCTTGCTCAGCCCTTAAGTGACTCCCAGACCTCATTCCATGGGAGCACCTGGGAGGAAGATCAGGCCAGATGGGACTGAAGGGATGAGAGAAGCTGGAATTCCTGCATTGTAGGCAGGAGCAGTGCAGTGGTGATGAAGAAAACCACCAGGAGCTCACAGATGCTGCCTGCCTGTCCCTGCCAGCTCTGGGACAGGGAAGAAAGCACAGATGGTGGTCAGGAGTTTTCCAAAGGGAATGGGTCACTTTGGGCACTCACAGGGCACGGTGGCACAGCAGAGGGGCTGGCAGTGCCCAGCACACCCAGGCTCCCTGGACACGCTCTTGCTTTGCCGGCTGTCCCCGTAAGGAGATAAAAGCCCACACAGGCCTCTGGCAACAGGCAGCAATGAGGGAGAGCTGCTTCTACATTAAAACCCTTAACCCTCTCATTCAGTAAAAAAGCTGCATTTGAATAATATCCTAATCCAATTGCAGAGCTGGCCCTGGGGAGGGGGATCTGGAGCGTGCCTGGGGAGCAGCTGCAGCAGCTCCTGCTCTTGTCCAGCTCGCCAAGGTCTTGCCCTGGATGAAGCTGTCACAACCTGACAGAAACCCACTGGCCAAGGCATTGGGCTTCAACCCCCCAGGGGCCCTGCACCGTGTCCCAGCAGCCAGAACTGGGTGTAAAGCACTCGTCTGAGCTCTCTGCTGGGGAGAGCAGGGGCCTCTGGAGCCCAGCTGGGCTGGCTGGACCCCAGCCCCCACCTGCAGGGCCAGGGCTGATGGTGACTCTGGCTGGGAGCTGCTCATCTGCTCTGCCACCAGCACTCTCACCCCAAAAAGGACACCCAGACGAGCATCACAGCCTCCCTGTGCCCAGCTCTGCCCAGGGAGCAGCTGAGGGGTGACAGGCACACACGGTGACACCGCCCCTGGGGTGTCAAGAGCCGGCAAAACGAGGGGAACAGGGCTACGGCTCATCCCAGCCCTGTTACAGCCATCGGTGTGCAATCCTTGGGTACAGACAAAACCTTCCTGAATAATAGAAAAGAAACTATTCCAAAGCAAACAAGAGCATTGCAGCAGCACTGCCGAGGTTAAGGACCAAGGGGAGGCTGTTCCTGCTTTAGCTCCATGGACAGGTAAGAGAGTTTGCATTATTTTATCATTAGGGTTGCTTCAGATCAGGGGGGAAAAAAGAAAACAGCCAGTGGGGAGTGCTGAATTTCTGCAGACCTGCTTAAGTGATCATTTTAATTCAGGTGTATGCTCGTTTTTAGAAAATTCCTGCTGTAATTTTAGGGGTGCAACGTGTGGGATTCTCAATACGTAACAAAGAAGTGGAGCAGGAATTAACTCCAACTGTTCTCCAGAGCTGTGATCAGCACTTCCATAATTAATGTCCAGGCACATATTTATCTGTGTACACATACACAGCCCCCCCCTGCTCACATCAAACAGATTTCCTTGATACCAAATTGCCTGAAAAATTAACCAATGTCAAACTGCTCCACAAGATAAGTATCATTAAGGGAAAAAGAAAATCTTCATTATGTTTGAAGGTACAGGGAAAAGAAAAACCCCTCATGAATGTTTTCCAGCCTGTTCCCAGCCTGGGAAATAACATGTTTTAAAACATATCAAAGGGTTAAATTAATTTTCATTAAAATTTAAATTTGAGAAGGCTCCCTCTCTTCTTTCCTCCCTCCTCCCCCTTTGAACATTTGACTGGCAACCATTTCATATTTCAATCTCGGCAGAACAAATTGAATTAGATGTTGAAACCAAACTCTGCTCTGTTCTCTAAAGCCTACATGCTCTGCTTGTGCTAATCCTTTTCGTCGCCGCTGCAGACCTCAGAGACACTCAGCAAGAAACCTGCCCTGCCACAAAAGACAATGAAGGGAAAGAGGGAAAAAAAAAAACCCAAAAAAAGAAAACCAGGAAAAAAAAAACCCACAGGAAAATCCAAGCCCAACCTGCAAGGCTGCAGAGCTTTGCTGGAATCATGGGCTGGGTGATGCCTGGAGGGAGCCCTGCCTGGCTTCTCTGTCCTGTGTGCTGGACATGGGCTGGTCCTGCACAGCCTGGATGGGCAAACATGAACTGGGATTTCATTTAGCTGAGGCTGAAGATTCCCTGCAGTGACCCCCTGCTGCAGAGCTGTGCCAGTGGTGGGGCAGGTGGTGAAGGCAGTGGGGAACAGGGACAGGAGTGTCACTCATCAGAGCAAAAAAAGGGGAATAAAGCTTGTCACCACTTCAGGTGACACTGCCACCCCCTCTGACAGCGCTGTTTCCACACCTGTGCCTCAGTTTCCCCACCTGCTGCACAGCTGGTGCTGCTGTACAGGATGAGGGTTTTACATCATTCAGGAACCCCTGAATTTTGGTTTGTACCCTGAGCCAGCACTCCCAGGTTCTGCAGGACTGGCTCCTGCTGGGTTTGGGAAGCCTCTCAGTGGCAGCAGCAGGGCTCTGGAGCTGCAAGGGGTGTCACACCCCTGGCCCCTGAGCAGGAGCTCAGCCTGGGACTGCAGCCTCAGTGCTGAGCCCTGCTCTTGGGCATCTGGCAGAAAAGCTGTGCTAGGACACGTCTGTAAGCACAGGGCTGGGCTGTGAGCAGCACCCTGTGGCCTGTGCTGCTCCAGCCTCGGGCTGCCTGCTGGGCAAGGCGCTCACAGCACACACCTGGAGCCATCCCAGAGCACATGTCACCTGCATCCTGCAGGGCCCTGCCTGGAGCAGGCAGTGCTGCTTTAACCCAGCTCAGATGCTGTCAACAGGGCTCCTGTCAGACACCAGGGCTGCCACTGTGCCCACAGACACACACAGAGGACACCACGAGCCCATCTCACACCTCCCAAACCCCACGGGGTGAGCGCGGGGGTCTCGAGGAGATGAGAGGGGCTGATGGGATGGAGGGCTTGACCTCAGGGAGCCATTTCATCCCAGCTCCCTCCTGCCATCCCACGTTTCCCAGCCTTGAGATGCTACCCCAAGACACAGCAAGGAGGAGTGATGGCAGCCAGGACTCATGGACCTCGGGGTGTGGTGCTTTTGGAGGGAGAGAAGCCATGGAGTTTTTGGTGCTGGCAGGGAAAAGGCTTATGCCAAACTATCTGGGGCACGATGGCAGCTGCAGGTTGGTGTCCAAACAGAGACTTTGATTTTTTGGCAGCCCATCTGTTCTTCCCCAGCCTCAGGGAGGGACAATGCACACCCTGACAGCGATTCCTGCTACAGCAGCAATTCTGCTGCTTTCACCTGGGGGGATGCCAACAGCCAGGGGAGCACACAGAACACACTCAGGGCATGGATTCACTTCCACACGGGGCCCAAACCGAGCCCAAATCTGGGCTGTAACCCCTGGGACCACAGCCAGGAGCCTGTGGGGTCACAGGGGGGAGAGGCAGAGGGTGGGATCCCTGCTTGGAGGCTGCTGAGCCTTTGGAATTCCATTTTCTCCTGCCCCCGGTGCTACTGACCCCGCAGCAAGCCAGGACATTGTGACCTATAGGGCCAGCTGTGCCCACCCCAGCCCCACTGCCCCAGTACCCACCTCACCAGACCCCAGGCAGCTGTTAGATGTCCTCATCTTTGTTACTGTCCCCGTCTTCCAGGTGCTCCATGATCTCATTCAAAATCTCAGATTGTTTTTTCTTCTTTGGGGAATCTGTCCAGGCCCGGGTGGGAGCGAAGAGGGGAAGAAGAAAAGCAAAAATTACAACCTGGACTCACCTTGGGAGGTGCTGAGGGGGCTGGAGGTAGCAGGATACCCTTCCAGATCATCAAATATCATCTACTTCTCCTGCCCAGCCAGGCCCTGGCAGGAGCTGGGATTCCAACACCTCCCACCCACGCTTTAGTTCACAGGCTGGGAGCAAACAGCATCCAAACAGGTGATGGTGATGCCGACCCCAATTCACCCTGGAATTCCCTGTGGGAAAGTGGCTGCAAGCCTAACCAGGGCTCTTGGCAGGACACAGCCCCACCAAGATCCTCGCTGAGCTCACCCCAGCACATCCCTCACCTCAGTGGGACCACGGCCCTGCTTTGTCCCTCCTGCCCCACAGCACAGCCGTGTCCTGGGACTGCCATCCCGGGGACACAGCACCACACACACATCCTTCCCACTGATGCACGAGAGGGGGGAGCCCTGGGGGCTGCCAGCACCCGAGGGAACATCCCAGCAGCGCCCAGCACTGAGGTGACAAAGCCATTTGGTCCCTGATCTGAGGCTGACATCCTCCTTTATGCTGGGCAAGCGGTGCCCTCCCGGCAGGAGCCGTGGCACAGCCCCCTCTCCCCCCCTGGCTCCCCAGCTCGCTCGCAGCACATGGAGAACAGCTGTTTAAATCCTGCTTTCAGACATCAAAAGCCTCGCTGGGTTTCTCAAACAAACAAACATACCATAGGACTAAAGAAAAGGTGTAAAATAAATAAATGGAACAAGCTGTGCATTTTCTTTTAGTATTACAGCTGCTGCGGGAGATAAACAACAAGTAAATGTCACAAAACATCAATACAGAAGAAATTAACCTGACAAAAGCTCACATCCCCCCCCCCCCTCGCCTCCCCCCAACTCCCAACAATTTTGCATTTCTGGAGTTCCCATCTAATGATTTTATTTTTCAATTAATTCTTTGTCAGAGAGCCAGAACCTGCCTCCCTTCTCCCTGGGGGCTGTGGGGATGGGAGGGGGATGAGGGTGCTGCTGGACCCTCCCAGCAGCCACCCCAGCAGCTCAGGGGAGCCAAGGGGGCACAAGGTGCCACCCCAAGGCCCTGCAGCAGCTCTTCCCAGTTCAATCACCCAAAGGCACGAGAGACAGCCCATCCTGGAGGAAGGTGCCAGCTCAGCAGTTCTCCCTCTCCTTTACTCAGCTCTCCTGCTTTGGAATGGCATCAAAATGCCAAAATTTTCTCCTCCCAAATCCACTGTAGGAAGCATGTCCTGCAGCTGCCACCCCTTCGAGCCAGACCCTGGCAGGCCCCACACGGAGATCCCGCAATGCTGAGGCTGCAGAGCAGAGGAGAAGCTGGATTTGGGATGCTGGGAGCACAGGGAGCATCCCTCAGCAGAGCAGCACCTGCCATGGCACAGGCAGGGTCTGACAGGGAAATTCCCCCCATTGCATCCCCCAGATTCACCAGCTCGGCCACGGGGAGCACCGGCAGCACTCCCCTCTCATCAAACAAGGGGAAAATAAAAACCCAGGAGGGTGGGGAAGCGAATTGGTTCGACTTCCTTCCGTTCTGCTGCTCCAAGCTGGTTAAGGTTTGCCTGCTAACGATCCCATTTGCTTCCTTTAAACAATGGGCAAAGCCGGCGGGGGTGGGCCGGGAGGGGGATTACCACGGGATTAGAACGTGGCAGGGTTGCGGATGCCACGCTAATCCTGCAGGGTTTTACTCTCCGGCTCCGGCATGTGTTTGCATTAGTTACAGATGCTCTCGGAAAAAAAAAATAAAAAAAAATAAAATATAAAGAAAGAGGAAAGGACAAAGGAGAAAAAAGGGAGCCCAGCGGTTGGGAGGTGAGGGCAAGGGGAACCTGGGGGTCTGCGGCCAAAGCAGGAGCGATCTGGGAAAGGTGATGGTGGCAGGAAGACTTTCCCACCCCACCATCAGGATCAGGATCAGGATCAGGATCAGGATCAGGATCAGGATCAGGATCAGGATCAGGATCAGAATCAGGAGCATGCCTTCCCTGGCAAACCCCTGCTTCCAGCAACAACTGTAAATAAGCAGGGATGAGCCGCAGCGGGGCTCGGCTGCTTTACACCCACCCACAGCCCCTCACAACTGAGCCCCCTCCTCACACGCCTCCCCCATTCACCCCCCCCACACCAGCCTTGCCTTCCCCTCCCGGCGTGGCGAAATTCCCCATCTGTCAATTTAATTCTTTGATCGATGGGAAAGAGCAGGAAAAGCGGCCCGGCACAGCTGGCTTCCCAAGTTAGGCCTGGCAGGAGAGCGGCGGCCGCGCCGGAGCCGGCTGAGCGCGGGCTCTGCGGAGCGCACGCACACCAGTAATTGTAATTTAGTGGGATTGGGAGCCAGCGCCTTCCCTGCACGGCCCTGGGCTCCCGGGAGAGAGCAGAGCATGCCGAGGGGATGGGCAGCGCTCGCCAGCCTTCCCCCAGCTCGTCGTTCCGCCAGGATGGAGCTGAGGGGGAAAGGGGGGAGCTGCGGTTCCGTCATCTGGGGATGCAGGAGCCGCACGGATCCACGGCTGCCCCTTGCCCCAGGGCTGGCAAATTCAGCTGGCCCTTGGTGCCAGGGCCAGAACAGCCACCCTGCTGCTTTCCAAAGCCTCGGTGATCCTTGCTTTCCAAAGGGAGGATCTCCCTGCCCAAGCCGGGGCCGAGATGCTGCCCCTGGCAGGGTTTGTCATCTGCCCCTGCCCTGCTGTGGCATTTGTCACAAGCCTGCTCCAGGTTATGGGCTGCACTAGAGAATCCAGGGACAGCTGCTGGCCAGGCTTTCCCTGGCTTCTCCTTCCCACATTAAGAGCCACTAAGTTTATCCAGAGCAGCGTCAAAGCCTCGCCCGTGCCAGGCCAAGCCCTTGGGCTCTCCAGCAGCCCTGCAGCTGTGGGTCCCCCACATTAAAACTGGGGTGCAAACAAAACTCAAAGTGTCTTTATTTTATTTTTTTTTTAGAGATCCTCTCAGAAAGGAGCAGAAAGCCTTCAACCCCTCCCAGGCTGTGGAGTGCAGGGCTGAGGTCCCAGGCCTCAGGGCTGGGCTGTGGCTTCACTCCTGACACAATTACTGAAACCACCCGTGGTCAGTCACTGACCACTCCTGGGCTCCTCACTTTCTCCTGGAACATTACAAAGCCTCAGAACAAGCCATAAAGAATGACCTGAAAACTACACAAAATGGGAAGGAAGCCTATTCCATTTTATTGCATCTATTAGACCTATTGAAAAGACGGCTCAGAAGTGGCTTGATTGCCATGACAAACGCCTGCATGGAGAAAAGATTTGGGAGACCAGACCTCTCCTTCACAAATAACAGCAGAGACCTGGAACTGGAAGCCCAATCTCTCTAAATGGTCTCTAGAAATAAGGTGTGTAATTGTAGCAGAGAGCAGTCAGTGGTAGGACACGTCTGTCACAGCCCAGGTCAGGACTCTGAAATACTGAGACAAAGATGATGGGGCTGACATTAGAGCTGGGGACACCACAGACCTCAGTCTTGATTGTTTCCTGAGGCTTGAAGACCCGAAATTATCTTTTCTCTCCCATTCCCAGCTCGGGATGGGGACCTGGCCACTGCAGCCTGCCAAGCTGTGGGGAGACCCTCACAATTCACCCACAGCACAGGGATGTCTGAGCTGCTCCTGTGCCTTGTGGGGAGAGGAGACTTGGGGATCAGGAGACAGCCTGGTTTCAGGTCTGCACCACCAGTGAAAAGAGATGCATGGTCTCAGCCTGGCTGTTGGGCGCTGTGTGTGCTCTGCATCCTCTCCATCCCTGCTCTGTGTGGGAAAAGCAGCCTCTAGCCACGCCAGGGAGGAAAGCTGAAGGAGCATCTCCCTTCCAGGGGGCTGCAGGCAGAGTGGTGGTGGCCTTTTTCCCCCTCTTTATTGCTATCACCCTCTGCACACCCACAGAAGGGACAGAGTGCAGCTGCTGCCTCAGCTCAGAGCCACTGGGCACCCCACAGTGCCTTGAAATCAGGAGCAGGCACTTCCCAAGGGAATAAAACCCCACTCGTGACCCTCCAGTGTGGCACAGAGAGGCTGAGACCTGGTCCCAGGCACCAGCCAGATCCTGGTGCCCACGGGTGTGCCCCAGCCTGGCTTTCCTGGCACAGATCCCCTCGGGCACACCCTGCTCTGCCACAGCATTAGCCACTGGCAGTTCTGCCAGGCCTGGAGTCATTGCATGTTCCTGCTCTCCCCTCAAGACAGGCTGGAGCACAGAGGGATTGTGCTTCCATCCTACTTCCCATCCCTAAATCCTTGCTCCTGTTTCTCAGCTGAGACTGTGGAGCCACTTCAGCTCCAAAGCTGCATTCCTGCCAGGATGTGAAAATCCTCTCCCTGCTGCCCTCCCCAGGGCTCCGGCTCGGTGAGGAAGAGCCCAGATGAGGAGGCTGGAGCAAAGACAGGCAAAAAAATTGGAATAAGAGTAGCCTGGGGGAGGTGGCAGACCTCACAGTGACACCTGCAGAGAGTCTGCAAGGACCCTAAAGCCAAGACTGTTTATTTCCCCCTACACTGAGCAGAGTGGAAAGGGGGGAAGGAGATCCTGAAGATAAAACTGGGTGCTTGAAAGATCTCACCTGCTGTTTTCTCCACCCAGGTGGAGCTTCACATTACTGTGAGCAAGCATGACGTGCCCCCACTCCAGTGCTGGGTTCTGGGTGGGCACATCCACCCTCAGCCCTGCCACCACCAAACTGCAGCTTCCCCAGCCCGGAATAACCAGCCCTGCACTATTTCAGGAACAAGTGGAGCACTGGATCAGCCAGGATCACCGAGTAACCGAGATGTGCTGCTCTCCCTCACCAGGGATGTGCAGCTGCCAAACCCCCGGGCCACGGGCATGTGGTGATGGAGAGGGGAAGCTGGGAGGGGATGCAGGAGGAGGAGGAGCATTGATCTCCAGCTTAGCCCTGCAGCCCAGGGGAGCCCTTCCTACATAAATATTTGCCAAGCAATGCATTTGTGCCTGTCGATGGCTGTCAATAGGAGCCCGCAGTGCTGTCATCTGCGGAGCTGTCACTCCCAGCTCCTGAGCCAAGCAGCCCCTTCTGCATCCCAGCCCATCACCACAAGGCTTTTCCTTTTAAACCCACGTGCTACCTGCACAGAGCCGGGCAGGGAGCACCAGGGGAGGCAGCAAAGGCCTCGTGGCTGGCAGGGGGCACCGTGGCTGGCAGGGGGCCTCGTGGCTGGCAGGGGGCACCGTGGCTGGCAGGGGGCACCGTGGCTGGCAGGGGGCACCGCGGCGCCTGGGCACGGCCGGCACACGCGGAGTTAACAGCTCCCAGGCAGAGCTGTCAGACAAAGCCCTGGCCTGGATGCCTCCTGCCTCCCCCTGCATGCTCAGGCTCCAGGATCTGCCTGGCAGCCCGCAGTGAGTGCCAGGGCAGTGCCAGGCAGGAGGGGTTACCGTGGAAGTGCTGGGCGGTTTTGCGGCGCAGGGCCTCCAGCGTCTCCTCCGTGTCTGCCCACTCCAGCACCAGCCTGCGGCCGTACAGGTGAGTGCTGTGGCACAGGGCGTTGAAGGCTTTCTGCAGAATTAAAAGAGAGAAAAAGAAATTAAAGGAGAAAATAAGAACAAGCTCACAGTAGGGAAGGGAAAAATGTCCCTCCCTCTGGCCTGGAGTGGAGCAACCACCGGAGATCATTGCACTCGGAGTGCTTTGCTCTGATGGGGCAGGATCCATCTCCATCAGAGGCTCTGACTCGGTCATTTATCTCCACTGTACTTGCAGCAGAGCAAATTCCCATCACCACTGCTGCTGGCTGTGGTGGGGCAGGCTGGAATCCAGCACAGGAGGGGGAGCTGGGAATGCTGCAGCCTCTGGAGCGTTCGGTGGGACCTCGTGACTCCCTGTTCTCTGCTGGGACACAGAAGTTCCTTTCTGCTCTGGAAGCAAGTTGGAAAACTGCCTTTCTCCTGCCAGCCATTTGGTGACTTGGCCATGCTGGCAGCAACTGTGGCAGAGCAGAAGCCAGCACAGAAGACCTCTGCTCTTTCTGCCTGTGGTGGTTTGCTCTAATGCAGAAATCCAGAGGTTTCCTGGTGTTAGATCCTGTTCAGTAACACCCATCCAGCTGTAATCTCTTGGTGAAGTTGAATGCAAACATGCCAGCCAGCCCAGAGCTCAGATGGCCTCCTCTGTCCTTAGGCAACCAGCAGAAACACCCAGAAAACACTGACTCAGCCCAGGGAAGTTTGATTTTGTCCTTATTTCCCACAGAATTTCAAGGAAATTGAGGATTAAGCAGGATTGGGCCCACAGCACATATGCACAAACACACTGGCCAAATATTTTTATCCCCAGGGGCCCACAAAGTGCTCCACAGTAAAGGCTGGGCACAGGGGGAGAGAAATGCCCCAAATACTTTTTTAAAATCCCCACCTAAGGCTGGGATTAGCTCAGGTTTTGAGCTCTGCAAATTCATATCCCTGGAACAAAAATGGAAACTCTAGGGTCAGACACATCCTGCTGTCCAACAGAGACCTGTGCTCCCATCTGAAGGCCCCCAAACCAGCTCCCAAGCTGTCCTGTAGAAGCCCACATCTCTCCTCTGAGCCTCCTGCTAAAAGCAGCTTTGAAGTGCTGCAGCTGTCCCCAAATGCCACATCTCTGGGCACAGGGGCTTGTCCTGCTTTGCTGCCCACAGCTGCTCCTCAGGATCCTCCTTGAGCTGCTGGGTTGTCAAACTCATAAAAAACCTCCATTTTCAGTAACCAGCAGCCAGTAACCTGAGTTTTCCTCTCTTTCCAAAGTCCTTTTGCTCATGTAACCCTCATGTGGTAAAAAACAGTGACGAGGAGCACCAGCTCCACCTGCCCCATGGTGTGGGTGAAATTCCCATTATCCCAGCACCCCCAGCTCCCTGGGGTGATCCCGGAGGGGCAGAGTGCCCCCTTTTCCAGGGGCACATTCCTCCTGGAAGAGCTGCAAGCTCCAGCTGTTTTTATTTGCTGCTGCTGTGTTTTCAAGGCCTATCTCCCAATTAGCAGAGCAATGTGTTGGCTTAAACAAACACTCGGGGGGAGGGAGTTGTGAGGGCTGTTTATGTTGGCACGAGGAGCCTTTTCCAAAGCCTGGCACACAACCCATGGCTCTAAACACTGCATTTCCTTTGTTAATTCCTATTTTTGGATCTCTCCTTCCCTCAGCACAAGGAAGAGGAAGGTTGGGTGACAGCACCCAGCCCATCTGTGCTCCACAGGTCACGGAGGAGGGCAGACCATGATGAAGGTGGCAATGGTGGGCTCTGGTCCTCTGAGCCACTTCTCTGCCACCTCCTCCTCGTCGTCACAGGATTGCCACCCTCTAATTTTGGTGGCAGCCCTGACAAAGGTCATGGAGCAACAGGGAAGGCAGATGCTGCCATCAAGTTGTGTTATGTGCAAGAAAGCCGCTGGGTGAGAGACAACTGCCAGCAGCCTGGTGACACTGGCCCTTCCTGGCCAAACACAGCCCCAAAATGAGTTGGTTTGCACCCACAATGAAGGAAAGCTCCAGCCTGTATTGGAATCTCTGCTCCCTGTCTTCCAGATGGGCTCCAGGAGCTGGGGATGCAGAGGAGAAGCTGCACATTTCAGGTGACAAAACATGGATGTCACTTCTTTGGAAACGAGCTATGAGACAAAACGTAGCTGTTCACTGCTCTGAGAGGAATTAAGACTTTTTTAGGGGGGGGCAAAAATAAAAAGAGAAAGCACTGATGATTTAAAAGACAAAGGGATGAAGGGGAGAAATGCCATCACCATACATCCACACTGCTGGAAGTCTTCCAAGGAGAGGAGGAAATCTGCCACTGCTGCTATTTCAAATGAAAAGACAGGTAGGGAAAAAATGTATTTTAATTAGGCGACGAGTATGAAATGAGGAGAAGCAGGCTGGCTTTCACAGAAAGCAGGAGCTATTTCTGGGGTGCAGCTCCTCTATGTGAGGATCTGCCTTCCCAGGACACCTCTTTGGAGGAACAAAGAAGGGCCAGAGGTTTGTGGAGTCGTATCCAAAAGAGGGATAAAGGGAGGTGTGCTGTCTGCTCATCCAAGAGAGAGGCTCACCACAAAAGCCCTCTAATTTCCAGGGCTGAATATCTTCCTACACCTTTAAGGAGAGCCTTTGCCACAAAAAGCTCCTTTTGAAATGCCCAAACCTGATTCTGATAAAGCTGCTGCATTTGGTAACACACCCTCTGCCAGGCCACCCCAAAGCTGAAGATCCTTGGCAAGCCTTGTCCCGGGCCTCATTTGCTTTCCAGATGCTTTGGGGGTTGTATGAAAACACTACAGGCTTTTCCTCCTCGAGGATGGGATGTGAGCATGTTAAAAATGCCATTTCTGAGCCCTTTTTGCAAAGTTTGGTTCAAGCTTAACGTTACGGCCCAGCGCGGTGGGAAAAAGCGGGTAGAGGAAAGGCGAGAGGCTGGAACAGCAGCTTAAAAACGTCTGTGGGATTCAGAAAGAGAATTTCCAAGTGAAGAGGTGGGCTGGTAAAGGCCCAGGAAGGCCAGGCTGCTGGGATGAGGCAGCCAGAGCTCTGGAGCAGAGCCTGCTGTGCTGGCAGGGCCGGGAGCAGAGACCGGACCGCAGCGTCTGTCACCCCCGGGTGTGACAGCGCCAGCCCTGCCTGCTGCACTCATTTGGAGGACAGTGCTGCTCTGCCTCCACATTCCCCCTTGCCCTATTAAATACTCAAGCCAAAGAGCCTCCAGGCTGGAATCATTAGAGGGACAAAGGGTCAACAACATTAGGAGATTGATAAATATCCCTCCCTCGCAAGAGCCGGCCCCAGCTGAGGATGCTCTCCGCGATGCCAGCTGCACACAAGGATTTCTCCCTCCGTGTGCCTGCATTTTGAAAGCGTTGGCTGTCTCTCTCCCAAATGGGCAATTTCTATTTGGAGACCAGATGTATTTTTATATCAACAGGGGAGAAAAGTGGGAACTCGGCTTCCCAGTTAATAGTTCAAAAATAAAAACAATTCCGCAACAATTCTGCACAGGGAATGTCAGGAAACGGTTAGTGCTTCCTTAACCGGAGTTAATTTGGTATTGCTTGTGCATCAGAGTTCCAGGGGAGGCTGAGGAGATCAAGCCAAGCCTGGTGGGGCAGATCTGCAGGCACAGCATCGGGGAGCTGGGAGGAGGAGCCCCCCATCTCTGTGCTGGCTGTGGAAAATCTCCATGTGCGCTCCCACAGCAGCCGTGGCTGTTCAGAGAAAAAGACAAACACGGGAGGTCACAGGCTTTAAATGCCCAACAAAGGCAGCCTAACTATTCTATTACAAACCCATCATGTTTTATAAGATGCTTATAAGCAATTTCCAGATTACCACTCTGAGCAAAAGCATCACTGACAGTCAGAGCTATTCAGCTCAGAGGTCTCCAGGCCCACTCCCCTCCTCTCTCATTTCACTCAGCAATAAACTCTAAGCCAATTATGAGCGTGTTTACAATATTCAGGATCCTATTCATCAATACACCGTGCATCCTTTTCCAGACGGCCAATGGAGTGTACTTGATGTGCCACTTGTGAGACAATTAAATCCCTCAAAGAGACGAGGGTGGAAAAAAAATATGAAGAAGGAAGAAGAGCTGCTTTGCTGGGAAAGAAGAAAACCCTGCTGAGAGCTCTTGCACAGGGCAGCTCTCTCCCTGCATGCTCCCCTCCATGAGCTCTGGCAGCAGTGCCCTGGGCCAGAGCCCTGCCTGGCTCCCTCCCCTCACCACAGAAGGGCTGAGATCACTGAGATTCCTGTTTGTCCAGTGCAGCTGGAATCAGTCCCTGAGGGGATGAAAAGGGATGGGAGGCAAACGCTGAGCCTGTGCCTGTCTCCCCCAGAGAGCAGCAGAAAAGCTGCCCCCCAAACCCAGCAGCAGTAAAGAACGAGCCGGGTTCTTGACTACGTACCTTTCCATCCAAAGCCAAAGGTTTCCTTGGGAAAAGATTAATTCAACCCCCAGGAACAAAGCCTGGATGATTCTGGAGCGAAGCAGAGGTGAAAGCAAAGCTGCTTTGAGCAGAGCCACAGGCACAGCTCAAGGTGCAGGGAGAGGACCCAGGCTCCTGGGGGGATCCCTGCACCCCCAGCTGATCCCCAAGGGGAGGAGGGAGGCTGAGCAGAGGGAAGTTTGAGTTAGGATCAATACAGGACTAACAAAGAAACTCCATGTACTGTGTTGTACAGGAGGTCAGGCTGGAAGGGATGATCTAATAGTCCCTTGTGATCCTGGATCAATGAATGCTGTCTAAAAACATAAACACAGGCTCTGGCTGGCTCCCCTCCTTCTCTCTCCTTCATCTCAGCTCACAGTCTGGAAAATCTGGAGTTCTGGGGGTTCATGTGGTCCCTTCCCTCCAGCAATAACATCTGTGGGCTGTGATTACAGCCACTTCCTTCCAGACCCTGCACAAATCACCAGGAATCAGCAGCAGGATGAAATCCACCCTGCTCCAGAACCTCTGGCAAAGGGTAAGAGCAGGATACCATCAGACAGGCTGCAATCCCCTTGTTTCTGCTAAAAGCATGGAACTTAAAGATACAGGAAAGCTTTCAAAAAATAAATGAATGAGGCCAATTTATAGCTACTGATCCTCTGGCACAGTCACTGGGAAAGCAGCAGGGTAAGGCTGCTCACAGGGGGCTCTCAAAACACAGAAGAACTGGTGAACACAAGCCTTGCACAGGTTACAAATTAGAAAACAGCCACAATATTCAGAACTCCCCTAAAATCAAGGCGGTGGTGGAGGTGGGACATGTGCAGAGGTTTCCTGATGTGTTAATGTTGGGTCAAAACCATCTTGTCTCACCTTGCTGCATGACAATTCTGAAAAATAAGCTCCTGTCCTTCTGTATTACAAGAATTTTGATTTGTTTCACCAGCTGCACCCGAATTATCCCCATTAGGGTTTGGGTTGTGGGTTTTGTTGTTGCCCACAGGGGGGTTTTAGCCTGAGTGCAGCTTTCCTGGGGAATGCTACCAGCCTGCCCCAAGCCTGGGCAAAGCCTCAGTGGGACAGAGCCTCCAGGCTCCCCTCCCCACTGGGGCAGTGGCAGAAGGGCAGGGAGGAGCACAGCTCACCTTGGCATCCTGCTTGGTGACGAAATCCACAAAGCCAAAGCCCCGGTGGGATCCCGTTCCTGCCATTTTCTTGGGCAGCCGGACGGTCTTGAGCTCTCCAAAGGTGCTGGGAATGCAAGGAAAAGCAGGGACAGCGTGAGATAAAGGGAAGAGCCACCCCTTTCCCACAAAGCTTGGCAGTGCCAGCTGCAGACCCACACCGAGTGGGTCACTCACAGCAGACGAGTCTTGCTCCACGTGTCCTGCAGCCACTCTGCTTCCCTGCAAGCCCCATTTCCAAAGCAAATACAACCAGCTGAAAACTCAGCTTGGATTTCAAGGATTGTTCTGGTTATAAAACTTAACAATACAAAAACATGCTTTAATGTAACTGCTTTGCTCCTCCTTCCCTCAGGAGATGCAGCCACCCTGCTCAGGGTGGGCAAAGCATCTCCAGGTTACCAGGGCTGCTCCAGATCCCACAAGAACAGATTCATTTGCACCTTTAAAGAGGGGCTGGAGTGCACAGGATCCAGGCAGGAAACAGAGCATGGCCCCACAGGGAATGATTCTGTTTCCAGAATAGCTCCTCCATCCCCAGAGGTGTCATCCCTTCGACTCCAGGGATCCCAGGCATTTTTTATGATTGGATTTCCTCGCTCTAACCCTTCAGCCTCTCCCACCCTGCAGTTTCTGTGCTGGAATAAACTGGTTTTATCTAAGCTTTCTGGATGTAGAAAGGGAAACAGGCAAATCCAGCAGACCACAACAACCCCTGTATCCAACAGCACTTCAGACAAGTTCTGCAGTGTCAATGGAAAGCCAAGAATGGGAGATAAGGTGGTTCCCATCCCAGATAATGAACCTGTGGCTTGAGCACTTTGACCAGTTTGTCCAAAAACCCTAAAAACAGCCCCAAAGGCAGCATGTGCCGGACACCCCTCTCCAGTGCCATCCCCTGGAGAAATTCCAGGACAAAGCCGACGCTTTCCCTGCTGCCAAGCTCCCTCTTCCCCTTCTCCTCCCCTCCCCTCACACCCATTTATCAAACACATATGCACAAACTGCAGGCAATAAATATTTAATGTGGCCCAGGTCTGAAGAGATGTGTTATTTTATTTGAAAATCTCCACACAGGCGTGCATACACAAAAGGAGCCTGGGATACAGCAGTGCCAAAGAGCACCTGGGAATAAACACAGTAAAGGCCATAAACGCTCTCGTGAAATGATATAAGCTAAATCCTGGGAGTTAACCTGCTGCACTGGCAGCATGACCAGGCATTCATCCACCCAATTTCCTTAGGCAACGTGGTGTGTAAATGCACCATTATGAAGCTTCAAAATGAATCCGCACGTCTCCCGCTCGGTGCTTTCCCTCCCGCTCTCCCTCCTGCCCCCTCCGAGCTGGAGCTACGCAAACAAACAAACAAACCCCAGCACAGGAGAGGGAGCAGCCTCAGCTGCTGGGAATGCTCGCATCCTGCAGGTTCCAGAGGTGCCCCTGCAAAGGGGTGGGGGTGACAGGGACGCCCAAGATCCCTGGAGCACCTCAAATGCTGCTGTTGGGTGAAGGGAGAGGCGAGGAGAGAGCTCCTGAGCCATGGAGATGCCCATCGAGCTAGGAATAATGGGAGGTAGGAGCCATGGGCATGCTCCAGTCTCTCTCTCTCTCTTTCTCCATGAAAAATATCAAGGACATTGCCTGGGGGCTGCAGAGTATTTGCTGAAGGAACAGAAGCAGAGTATTTGCTCAAAGGGAGGTCTCAGTCTGTGCATCCAAACACCAACGTGTCCTTTTGACACCAAGACCCAGCGCTCTGGGTGGCCCAGGAGGGACCCACAGGAGCAGGATGGCTCTGGAGTCAGCCTGGGCATCCCTCATCAGCCTGGGCAGAGCTGGGAGAAGCTGCCTCTTCCTTCCTCCCCAGCTCAGAGCAGCCCAAGCCACCCCCAGAGGTGTGGAGGGAGCGGAGACCTGATCCAGATCCAGATCCAGAGCAGGGCTGGCCACGAGCCTTTCCTGGGCAGTGGGAGCCAGCAGGGGCTTCCAGAGGGATGGATCCGGGGACCAGGCGAGGTGGAGGGGTGAGGGAAGCCGAGGGGACAGGGCTGACCCCGGTGGGGCTGTGCAGGGGAACAGAGTCCCCCCCACTGCGGCGCTAATTAGAAACCACAACACAGCAATTACCAGCCCGGGAGCTGCGAATGAAGCGCAGAGCTCCGGCCTTTAATGTTCTCCTCTCCGGTGCCAGGCACAGACTCACACCTCTCTTTTCCAATTATTTCTCTGGGATTTGGGGGGAGAGAGAGGCAGAGGCAGAAGGAAACCCAATTACCCCCTGCAGTGGCAGGTACCCAGGGAAGCCAGAGGGAAGCCAGGTGTGACATGTTTGCTCCCACTCCAGCTGCACCCAGGCCCCAGGATGGCCAGGAATGGATTGTGCCACGGGCAAAGGCACAGGAGTGGGGATGGGAAGAGGAAAAGCATGGAGCACATCACCCAAATGACACGGGTGCAGAATGGTGAGGGAGGGAAGAAAGCAGCTTTTCCATAATATCTCATGGAGCTGTTTGAAAATGTGCTCCCAGGGGCTGGGATGGCTGGGGAGGGCAGGGGTGTCACAGCAAGTCAGACCTGGTGGTGCTGCCAGCTCCTTCCCCTTCCAGCACAGAGCTCTGATGGGCACAGACGGAGCAAAAACCCCCACAGGCAGCCCAGGGTGGGGTTTCCTCTGGGTGCTGGTGCCTCCCTCCTCTCAAAGAGGGCAGAGATCAGCAATCCTGCTGCCAGCACAGAGCACAGCACCACGCCAGGCTCCTAGCCTCAAGCAGGATGGTTTACAGGGAAGTTTCCAGCATCAGTGAGTGTGAAACCAGAGTAGTTCCTGGGTTTATACTCACCCACCCATCCATGTGTTCTCCAAGTGCTCCTGAGACCCTGCACCAGGGCTGAAGGACCTTGTGGCTGTGGGAGCAAAACCCTTCCAGGCTTAAGACATTGACTTCTTTGCAGTCAGCCTGGCTTAACTTGAGCCTCAGTCCTGATGAGCCCACCAGACCCCTGTGCCTGGCCTGGAGCTGGATTTCTGGCAGGACACCCCACAGCTCCTGGTGGCACCACAGTGGGGTGGGATTTCAGCGTGACCAAGGTGTGCAGCAATCCCCAATGTCTTGTGAAGCCCCCATGGAGCTGCTCACAATTAACACAGGAAGGTTTGGGGGGACCAAAAGCAGAGTTTTGCTGCAGAGGCAGCAGGATGGCAGAGCCCCTGGTGACCTGCCATGCACACGGCTGCTCCAACTCCTCCCAGCTTCCTTCCCACAGATCCATGAAAAACAGTGTCCACCAGCTATTCCCTGAAATCCCAAGTGGAATCAGGACCAGGAGGGGAGGCAGAGGTGTGGAGGACGTGGCTCTGCCTTGGTTCCCCTGTCCCTGCCAGCCAGGCTGGCAGATCTGTCCTCACGCCTCGCTCTCCCAGGCTTGGCACGTTTTCCTGCCGTTGGCTGGGATGGGATGACAGCCTCCACAAACACTGCAAGTCCCATTTCCTAAATGAGAACCTTTGTTTTGTGCCCATCCAGATTTGCTGGGAAAGCAGCAAAAAGCCTGTGCTGGCCCTGGCTGAGCCACGATCCACAGGGCTGCAGAATAGAGACAGCCACGAGCTCTCCTTTGACAAGCCACTCGTTCCAAGCTCAGCAGGAGCACAGGGTGCATCCCAGAGATGCCAGCAGGGACATCCCCTCCCTCCCACCCACAAGAGATGCAGCATTTCTCCGTGGCAGTGCTGGCTATCAGCTGCTCTCCTGCTGCTTTGGCAGCTCTTCCAGCTGCCATCCCGCTTCCCTGGCTGAACACAGGGAGGAAAAGGAGATTTCTCCTCCTCACTGCAAGCTGGCTGCAGGTCAGAGGAACATCACTCCTTGGGATTGTAATTATATCCTTCTGGCACAGGCCAGCTGGGAGGCAAGTCCTTTGCCTGCTAATTATAGGACATTATATTGCTATTAAACTGCACATTCCAGCTCGGCAGACAACCCACGGCTCGCTTGGCTTTGCCTGGTCACCAGAAGGAGCCTGCACGTCCTTCACCAAGCCCAGGGGCAGTGGGACAGAGAATGGGCATACAGGTGGGCTCCAGAAAACCTCCTCCCTCCCCTTCCTTCCTCCCTGGTCTCCAGAAAACCCCACAGCTTCAGGCAGCTGTGAAGGCTGCTCGTTCACGGGACAGGTACCTCCAGAGCAGAGGAATCGAGGAATCACAGTGGTTTGGTTGGAAGAAACCTTAAAGCACATCCAGTTCCACCCCCTCTAAGCCCCATCCAGCCTGGCCTTGGGCACTTCCAGGGATCCAGGGGCAGCCACAGCTTCTCTGGGCACCCTGTGCCAGGGCCTGCCCACCCTCACAAGGAACAATTTCTTCCAAAGAATTTAATCCTAAGAAGTTATAAACATCTCTCCAGCTGGCAAGTGTTCCCTCCATTTCAAGCCCTTCCCTGTCTCAAAGAGCAGCATTTAAACTGCAGAATCCTTGGGACAGGCCAGACCTGCCCATCCCTGACAGGAATTTTCAAGTCCCAAATGCACAGATGTTGATCTTGGCACACCCCAAGCCGTGAGCTGATTATGAGTTGCCACATTCTGAGGGGGAAAGTACAACTGACACCATGAATCTTCCCACTGCCAAAACCACAGGACATCTTGAAAAACAACCACAGAAATCACCCTGAGCATTCTGTGGATGTATACAGAGCAGTCCTAAATCCCCTCTCTGGTTTATAGTCCTTCAAGAAAAACGAAACAGCAAAACCATGTTGAAAAACTGATTATGACAACCTTTACCAAGGCTGCCGACCTTCTCCTGGGTTGCCATCTACTGCCACCATCTTCTCCTGCTCTCCTCTTGCTGCCTTCCTATCCCAAGCCCTGCCCAAATCCCCCCTCGTGACTGCTGGCAGCCCCGGGCCGGAGCTCAGGCGGATGAGCCAGGCAGCGTGACCGCTCATCCCAAATGGCTCTGGGCAGGGATGACGAGTCCAAAAGGGACACAAGTCCTCCCCTCCCCTCCCTGCACAGCCTCAGCCCCAGGAGCAGGCTGCAGCCACACAGAATTCACTCAATCCCTTTTATTCTTTTTCCCTGCTCGCCCCCAAACAGGACCTTCCCCCCTCAGAAAGCGATGGCCCTGCCAGGCTCTGCCTCCACACCCGTTTGCTGGTTAAAAGGGGGAATAAAAAAAAATAAAATACGGTAATGATCCTTTTTTTTCTTTCTTCCTCCTTGAGGAAGGCAGGACCCTGGCAAATGGTTTTGCCCCTGGGCTGAGCCATGGCCAGTTCCACCCCCTGCATGAGGGAGTTAATGGAATACGCAGCAGAAGGGCCCTCCCGCCTCCCGCTCCAGGACTTCAGCTGACTCCAGGACGGCTAATCCCATTACAAGAAAATAACGTGGATAATTCAAGCTAATGAAATCGTTACAAGAATGTGGACAGCCAGGGGTGGACATTCAGAGCCAATTTAACACTCCTTGGTGTTGTTATCCCCAGCACAGGAAATATCTGAAAAGGAGGAAGGGAAAGGGAAGGAGGGAAGAAAAAAGCCTTCCTCTCTTGTTAGCTTAAATCCTGTTAGAGAGTTCAGGAATTAATCTGGCACCCATCTCCCCTATTACCATTATCAGCAGCAGCATCAATAATGTCTCCTTCACCTCTGAAAATCAGCAAATGAAGGCACAGACAGACAAGGTGGGAGGGAAAGCTGTGGATCCAGAGCCGAGTCAAACCTGGAGCTGTGGGTGGAGGGATTTGGCAGCAGAGCAGGGCTCCGTGTCCCCCTGGCCCACGGATGAAGTGACACCAGCAGACAGGTGCCCAGTGCACAGCTGATCCTTCATTCCCTGTGCTGGCCAGTCCTGCTGGATAATCAAAGCACCTCAAAATCCATGTGAAAACCAGCAGGACACAGGACAGCCTTTTCCAGCTTCCTCTCCTCTTTTGCCCAGCAGCATCATTGTCTTTGTTTGGATGTCCCTTATCTGCTGCTGGGTTTTGCTTTATGTGATTCCTCTTTTCCCTTGTGCTGCTGCCTGCTCCAAGCCATGGATCCCTTCCCAAGCCCCGTTTCCTGGGAAGGCCTGGCCTCGCTGCCAGAGCCTCCTGGGGCAAAGGCATCTCACACATTCCCTGGGGTAACACTGCTGCTGGTCCCAGCTCTGCACTTCCCTCCTCATGGAGGCAGTCCAGGAGATCCACTACAAAACAGACAAAACAGGGAAAGCTGCTCCAGGATTGCCCTCACACCCTCTGTGCCCGTGGGAAACTCCAAGCTTAGCGAATTCTGCTACAGAGCTTCAAAACTTATTTAGCTGCCCAACACCACAACTACTGCAAGTGCCAGGGACTATGTGGACATGGATGTGCTTCTTCCAAGGAGCTGGGAATTTACCCACAAATCCCAATTTTATGGACAGTGGCAGCAGCTTCCCTCGGAGCTCGTGGCAAAGCAGGATGAGGAACACAACAGCTTTGGCCCCAGAGCAGGAGGCAGCCAGGGGATCTTCCCTCTCCTCGAGATGCTGGCTCAGGAGGCAGTGCCTGCTTCCCGTGGCTTAACTGGCTCGTTAAAAAACACAGCAAAACATTTTATCCCTTCTCGATTTATTTTCCTTAACAGTTGCTTATGAGGGACCTTATCAAAAGCGTTCTGAAATTCCAAGTAAATTAGTCATTAGGCAGGTTTTCAGAACAGTAATTAGGCCACTCCATGCCCCTGATGTATTATTTACCTGAGAAGATCTACATAATTAGGGCTCTTCTTTATAACTGGTATTACACACACTAAATTCTACTCCAGTCTATCGTGTAATTACGCAATTAGGCCGCACGCTAAACAGAAACCAATCCTGAAAACCAAGCAGAAAGGAAAAAAAAAGAACCACAACAGTAATTATTATTTTTTTAAATCCTCCATCAGCAGCACAGCAGCAAGTCTTAAAATTTTAATATCCCTCCACTTAAGTCATTTCTAAGCAGGTGCTGCAACCAGGTTTGGTTTCTTAATTTTGCCGTGTTTAATCCGACTTTGGGAGGTTTTAACATCGGGAGAGATGGGTTTTAAAGGCTGATAGGAAAAGGGGCCTTTCCCTTCCCTGGATTTGCTGTGCTGGTGGGAGCAGTGGGGTGTTCCTGCAGTGTCCCTTTGCAGCCCCTCAGCCCCCTGCTCCTCCCAATCCTGATTTTCCATGTTCACAGTGGTGTGAGTGCCACAGCCATCCTGCCCTCCAGAGCCGGCTCCCACCCTGGAATCCAAGTGTGGGAGAAAGGAATGAGAGCCTGGAGCCCCTGCAGCAGGAGATGGGATGTGCAGAGCCCCACCCAGCAGCCTCACACACCTTCAGGGTGGAGGGATGGATGTGGTCAGCTCCTGATTTGTTCCCATCTTTCTTCTGGTCCCACTGCAAAGCAAGATCCCAGGATGTCCCTTCCCACCTGTGCCTGCCCTTGGGGTTTTGCACATGCCCTGCTTCATTTCCTGGCCCTTGCTGATGGAAGAGCCTGCACCATTGGGGTAGGAAGTATTTTTTTAATCCACTTCTTGCCATAAATCTATTTTGGACTTGGTGACACCAAGGAAAAGCAGCCAGGACTCGTTGACACCTCCTGGAGAAGACACCTGCCTATTCTCCACCTTTATTTCCGTGCTTTAAAGACAACGATGATTCACTGCCTGATGAAAGCAGGAACAGATTTCCTCCTGAAATTTTACACCTCAATGCCTACAATTTCCAGTTCCTGAGGGAGAGGGGAAGGTGCAGAGCTGGCACAGGGAACACAAGCTTCAGGAAGCCCTAGGTTTAAGCAGCACTCCTGAACTTGAACACTGAAATGAGTTTGGGAGTTCAAAGCCACCCCAAAAGAGTTTGAGCTGGTGACTCAGAGGATTTAAAGATAACTGGTGGATGTGTGATGGAAGAGGTCACCCCAAAGCAGGATGGAGGTGGAAAAATCCCACTTTAATATTATTCATTATTAATATTATTCAGGTTTTGTTGTTGCTTCTCTCTTTGGGAATCTTACAGAGCTCTGAGCTGGTTCTGGTCACAGCAGGGCTCTTGTCCCCTCTGCTGTCATGGGTCAGCCACAACCAAATCCCCTCATTTCACCCATCCAACATCTTCCTTCTTATTCCTACTGATAACACTAATTACTCCTAATAGTAATCACTTCATTATTTTTATTTTTTTCTGGGGAAGACAAGAGTCATTCAAGTCTGGAGGAGAAAGGACCAGCTCCACCAGGACATGGTCCCCCACATCACCTCCCAGGAGCACAGCAGGACCGAACCATGCTCCCCTGGCAGCTGTCCCTGGGATGCACAAATGCAGCAGCCACGACCCCTCCTGAAATCTCAATCCTTGCACAGCCTTCAACAAGAGCCTCCCACGCCTGCAAAGCCTTTCCCAGAGCTCACAGTCCTAAGCCACAATTCTCCCAGCACGCAGCACCTTGCAGGACCAGGGCTTAGGAGGCACCAAGTCACTGCCCTAATCACCAGAGGGTCAGGATTTCACAGGAACCTGCAGCTCCAACAGCGCTGAGATTTGGGGATTTAGCTCTCCTGGGCTCTTTTGAAAATCCTGATCAGAGTGCAGCTCTGGTCAAAAAAATAAGTTATGCTAAAAATAGTGCTCAGAGGAGGGTCTGGTGCAGATCTCTCTCTGCTCCTGGAGGATTCTTATGAGTCAGCTCCTTTCAAAGACAAGAGGAAGTTTGTACAAGTAGCAACTAGGAAACAGAAGGAAGCCAAAGGTGTACCCAGAGCATCCCTTGGAGAAGGAAGCCTTGCTGTTAAGCTACCAGCTGCATCAACAATCCAAAAAATAAAAATATATCTCATATTCACCTGTAGAACCTCCTGCACTGAGCTGGAGAATAAAAATAGAAGCAGTGAGATATTTATAGGCACACAGCTATTTTAACACAGCTCTGCTTTAAAGAGAATCCTTATTTAAGTCTTGTCCCTGTAAAGCTGCAGGATGACTTAGAAAAATAACCTGATTAATTATTTTCATCAGGAGAACAGAGAAACACAGAGGGAAGATCAAATGCACGCAAGCGCAGCGGGAATGCGGGAGCTGTGCTGGTGACTCAAACACAACGAGGCTGCCGAGCTCTCCTGAGCCCAGGCTTGTCCCCAAGAGCCCAGCCTGGCCACATGTGACACCTGCCAGGGCTCAGAAGGAGGCAAAGCATTAACAGCAGGCACAGAAGAGCTCCTTGGTGAGGCCAGCTGGGAGCCACCACGCTCCAGAGACAGCAGAACATCCCATTTTCTGCTCAGGCTGGAAGAGCAGAGCTGTATTTTCACTGCTCACAGTCCAATTTGCCCATCCTGCGCCCAAAACTGGAGGTGTGGCTGCTGCCCAAGCTATGACGGTGGCTGTCCTCCTGCCATGACCACAGCAAAGCTCAGAGGCTGTTTTGCCATGGGATTTGTCTTTACAGGTCACCTGGAAAAGTCCCAAAAGACAGGATGGGGGAGCAAGCACTGTCTGAGCCACCACGGGATTCAGCGATGGCGTTTCCACTCCATTCCATGGAAAGCTCATCGCTCTCCACCCGCCTCAGCAAGTGCTGGATGGAGAGGACAGAACCCAGGGACCAAAAGGTTTGGAGATCATCTAGTCCAACCCCACTGCCAAGAGCTCCAGGAAGTGGGGCCACGATGAGAGAAAAGGGGAAGGGATCATCCTTCCAGCCACAACCCACAAAAACAATGCAGGCACCAGGAAAAAAGGCGAGATGGGTTTTAGGGGTAGGAACAATCGAAATGGCAAAGAGCAGAACGTCTGTCGTGGAGAGGGAGCTTCAGCCAGGATGGGCTCAGGAAAGCTGAGCTTGTGTGGGAGCTGTCAGAGTCCCAGCTGATGGCAGTAAGTCCCTGCAGAGGTGACAGCTCTGGCAGATGCAGTGAGCAAACAGCAGAGAAGGGGGAGAAATCAGACAGGAGGCAAAGGCAGCTGGATCTTTACAGGCAGAGCTGGGCTGTGCTCACTGGCATTAAAAAAGGGAGGCAAGTGGTTAAAAAACAACTTTTAAGCAGCATCCTTGCTGAGCACAGGTAGGGCAGGGCTGGCAGCTCCCCTCCCTCTCCTCCAGACCTCCCTGCTGCAGCACACCCAATTTCATGGGGTTTTTGCACAAGCAGCGGGGTGGAAAATGATCATCGGGAGGCAGCGCCCAGACCCCCCCAAGGTGAGCAGCCCCAGCCCAGCTGGGTGGGTCCCTGGGCGAGGAAAGAGGCCACCAGTGAGCTCCCCCAATGGCTGCTGTGCTGGGGAGCAGGGGCACCCACGCTCCCCCCAGCCCCGTCACCCTCCTGCCTGCTGACGGCAGAGACAGCGCAGTCCTGCGTGACAGCGTGAAATTAATATGATTTTGGGGGAAGTTGGCAGTGAGTAATGAGCAGCTGAAACACCTCGTCCCCACCCCCTCGCCCCCCAGACTCTTTTAACCCCTCAGCTGCTGGCACGAGATCAAAGAGGGGGAAGAGCAAGAGCCGGGTTAAAGAGAAGCAGAGAAGGGCCGTGCAGCCCACCTGAAATGGGATTTACAGGGTGAATTTTGGCACAAATCTCAGTGGTGCTGCTTGTGAGTGGCCCCAGCCTGCTGAGATGCTGAGACTGGCACTCCTGGGCTTGGAGAAGTCAACAGTGCTGCTTTTCCACGTGAGGTTTCACAAAGAGATGTCAAAAAAATGGAAAAGATGAGGGGCTGAAGGAGGTCCAAACCTGCCCTCCAAACACCCCAGGGCAAGGCCCAGAGCCCACCCATGAGGGGACAGCCTGATGTGCACAGAGCACTGATGGGCAGCACAACAAAGAGTGGTTTTCCAGCTTCCCTGGTATCTAATAAAAGGGAATGTGGGCAGGAAAAACATCCCATCTTCACAGGCAGCTGGTGTGAATCCCTGGGTGCCTGCTAAGTCAGTCCCACAGCAGCACCTTCCTGAGAGGACAAGGCTCAGGAGCTCCCTCCTGCACTTAACTGCAGCAAATTTAAGATCTCCTGTCCTCTAGCAGAAGTGCTCAGGATACTGCTGGGGGAGAAGAGGAAAGAGAGGTGAGAAGACAGATGGTCGTCCTGATCAGCCTTAACTTGATTTCTTCAGGAAGAGCAGCGTGCAGACAGAAATGCTGCTGGTGCCAGCAGCTGCAGAAGCCAGCACAGTTCAAAGGCCCTGGGCACAGGGACTGCCTCAGGGGGGGTGAGAGACTGTGCAATGGAAGGGCTTTAATTGCAATCACATCCCAAGGCTGAATATCTCCTGGATTGAGAGAGGGAGAAAGGCTGCAGCAGGCATGAGGTTAAAAAAATAATGATGCAAACAGAGATGCAAATAAAGGACACGATGTCATCGTGAGGAGAAAGCTGTGATTCATTAGAGGCTTGTTCAGGACCTTCTCGTGAAGTGAGACTGAAAAATACCCACACAAGTGAAAGATGGGGGGGTGGATGGATCAACAGCACTGGGAAAGAACTGGAGATAAGGAATCCAACAGACAGAGGAACTGTAAGGGCAAGGAAATAATCATCTTGACTGTACCTTGATGAAAGGCTGAGACACAAGCTCAAAAGTCAGTCCAGCGTAATTTCAACAGTACAGATTGTGCAATGCCCCAGCTGCCAGCCCCCAGAGGGCCAACTTTGGCAATGAACAAGAACTGGCCACAAGGTAAGGCAAAAAAACCCCAAACCTATGTTTTTCCTGTCTCAGACACACACATACTCTTCTTAATTCAGATAAAAAGAGACCCTGTAACACTAAGAACCCTGAGTGGGTTATTTCCAGGCCACAGCACAAGCAGGCTTTGGTTTTGCTCCCTCTGGAGAACCACCTGCCCACATGTGAAATTCTTTTGCACTGAAAAAATGGCAAAAACCCCAAAGCAGAACCCCAGAGAGGCATTTGAACAAGACATTCCAAAAGCAGCCCCTTTCCCCACCTCACTCCACCTCCCTGAGCCCCTCCACGCTGCTGAGCAGAGGAATTTGTGTAGAAAACTAATTAAAATTCCCTCAGGAAGCTCGGCTGGGTGCCCTGGAGAGAGGTGCTGTGGCAGGAGTCGGGAGGAAGCAACCCTGAAATTCCCTTCATTTGCACAGGACAAATCCAGCTTTTGGGTGGGCAGAAAAGGGACCTGGAGTATGTGGAGAGCAGAAAAGGGGAGAGAAAGAAATGTAAAAATCAAGTATGTAATGAATATCAGGAAAAGGATGTGCTGAAAAATAAAAAAATAAAAAAATCTTCCTTCTGCTCTTGGGAAGAGCCACCTTTTAAAGCAACTTTGCTAAGATAACACAGAGTTAAACACTTCCTTATCTATGTTAAACACCTTTATGATTCAAACTGAAAAACAGCACTGCAAACCCATTTCCCTCTCCCCCACCCCATGGCTGGCTTTGGAGAGTGGCCAAATTAAAGTGGCCAGTTCCATTTCTGGGCTCTGAATATCAACCCAATTCTGCTGTGTTTGGGATTCCAGTCCACGAGGAGAGGACTTCAAAAAGGGGGGGAAAAAATTAAAAGGAGTTTAATTTATGCTGTTTGAAATAGTAAGAGAAATAAAGCAACCCAGCAGGTCCCTGTATCCCCACCTGCAGCTGATGAGGCTGGTGCACACTTTTTCACTTCCCAAAAAGCTCCTGCACCCTGTGCAACATCCCCTGGCACTGCAGTTTGGCCATGGAAACATGAGGATTGGTAAGAGGCTGCAGGGGTGCACCTGGGATCAGCAGTGCAGGAGATGCAGGGCACACAATCCAAAGGTGTGGGAGAGCAGAGGGCACGGGGTGGTTCAGGGGGACAGCCTGTGCCAGGGGTTCCTCACCCTCGTGGGGCAATTCCTTCCCAATCCCATCTCTCCCTGCCCTCTGGCAGTGGGAAGCCATTCCCTGTGTCCTGTGCCTTGTCCCCAGTCCCTCTGCAGCTTTCCTGGAGCACTTTTAGGCCCTGGAAGGGGCTCTGAGGTGTCCCTGGAACCTTCTCTCCTGTGTCTCCCAGCCCTTCCACCAGCTCTGGCCTCGCCCCAGCAGCTCCACATCTGCCCTGTGCTGCAAGGGCACTGAAAGCAAAGAGCTGAGCTCTTCAGCCAGGACAGAGGGAGCCATCAACCAGGCAGCTCCCTTTCTTCCAAAAAACAAACTCAACACATCCAAAGGTGCAATTCTTGCAAGAACCTTCAAACAGCAGGGGTGGGAGCCTGCAGCCAAAGGGTGACAGGGACAGCTTCATGCCAGGGTGGAAAACCTCGGTCCTGAGGAGCATCCTGCAGCTCCCAGGGCCAGCCAAGCTCCTCCTCAGACACTCAGCAGCCCAGCACAGCCCCTGCATTCCAGTGAGGAGCAGGAATCCAGCGTTAAGGCAGGCACCACATCCTCTGTGCCATCACCTGGTACCTCAGGAGCAGCCCTGGCCCAGAGCTCCCAGCACGGAGAAGGCAGCCTTAAAATGTTGTTATCCCAAAGGACAAGGCTTGGGAATGCAGCCCAGTTTCCAGCAGAAACACCACACACACCCACACCCAGCGCTGGGATGCTGAGCAGCACATGATAACCCCTGGCACCTGGTGGCCTGGAGCAGGAGCCTGGGGAGGGCTTTGGAGAGCTCCTGGCCCCAGCTGTTCCCTGGGGAACACAGTTTGGTGATCCCCCTCACCACCACACCAAACTCAGAGGAACCTTCCAGCTGCCACTGCACACCTGAGCATCGGAACACCTTCTGCTCCCTGCTCTGCCCGTGACAGCTTCCCACTGAGCGTGTTCCTCCAGGCCAAGTGCACACTGCACGGCCCTTCCAGCGCCCAGGGCAGCCCAGGAAGGTGGGATCCAAGCCCTGGGCCTGGCTGCACGGTGCCCAGCTGCTCCCCTGGGGCTTTCTGCTTCTCCAACACTCATTTTTGGGCACTCCCTTCCTGCAAGCGGAGCACCCTGGGCCAAGCAGAAGTGTCAGCGCTCCAGGGGAGTTCAGTGAGTCCCCTGCTCTGCCTGTTCCTCCTGCCACCCCAGCACAGCAGCAGCTCTGTCCTGGCTCACAGGTCTCCTCCTGGCTTCTCCAGGTGTCACCCAGCACCTGCAGCCCCCATGCTGTCCCCAGCAGCCCCTCAAACCCCAGGGAATGCTCCCAGTGACTCCTGCAGCTGTCCCCAAGCCCCTGGGGCCATCTGACTGCAGGGGGACAGCATGGAGACAAAAGTCAAGCAGCTAAGCAGCAGCAGCAATTGGTTCTGAGCCGTTTCTAGCACAATATTGAAGGTTTTAAAAGTGAAACCCAGCAATCCTGGCAGCACTGGACATTCTGTTTGCATGGAATGCTCTAATTAACTCTGCCCAGCACTTGCTTAACAAACTCACGTTTTTCCTCAATTTTTTTTTTCTCCTCCTGTGTCTTTCACCAGCACAGATTTTCCACATCTTCAACAGGGGAAGGAAAAATTGTCTCCAGTCATGTAGACTCCATTACTGGGAGAAAGGTGTGAACAGCAAGCATGTCTGGCAGACGGATTCATTATCCCACCGTGTCCTTTATAATGGGAAATGAAAAGCCCATTCTGGTAACTACACTTTATTATAATAGGTCAGAAGAAGTGAAAGGCATCATCTTATAAAATTAACTTCATAAAGACTGCGTAAAAAAAAGAAAAAAAAACAACTCTGCCAGTTTATCCACTGCATCTCCCTGCAGAGATTTTTTTTTCTTCTCCCAGAAGGGGCTGACTCCCAAGTCTTGTCCCACTTCACTTTTCCCCTCCATCAGAAGGAATAGTTCTTTTTCCTCCTAATCAGGCCCAGCCACTTGCTTTGCCAGGTGCAATAAATGCCATGTCTTTGTCAAGACAGAGAAAACAGTCAGCAAAGGAATTAAAATGAAAAGAGACACCCACCCCCAAAGGTCTTTGCAAGAAGCAGTGTTACTTTCTCTGTAGGAAAATCAGAATATGGAGATAAATGCACCTGATAACCTGTTCTTTGCTCTGCAATACCTTTCAATTGCTTCTCTGCTCGCTGCTTCTTTAGTCAAACTGAAGTCCAGTCTCCCAGCTGATAATGATTTTGTGATTTAACAGCTTTATGCAAGGTGTTTGACTGCAGGTCCTACAGGTGCAAGGCCAGGGATGGCCAGAGGGATGATAAAACACCTTCCACACCAAGCCTGACCTCCCTCTGAATTTTGTCTGCCACAGCTAATTGGCAGGGGAGGGCTGGAACTAACAATTGCTGCAAATTGCAGAGAAATCAAAGATAAAACCAGAATGGTAAGTTCTCAGATATATTGTGCAAAGGAAAGAAGAAACTTCATCCCCCAAAAACACAACTCCAAGCACTGCATCCTTTGGTGGGATGAGCAGCAGCTCTGCCAAACTCTGGACTGTGTCCTTCCCCCAGGCTGCCTTGGATTGGGCAGGAATCTTTTAGGAAGCATTTTTCTAAATTTTATCATTCCCTTTTTGAGGAAAATTAAACCCCCATCTCATCAGAACATTATAAACCACTTGCAAAACAACCTGATTTTCAATCTTCATGGAGTTGGTGCAAGGCAGAGGGAAGGAGGATGGAAGGGGATGCTCTGAAACAAAGAGTTAATTGGAACTCTCAATGAAGGCTGCATGGATCTCATGTGATAGATTCTTAAAGGAGCCCAATTTTCAGAAATTGCCAGGGCTCCAATCTGTGAAAGTGTGGCCTTTCACAGATCCCAATTCAGCTTGCCACGACTAGAGTTCCTTTTGAAAAAAAAAAAAAAATCAAATAAAAAAGTCTTGCCATAAAAGCCCCCCAATTTGGTAGCAAAAATTAGCAGTGCCCATGGGATAGCAATCCCTTTGTCTCTCCTCCCCTAACTGTGGCTCTTTGCAAAGAACTAAGCACCATTTTACCTTTTGTTGTTTTTCCAGGTAGTAAAGAGAAGAGTGGGAGCTAATCAAGAACAAAAATGGGTGAAAAAAACACACCCACAAAAGCTTAATCTTCACACCTTGCCCAAAAGCAGCCCCTATAATTGAACAGCATTTCTCCCTCTGGAGGAGATAACACCTATATTAAAAAAAAAAAAAAAAAGATAAATAAATCCCTTGAGGGTGCAAGAGAGGCCAGAACCTCCAGGAGAACGTGGCAGGACATGCTCTGAAGCAGTGTCACACCCCAGTGTCACACTGGGGCTGGGGTGGGAGCAGGACAGCACCTGAGCCTTGTGCAATTGCTAAAAGAGGATTATGTTGTAGGCAGAGGACCTGAGCTGTTGATCAGAGCATTCCTGACTCCCCTCAAACACCTTAATTAAGCACCCACCTTTCTCCAATCCAAGAAACAACCTGGGATCCCCAAATTCCAAAAGGAAGAAGTTCCTCCAGGCTGCTGTAGGGATGTTTCAGTGATGGATCCATAAACAACAAGATCCAAAAGTGGAAAACCATCCAGGGCAGGGATCCCTGAACTGCCAGTGCTGAGCAGGTACAGCACACCTTGAAAAATCCACTGCTCAGGGCACCCAGCTCCCTTGTTTTGCTGTTCCAGGGTCATCAACACCTTCTGGGGGGCCATTTCAGAAGGGGGACTGAGCTCCTTGACAAAGCTCAAAACACGGAAATATTTGATTGGGGGGAAAAATAAATATATCTACACCATATAATGTGTTATAGATTATTTTTTCAACAATATTGGCATAATCCATGTATTTTTCTGGGGTAATACATATACATAGATTCTGCATGGATGTATAGAATATGTGTGTGCTCATAAAATAAATACACACATATATTAATATTTTAAAATATATATGAAAATAT
>NC_031784.1:9363323-9551315 GCF_001522545.3 Parus major | reverse complement strand
TAAAATTAAGATTTATATTAAAATTAAGATTTATATTAAAATTAAGATTTATATCAAAATATTCCTTTAAAATAAATTTTTTAAATTTAAAAAGAAACAAATTTAAAAATGAAGAAATATGAATTTAAAAATAAAGAAATATGAATTTAAAAATAAATCTTTTTTTTTTCTTCTGCTGCACAGCTGGAAGGTGTCTCTGGAGCAGGTAAAACAATAGGGAAGATGCTCCTGCTGTAAAACCTGGGGCTGTCACCCTGTGTGGTGATGCCTGGCTGAGTGGCCTGGTGGTCCCCAGGCTGGCTGTCCCTTGCTGTCCCCAGGCTGGCTGTCCTGGGCAGGCTAAGAGTGCCCCCTGCAGCCCTGCCAGCCCTTCCACTGCCAAGGACTGCCTGCCATTCCCAAGAAATCCCTAACAAAAGACAAACTCAGGCAGGATCTGAACGCAGAGCAAGCCTGATGCTCCAGAGCCAAGGCAGCTGATTCAGAGGCACAAACAAAGCAGTCCAGGAGGGTGAGGTGGTGGGCAGTGCTCTGTTGTGCCTGGTTGTGCTGCTCCAGAGGGGAGATGGCAGGAGTGAAAGGAATGCTGGTTTTTGTTCTGAGGATAAAGCCCCAGCTCTGAATACCCCAGGTGAAGGAAAGGGATGCTCCGAGAGCGCTGTCACCAGCTGGGAGCTGCACGTTCCCTGCAATATTCATCAGATGCTCCCCAGCCCCTCCTCTCCACAGCTCTGAGGTGCCAGACAAGACAGGAGGGAAAAAGCCCACACCAAAAACCCCCCACAGGCTCCGTGCCTGTGATGTACAAACCCTCCCAGCGCCTTGAACTTCACCTCTGTCCCGGCTTTGCTGGCTGGAGCTTTGTGAGGGTCACGTCTGTAGCTCAGAGTGTTGGGATTTAAATTAGCAGAGCTCCACTGCTGAGCAAACTCAGCATGGGCACTGGCAGCCCTGGGGGCTTCTGCCTCAATCCCTCAGGGTAGAATTGAAGTAAAAGCATCCAAGCTGCACAGCACAAAAAAATCCTTTTGCTCTTCTAGAGGCATCTCGTTGTTGTGACCATCATCACACCTCTGTCCAAAAGACAAGGCAGGCTTTGCCTTCAGTGAAATCCCTGGGATTCATCCCAAGTGAGTGCTGCAACACAGAGCTCTCCTCACAGCCACACAGGAACCACACCTTCACACAAATAAAGGGGTTGGAATTCCGTGAACACAAACAAATCACTGCCAGGGGCTTTTCACTTCATGGTCTGAGGAGGTTTTAAAGGGTTAAGCAATACCTCAAAGCTCCCCTTTGGAAAGAAAGGCCCCCAGCTGTGACAAAAGCACCCAACTTGTGCTAGGACAGGCTCACAGAGGCCAGCTCCAACACAGCAGCCTGTGGATGGGAGCTGGCAGAAAAATCCCAGCTGCAAACCAACAGCAGAGCAGGGAGCACGGCCTGGGGCAGTGAGCAAGGCATTCTTATCCTGGGAGCAGCAAAGATGGTTTTCCTCTCACAAAGTCTGCCTTATTTTTCAGGATGGAGCAAGGCTTAAACCACAGCACAAAAGGCTGAGGGGACACAGATCACAGAGGTGATCCCAAAATCATTGTTTTCTTCCACAAAAACAACAAAAAACCCCACAATATTTACAATCTGAGAAAGACCCTGTAGGAAAATCCCAGCAGCTCCCCTCAGAGTAACCCACAGCCCCAACAAAGCATTTTCCTACCTGAAGAGCTCCCTGATTTCCCTGACAGTGGCCTGGAAGGGGATGTTTCGGACCAGGATCTTGGAGGTTTTCTGCTCCTTGGCAATCTGTTTCTTTCGGGCTGATTTCACAGCAGGCCTGGAAGCCAACAGGAAAGGCAGGTAAAGACCACAGGGCAGCAAACTCCCTTGGAACTGTGGCTCCCTCAGGATCTGGAATGTGGAAAACTGAGGCACCAGCTTACACTGGCATCCTTGGTTGTGACAGGACACCAAGAAAGATCAAATTCCAAACACCTTTAAATCCTATGTCTGAAAATTAAATAGTCCATCTTGCTACAATATAAGTCCTCAACTCAGATTTGCCATTAACTCGTGTTTTGTCACCAAATCTTGCCCTTTAATTGTCAGGAGAATGCATTAATGAATATATTTTTAAAAATTAGCTTAATGTAGGCTAATTTTGATTCTTTTTCTTCCTGTGTTATAAAACAGCACATGAAATTTTGTAACAGAGTATTAATTTTTTTTTTTTACCTCTGGAATTGTATTGCATTTGGACAAGGTCAGAATTTACCTAACACAAAAGACAGCAGCTTATTCCATAAAGCAAAGCACTTCCCATTGTGGCCTGGATACCTGCTGAAGGGATTTTCAAAATCAGACTGGATAAAAATGGTTTATGAAAGAACTCAAATACAAAGTGAAGACACAGGGAGCTGTCAGACTGCTTGTGGTCCCCAGGAACCAGATTTTCAAACAAGTTTTGACATTTAACAGATATTGCTTGCAGTAGGGTTTCCAGAGTGTCTAAAGACGGTGTTTAGGTGCCAACATTTAAATATCTGGATTAACTTGCAACTTTGCAGTTAGAATATTCTGTGCTGAGCAAAAACTAGGAAGGAATCCCTAAAAACCAAGGCTGATTCCAAATAAATTCACTCACAAGTAACCATCTCCTCCGTGCCTGGCTGCCCAGGGAAAAGGAGGTAAATACAAACTTTTTTATCAAGCAGGAAACCTGGTTTTGTCTTGATTTGAATATTATTCTTAAGCTCCCGTTCTCTCAGATGAACAGGTAAAAGGACTTCATTACCCAGAGAAGATTTCTCTCCAAGAACTTGTTAAACCCCTGGGAACTCGCAGAGCTGCCTGACCTCTCAGTAAAGCAGGGGATTCTTCCTTGAGCAGGGAGGAAAACTCTGCCTGGTTTTGGGCTCAGTTTTGGGGCCCCACTTCAGCTCATTCCTCTTTTTTTCAAATTTTATTTGATCCTTTCAAGCAAAACTGCCTCTGAGTAAAGCAGAGCAAAGGCTGATGTGTTCAACAGCTGGAGCAGTCCTGCTCACACCCCTCAGGATGCAGATGCTGGGGAAGAAGGGAAGAAGTTCCCAAGGATTACTGCAGCTGGATTGTAACTGAGGTGAGAGGTGAGCCTTACCTGACAGCTCTCTCTGAGACCTTCACTTCCAGCTTGTGGCCATCCACAGTGCAGCCCTGGGAGTTCAAACAGAGAAACAGCAGGAAAAAAGGGAATCTTTAATAGAAATAAATATATAAAAGAAATAGAAGTTAAAACAGCACTAAATTAACATTAATCAGTGATTGTTCTGTGAGGGGATATCTGGGTCTCTGCCCCCTGCAAGGGGCACCTGACAGGAAAACTCAAAGTTCAATCCTTGTACATTTTCTGGGATTTCCAGGTTGGACCAGCACTAAGAAACACAACTTTTCTATGGTTCTGTCCTTTTACAAACCCTCTTCCTACAAAAACCTGGCCCATTTTAGAGGCTGCTCCTCCTGTCCAGTGCAACCCACAGCACTGACACCCTCAGCCAGGTTTTGAACTGCCAGGTTCATCCAAGGCTCTGGAAAGAATTCCAGCCTGGCAGGCTCAGCCTCACCTGGAGCTGGCGCAGGGCTTTCTGGGCACTCTCTGGCTTCTTGTACTCCACAAATCCAAAGCCCATGGAAAGCAAAGTGCCTGGCAGAGAAAGGGGACTTGTTAAGAAAGCAGTGATGATATAAATGATAAAACCAAACCAGGAGCAAGCACTGATTGCCAAAGCTGGGGGGGGGCAAAAACTTAATATCCCATGGAAAGGGCCAGCCTGTCAATGGCTGGACTTTGGATGCTCCTCATGAGCACCTGGGCTGAGTTTTCTGAGCAAGGCACTGCTCTGGACCAGCTGGTTTTGGTGCTGATGTGAAGAGGGGATAACAGATGCTGCACACAGAACCCATGCTTTGCTTTTTATCATCTCAGTGCAGCTTCCTTAAAGAAAACACTGCACAGCAAGTGGTGGTCACAGTCAGGGGAAGCGATCCTGCTGTGGAAACAGACATTCCATAAGCTGGGGTGGGCAGCTGCCACCTCCACAACAAAGGAGAGACATCTCCTCCCCTCCCTGCACAGCAAAGGTTTGCAGCACCTGCAGTCACACCACACCCCTGCCTAATTCAGGAGCCAGAATGAAGGGACAATTAATAATGAGGGGAGAAGACACCACCCCCATTTTCATCTTCAGCACCTCAGTAGTGGCAGAGTGTAGAGATGACCCCCGGTGCCAGAAGGGATCAGGTGCTACAAGATCAGCCCACACTTTGTGCTGCCTGCTCAGACCTACAGCCAGACCCACCAGCAGAACTGAAGAATTCACTTTATTTCTTCATCTCCCAGTGAATGTGAGTTTTCAGATATCCCATTGACAGGGAAGCTCTGTCAAGGGGAAATGCCACAAAGCTGTGCAGCTCCCAGAGAAGCCACAGCTCCTCCAGCCAGGGCTTGCCTTAACCCAACTCCTCAGGAAGCGAGAGCAGCCAACAGCAGGCACAGCCACTCCTCCCTGCAGCCTGGGGGGCTCAGGGCTGGCAGGGAGAAGGCAAACCAAGCCCACTCAGCACAGCTCTCAGCCAGACATCCTTGAGGATCTGGCCATTTCCAGGATAATGCCGGGTTTAATCATCACAGGGCACCGGCTCCTGTCAGCATCCCACCCTCTTCTGTGATCCTGAAGGAGTTTGGCTTCTCCCATCTCGAGACAAGGTCACACCTCCACAAATCCCACCATGGAGCTTAACCTTCTAGACCCAGCCCTGGGGCAAGGTTTGGCTGCTGCTTGCAGCCATTTCGACGGGAATGCTTCTGGAAGCGCTGAGGCTTCATTTGCCAGCAGGAACACAAATGCTCAGCCAGATGAATGCTGAAACAACGCCACACCTGAGCCCTCAGCAAGCAGCTGAGGGAAGGAATTGAACAGCAACATCTAGAGTACCTGCTTTGTCTTTCTTCTTGGATATTGTGCAGCTCTTCAGGGCTCCCACTTTGGAAAACGTCTGCAAGGAATTGGGACACGTGATTCAGTTTCCTTTGACACTGGCTCACAACTCAGCTGCCAGCGTGGCCCACCTCCCCCAGCACACACCTGCCAGGCAGTGCAGCTGAGCCTTTCCTCACCAAATTATCTCTGTACAAATGTACACAAACAGTTCTAAAGATATGGAGACACACCTTCCCAGAAATCCTCCACCACCCCTCAGAAGGGGTGAGAGATCTGAGATGGCTCTGCAGGAACACTCTGGATTACAAGATGTCCTCAGCCAGGAGAGGCCTTAAGGGTGGGTGGTGCCTGTGATGTCCCTAGAAACACAGCTCTTCCCAAAAATGGGGGGCTAGAAGGTAGCACACTATTTATTTGTCTCCCTTGTAAAGCCAGAAATCCCAGCCCTCCACTGGACATTTATCTGTCCTCAGCTGGACCAGAGTCTCTAGGCAGACTCACAGATCCAGGATTCTTGGGCCATGGAATGTGGCCTTTTACACAGCCACAAGAAGTGCCAGAGATGGGAAATTCAGCTTTTTTTCCTTATTTTGGTATTAACACCCCACATAACTCCAGGAATGCCACACTCCCAGGTGCTCTGTTGAGGTGAAGCAGCACAATGTCAGCAGAAGCTGAAGGAAGAGCACATTCAGAAATCATCATTTATTTATTCACTGCCTCTCACACACAGAGCAGTGGCAGAGCTGCAGCAGTGCCTGTCCCAAGGAAGAGCATTACAGAAAACATGAGAAATCAGGAATGTTAAAAGATTTCCTACTGCCTCCACCTGTCTCTGGGTGGAATTAAACCCCATCAAAACAGTTCCAGATGCATTTGTCTTAACTGACACCTGGAGTGATGCTCCCAGTCCCAGCAGAACCCAGTGCTCTCTCATCTCTCACTAGGTCACACTGAAATCCTTTAAACACTGTGTCCTGATTGCTCACCTCCTTCAGTGTGTCTTCTGTGGTGGCAAAGTTCAGGTTTTTGATGAACAAGGTACACCCAGGAATATTTTCTTCTTCCTCCTCTTCTTCTTCCTCCTCCTCCTCCTCTTCCTGTGCCGCTGCTTCCTCTGAGTCTTTTATAGCTTCACCTGAAACAAGAATAAATCCAACTTTGTAAGATGCAACAAAGCCAAATTTTGGGGGAGTTGCCCATTCAAACTGTGGGGGAGCCCCTGGGATGGGGAGATCAGCCCTCACAGTGGGAAGTCACCCGGACAAAACATATCCTGGGGCTTGACACAACAGCAGAGCATCACAGAGACCCCCAGCAAGTCAGCCAAAGTTCTTACCTGGTACCAGCCCTGCTTCATCCTCCTTTCCTGGAACCCCAGCTTTTTTTTTCTGAGGGGCTGGGCTGAGGAAAACCCCCATTGGAGCCCACTCCAGGTACAGGGGCACGGAATGAAACTGTGAAGAGAAGACAGGAGAGAAATGAGGAGTGAAGGACAAGGCCTAAATTAAGAACTCTGCTCTCAGCTTCATTTTCACCCCATTCTGTGACTGAAAACAGCAGTGGAAAAGCTGGGTGACCTTTTCAAGTGGCTAAACTCTGTCACAAAAGGATCTGGGCTTACAAGACTACAGCCAAAACTCTTACAAAAGGATCCAGCCTTACAGGACCACAGCCTAAACTCTGCCACAAACGGATCCAGCCTTACAGGACCACAGCCCGCCACGGGTCACTCCTGGATTGTGAAAGGGAAAAGAAACCCTCCAGCTGTGTCACAGCCCCATCTCCAGCATCCTCTGCAGGCTGAGCACTGCTCTGCTGTACCAGGCACCTCCCTAAATCCAAAGGCTGGAATGTTGGTGCCTCTGGGATAACTCCCCGTGCCCCCCACGCTCAGAGCGAGCCCTTCCGCAGCTTCCCAACTCACCAAGACCCCAGTCCCCAGGCAGTGTCCCCACCTTGGAGTAGGCCAGCCTGGTGAAGGCTTGCTTGGCCTCTGTGGGCTCCAGGAACTCCACGATGGCTGTGATGCCTCCCTCTGGCAGCAGCACCCGGCCCAGGCTGCCGTGTTTGCCAAAGAGCTCCTCCAGCTCCACGGCGCTCGTGCCGGCCGGGAGGTTCTTCACCAGGATCACTGTCTTGCTCCTCTCACCAGCAGCCTGACACAGCCAGCAGGGAAAGAAACAATATGGGATGTAAGAGAGCAAACCCTGCAGTTTTCTGGATCTGACAGGCTGTGCTCTCCCCCTCTCTGTGTCACTCCTTTTCCCTTTCCGAAAGGACTGACGGTCACTTAGGAAACGCTCCCTGCAAAATCCACATCCCACTACAAACACATCTCATGGATGGGGATCCACAGGGCTCCTTCCCTGCCCACAGCAAACTGCCCACCATCCCAAAGCCATCACGTTATGGATCTCACCCACCCCGAGGGCAGCTGCATTTTCAAATGGATACATTTCCTAACTCATCAGGGAGGGTTCAATCCTGCAAGACGCTGAGGATTCAATTACCAATTCCCAAGAGAGCTGAGAACAGCAGGACTAGAAGAGATGGATCTCCATTGGTGCCTCCAGCTGAGCCTCTCACCTGGCTGAAGGAATCCAGGCTGACTCCGTTTTCCATGAGGAACCGGCGGATCTCCTGGACCAGCTCCGTTTCTCCCAGAGCCACTCTCACTGCCACGCTGTCTTTGCTCTCCTGCAGGCAAGAATTCAGTCACCTGCTGCTTCTGCTGCTCTCAGAAGCACATGCAAAGGGAATGTGGCAGGCAGCTTGAAGGTAAAATGCTCCAGCTCCTCTGGAGCTGTTGGAAATTGCACTGGAAATTGGAATTCAAACACATCCCAAAGTAAAATGCAATTTCCGGGAAGGATCTGAGCTTTAGGGTGTAAATTCCCACCCACCTTCCAGTGATGTAGAAATGCAAAATTCAGCCACAGGAAAGCAGAGTGGGAAGGAAGGCTGAGGACCAAGGGATCAGTCTGCTCACACCTCACAGAGGTGCTACAGCACCACAGGCCTCAGCCCGTGTGGTGCCCATGGATGCACTGAGGCTTCTCCTGTACAAAACCAGGAAGGTCCTGCCCAGAAAGAAACAGGAAAGTGATGTCCCACCCCAGCTGATCCACCACAACCCAACTCACAGCATCCAGCACTTGGCTTTTGGAAGCGTTGTACTTGTGGGCCATGGCATCAGCCACAGCGTTCGTCCCCACAAACAGCGTGTTCCAGTTGTGGGAGCTGCAGAGAGGAAACACAGCCAGGGTCAGTCAAGGGGCCCCTCTAGGCAATGATCCTGGGAAAAAGCAGCTCTGAGCACCACCATCAGCAGGCAGGGTGAAGAGAGAGGGCAAGAAGGGTGGAAGATCCCTAGAGAAGGGACAGGATGAGGGAGATGTGACTGGAGAGCAAACAGAAAGCAGTGCAGGCAGCTGAGCTCTGCTTCCCCAGTCCTGACTGGCCACAGCTCTGCAGCTGAAGTTCAGGCACTGGCTCAGAGGAACACATCCTTCCAACTGGTTTCCTAAACCCACAAAACCCATGCAAGCAAGGCTTCACTCTTTTCCCTTCAAGACAAAAAGTATCAGCCACTTCTTTCAAACTGATTTGTCCCACAGCAAGAAAAAGCTACTACAAGCTTTAGAATTACATGTGGCCAAGCAGAGGAGAAAGGCACAACTGATCTGAAACCACTCCCCTGAAGAATTACAGAATCAGACTAACTCTTATTAGAGAAGTAACTCATACCAAAGCCATTCAAACCCCTGCTGCTCACTGAGCTACTGCAGCTACATGGGCAGAGGAGTTGGGTAGGTAAGAGAGAAAGGAAACAGAGCTGCACAGCAAATGCTTCATCAACTCTGGGCACCTCTACAGCCCCTGTGCAGATCCCACAGCCATTCCTGGCAATCTGGAATGCCCAGTTGTACCTGGCACTGTTGGCTTTGTCCTTGGCCTCTTTGTGCTTTTTATAGGAGGAAGACTCTTCTGTATCTCCATCTTCCATTTTTTCCTTTTTGATGGTGGAGGGTAAAAGATGCATCATTCTGCCCTGCAAGATAGGAAGAGGAGGTTCAGCAGCTCTGGAATAATCCAGATGTCCATGTGGAGGAAATTTCCTGGCACCTTTTCTGGTCAGACCTTGGTGGAAGGAGGGAATTTTCCTTCCCAAAGGAGCAAGTCCAAGCAGCTGCAATGTGAGACAGACCCAGAGCTCCTTCCCCATCTCTACCAGGATTTTGGTGTCTGCAAAGCTGTTCAAAGCAAGCTACTCTACCACAAGAGCCTGCAGGAGAGCCTCAAGCTTTTTAACAAAACCCAGAAGCAAACTCTGAGCCACATTCCCAGCCATTCCCACCAAAGCACAGGAAAAGCACCAGCTGCTGTACCTGGAACACCTGCCCATCCAGCTCTGCCAGGGCCTTCACAGCATGCTCAGGGAGCATGTAGGTGATGAAAGCAAATCCTTTGGGTTTTTTGGTGAGTTTGTCTATGGGGAAGTGGATCTCCGAGAGGGGTCCTGCGGGAGGGAAGGCTTGGTGGTCACAGATGTCCCTGCACAGCTCTGAACTGGCACCTCCCAGACACAACCAGGGATGAGAGGAGCAGCTCTGGATGTGTGCTGAGCCACCAGCCTGGGCCAGGAGCTGCAGAGGGACAAGGAGGGCCCAGCACAAGCACCCCAAGTCCAGGTGTGGCAGTCCATGGGCTCTGACAGGTGACACAAACCAGGCAAGCTCTGAGCAGCTGCCTTCAGCTTCAGTCAGGGATACAGACTCCCACAACCTCACCCTCTCTGCCCCAGGATGCCAAGATAATCTTAAATGTGTTTAATTTGGAGGTATTGTTTGGAATGTCATGTGGATCTCAAGGATTCACCTCTAACCTGCAGGAAGCCTCCTGCCAAGCAGGCTCACATTATCACACCAGAAAATAAAGATGATGGGAGCTGGGCCATGTCCAAGAGATATGGACATGGAGCTTTGTCCACTCCCACCCAGCAGGAAAACCTCTGGACAAAGGAAAGGTGTTGCCCTGCAAGTTGCAGTCCTGTGGCAGACTCACCGTACTTGGAAAAGATCTTCTCCAAGTCCTGCTCCGTGCTGGTGAACGGCAGATTCCTGACAAAGAGCCTCCCTGATTCAGACAAGTCCTCTTCCTCCTCATCATCCCTCAGCCTCCTCTGCCAGGGCTGGTGCTCAGGTTTTGCTGGAACAGTTTCTTTTGTGGTGTTCCTGCACCGGGAAACCTCCACACAGCGTCCACCTGACCCCCAAACAACACAGAGGGACGTTGGAGGCTTCCCAAGGCCATGAACAAACAACCCCCGTGTGCAAGCGATGCCTTGAGAGGCTGCCTAGAACAGAGGCTTGACAGAGCGAAGGGAATAAAGCAGGGATTTATTAAAGGGTCTTCCAAGGATGCACCTTGGGCAGTACAAGAGCCTGGCTGAGGCTCCACCCACGATGGACACTCGGTCAGGAGTTTTCACACTTTTATAAATTTTGGTCCACTTCCATTGTGGGGTTAATTGTCCAATTACAGCTTCAGGTTATAAAGAATATTCAGGTTATAAAGAATCCTCCCAGATTGCTCTTCTCAATTTGCTGTTGTTAATACTGTTTGGGCCTGAAGCTGCAATGGTGTCCTTGGTTCTTGGGCTGGAAAAGGATTGTTTTGTCTGACTGAGCTGTGAGGAGAACTGACACTTCACGTGAAGCTCAGAGTTATAAACTAATGCAGCATGCAATCTGGGTAAGGTGAAAGCTAAAACTTATGGCATCACAAAGAGCCCAGGGTTAGACACAATTACAGCCCCACGGGGTCTGAGCAGGCTCCAAAAATAAGGGGGAGGTGGGGTTGTAAGAGCCAATCTCCATAAAAATCAGAGTATCAACACCAGCCCCCTTTCCTTTCAGGGAGCCCCAGCCTAGACCAAGCAGCCATTCCCATTCCACACACAGTATCTGCAAACAGAATTTCAGAAGTTACCCCAAGGCTTAGGCCAAGCCCAGGGCTCCAGCCCAGCCTTGCAGCACTGTCTGTACAAAGCTGGACTCGAGCAGAGTTATTTTTACCCCAACAAGAACCACCTCAAGCACACGGCAAAACACGAGGGTCCCAAAACCCCACTCCTGTCACAGCACCTGATTTATCCCAAGGAACAAGCCCCCATCTGCCTGGGAAAAACTCCAATCACAGGAGCTACTTGTGCAGGGAACACTCGAGCAGCTGAGCTCCCACGGCTGGAACGAGGAGAACAAACAGCCCTTACCCAGGAATTCTTTTTTCCGCTTCAAGGCCCTTTGCATTTCTGCTTCACTCTTCAAGTCAACAAAGATGTAACCTTGGAGGAAGGGAAGGTTCAACTGAGCATCATGTGGGGAGCACACACAACCACTAATTGGGTAATTAAGGGTGAATTGGGCTTGCTTTAATATAGATTCCGATAGACAGAGCATTCAGCTCCCATGAAAAGTTTCAATCCAGCCTGGAAATGGCCATGTCAGGCTGGAAGGCTGCCTTTTCAAAGCTTATTCTCTATATACAAATCAAAAAAATTGGACTTAGCAGCTGGAGGAGGCTTTCACAGGTGCCCCCAAGAGCAAATAAAAGGTGCATCCCTTGTTGGAGTATGAAAGGAAAAGAGCAAAGCTCCAAGGACCTGCTCACACAAATCAGCACAGTGCCCTGGGCTGCTGCAGCTATCCCAGAGGAACAGGCTTTTCCTTGGCATGGTTTAGGGTGGTTAGAATATAAAGTTCTGGATGCAGCTCAATAAAAAAAGGCTCTTGCTGCTACTCCTAAGGGAGCACAGCCAACATTACTCTGCCCACGGCATCCTGAGGGCAGCAAGTAGGGCAGGAGAGCTGCAAAGTCACAGAAAGGTCTCAAAGAATCAGGCCATGAGCCAGGGATTTGGAACTGCAGACTACAAGAGCAGAGGGGTGATCAAGAGGTCCCCAAACTCACAGATCCCACCCCCCTTCCACACACAGCTCTTACCTGAATTCTTCCCCTGGGCCTTTTTTCCCATCCGGATTGCCACTGGCTTCAGAGGGAAGAAAAATTCCCGAATTTTTTGCTGTGGGAAGAAATTAGAATTGCTTGAGTAAGTTCTCAGATACAGGAAGCAGCAAGTTGCAGGCCTGTGTATTTTATATATAAATATATAAAATATATAAATTTATATTTTACATATGAAACAGCCCACTCAGCAAAGACATCTCTGCACAGAACTTCCCCTGATCACCCACACAAGCCTCAAAAGAGTGAGAAGTGACAATTTTCTGCAAACATCTCTCAGAGGTACACTCTGAGACACCCCTGAGCCTCCCTCCCCAGCTGGGAAAACAAACTTGCCTCAGTGATGTTCGAGGGGGCCCCACGAAGTTTCACTGTGAATGGAGTGCTGGCTTCCCCTGAGCTGCCCTGCACAGAGGGGGGTGAAGAAAAGGGAGAAAAAGCTGAATGAAAGAACAAAAATCACAGCACAACCAGCTGGGCTTGGCCAACAAACAGGAGGTTGAAGAGTGGGAGGGAAGATCAGGAGATTCCCACTGCTGCTGCAGCAGCCTGGGGCAGGAGGTGCCAGCTGAAGGTGCACTGCCACAAAAATCAGAGTTCTGCTGTTTCCAGGACAGCATTTCCTGGAAAAAAAGCCTCTGAAAAGGGCACTAGCAGCAAGCCTCACCTTTGGGAATTTAGTCAGCCCTGAGGAGATTCAACAAGATTTGTAAATGGGTCACACCAGGAATGCCAAGAAAGCTGGTACCCAGTGGGCCCTGCAGCCTTCCCAGGCTGTCAGCTCAGCCCTGCAGGGACTGCCAGACACCTGCCATCCATAAAGCTGCTGCTTCAAAGAAGACAGAAGTCTAATTCTGCTGTACCTCTAGTGTGGATCCTTTTTTCTTCTTCCCTGCTGGTGTTTTTTGCTCTGTTTGTTGGGCTTTTGGCTTCTCCCTTTTCTCTGGGTGTGTTTCTGCAATGCCTGAATCCTCCTCAGTCTCACTTTCCTCTTCTTCCTCCTCAGTCTCTGTTTCTTCCTCTGTACTGGATGAGGAGGAAGAATCCTTCACCACTTTAGATTTCAGGTAATCCATATCTGAGAGGTCTTTGCTGGTAGCTGCCTTCTTCCCTTCTTTCTTTCCTGGCAGAGAGGAGAGAGCAGAGAAGATTTTTCACACAGACGCTGCTGCTCTCCCCCCAGGCCAGGAAAAAGCTGAAAACTGACACAATCATGACCATCACCTCCCTATCCTCTACCTTTTCCATGGGAAAGGCTTGAGAACAGCACAACAATTTCATCCTGGCACCTCCAGACTGAGCCTGGATTTCAACGCAACAGTTCACGTACAAAACACATTAGAAGGAGGTTTGAGGTACTCCAGGAAAAACTATTCTGCCACAATTTTAACTAAATACCCCAAGCAGGCCCCAGAGAAGGGTTTCAGGTGTTCAGTTTTACAGGGAAAAGGACACAATCACACCTCCCTTTGAGTTACCCTAGGAGAGATGAGGAGCAGCAGGGAAAGCACCACTCGCTCCACCAGAACAGCCTGAGGAAATGCCATGGAGAGAGGGAGAAAAGCTCCAAACCCACACCCATCCCTGCTGCAGGGACACTGAATTCTAAAATACCACACTGCAGCCCAGACTTGGGAGTCTTCAGAATGAACCCACTACTCCAGGTTTCCTCTCAGGAGCCAGGAGTCCCTTCCCACCAACCCTGGCAGGTTCAATTCCCAGAAATGTGCATCAAAGGCCGACCAGACAAGTTGACAGCCACCCACAGGCTCCTAAACCCACAGAAACCACATCCAGCCCTGCAAATCCTGCAGATGAAAGGGGCTGCAAGTGTGAAAGCACTTCAAGGCAAGCTGCAGATGTTTGCCTTGTTACTCCTCCCTATGACACTGGGAAAGCACAAATGTCACCCCCCTGAATAGCAGACACTGCATTTGCCACATTTCCCCAAATTTGGGGAAAAACCCAGACATTCCCAGCACAGAAAGGTGAGACCCCACTCTCCTGGTGACACTGAGTCCAACCCTGTCACTCACAGTCACTGTGCCTGAGACAAGCAAAGGGTGACAGCTCCCTCGGGTACCTTTCATCTCCTCCTCATCTTCAGAGGCCTCATCTTCATCCTCACTCAGCTCCTCAGACTCATCTGAATCAAAGTTAAGGTAATCAGCTGCTGCTGACTTTCCCTTCTTGGGCTGCTCTGCCAAAGTGTCATTAGCCCAAGTGGCCACCTGGGACCTCTTCTGGTGAACCACCAGGAACTCCTGGAATGTTTTATCTTCCTCCAGCTGTGGGGGGGGGAAAAAAAGACAAGCTGTGAAGAGAGACTCATTGTGAATCTGAAATCCAAGATATCACCTCATTTCCAGCAGTGTAAAACCAAAAATCCCTTAAGGGGAGCTCAATCTACACTGACAACATGATTAAAGTCTTCTCAAGGTGTCCCATTCCTACTCTTTTTTTTTATAATTGGTGTTTAGAAAGTACTTCAAAGAGGAAAACAAAACAATAAAATGAGGAAACATCAGGTAAGTTAAATGTGACAAAACTCACAAATGGTTAAAGCCCAGAACTGCTGCAACAGAACTGTCCTGGGTGCAATGTGTGCTCACAGGGATAGCTGACCATTAAAAAGTTGAACCCCCACACTGGGGTTGTTAAAATATTTTTTTACAATAGAACTGGGCTGTCCCAGCCTGAATTAACAGCATGGAAAGCAGGACAGAAAGGAACTATTCAGCAGCAAGAATGCAGGGACAGAAATCCAACCTCAACTCACCTCCTTTAAGTTATCCACTGGATCTTTCTTCTTTTTACCCTTGGGAAAAAACCCAGAGAGGTTCATTAGAAGCACAAGCAATTCCAGGTAACCCAACAGCACAGGCACAGAGACCCTGAGGCAGGAAACAGCAGCACCAGGACTCCAGCACACGCTGTCCCAGCTGCTCTGCCCCCTTCCCCACAGCCCAGGCCACCCTTCTCTGGCACTGCCACACATCAGAGCCTCCAGGAATCAGGCAAGACTCACCTTCTTTGTGTCTGCAGGAGCAGTTGCCAAGGGCTGCTTGGTCTGCTGTTCTGAGGCAGGGGCCTTCTGAGAGTGCTTGCTCCAGGCTTTGGGTTTTGTGGGGTCACCAAAAGACTTGCACAACTCCACCTGGAATGAGTCAGGTCCTTAATGAACAGGTGCTCAGCAGCCTGGGCTGTAACTGCTGGCTAACTGCACTCAGGAGTTACTGTAACCCCGATGGGATGGAGGGTGTGTGCAGGAACAACTTTTTACAGTTTGTTTTAAAAGCACAGAGCTACACACTGAATCACCATGGGAAAGTCAGGAGTGGACAGGCACAGAATCCAGGGATGGCTTGGATTGCAAGGGGCCTTAAAGTGCCACCCCTGCCATGGCCAGGGACACCTTCCACTGTCCCAGGTTGCTCCAAACCCTGTCCAGCCTGGCCTTGGACACCTCCAGGGATCCAGGAGCAGCCACAGCTTCTCTGGCACCTGTGCCAGGGTCTGCCCACCCTCCCAGGGAGGAATCTCTTCCTAAGCTCCCATTCCTTAAGAATCCCAGGGAGATATTTGTAGAGATGAGCTCACTGTGACTCTGGAAGTGTCTATGAAGCTTTTGTTGAAGTGGTTCAGGGCTGTTTGAGCTTCATCCTCAGACCTGTAGCCAATGAAGCCGAATTTCCGGAACCTCCCATCCTTCGTGTACTTGAGGCAGCAATCAGTGAGCGTGCCAAAGGCAGCAAAGAGCTTCCTGAAGCGCTCTTCCTTCATCTGGGAAAGGAGGGAGGCCAGCAGGAAGGGAAATCAGCCACAGAGAGGCTCTGAGGACAAGTCCACCCAAAAATATTCTGTCTCAAGGGGCTTCTGGAAGGCTGCAGAAGCCACGTTGTGAACCAAACCCCTACTTCAGCCACCAAAGCTGTTCATCTTCCCCACGAATCCGCACATGGTGAACAGGGTGGGATCCTGCCGGGCACAGCAGCACTGAGAGCACCTGCCCCCAGCTCCCGGACAACGAGGGGGGCACAGTGACCACAAGATCTACTGCCCACCCTGAGGGGCTGCCACCTGCCCAGCCCGTTCTGCTCACGCTGCTTCCTGCACCTTCCTGACTCCTCCAGGAGCTCTCCCACCATTCTCCCCCCAGAAGCGTCCCCGTGTTCCCCACCCCAGCACTGACCACGACCCGGATCCCCTCACAGCCCCTTCCCCCGGCACATTCGCCGCTCCCCCTCCAAAACCTCATCCTCCCACCACTTCAAACCTTCTCTCCCAGGGGATCTCCCCCATCCCCACCACACGCTCCCCTCCCGGTGCCTCTCCCTGCCCGGGATCCCGCTTCCCCTCTCAGCGTCTCCTCAGACCCATCCTAGGCCCCGCACGCCCCCCGCCCCCCGCCACCGCACAGACGCCTCACCCCATTGGGGAGATTCTTCACAATAAGCCGCGACATGGCAGCGCCAGGCGCCGAGGAGGGAGCGCTCAGCGCCGCGCACGCCACCCCACGGGCGCCGCCATCTTCCCCGGGTCACGTGGTCCGCGGGCGGCACCGCGCATGCGCGGGCGGGACCCGGATGTTGGTCCTTAGCAACGGCCCCTTAGCAACGGGGCCTGCGGGGCTGGGGGCCGCGGGAGCAGCGCTGGGGCACCGGGCACCGGGCACCGGCAGCGGCGGGGAGGGCAGGGGAGCGGGATGACGAGGGGGTGATCACCCCCGGGTTGTCCCTCAGAGCGCGGCTGCAGCTTCCCGGCCCGTCCGCGCTGCTCGGCAGTGCCGCAGGAGGGAGCTCCGCGCCCGCCGCTCCGGACTCCGGGCGGCCACTGAGCCAAAGCCCCTCCAGAGATGTTGAGTTTGCGCGGAGGATGGCGCTGAGGGCCTCCATGTCACACCTAAAAGTCATGAGGGAGCGAGGAGGGAAGGGGGACGGAGGGCTTGGCCCAGGAAAACTGGATCCCTGAATATATTCAAGGTGCCAGGTTGGACGGGGCTTGGAGCAGCCTGAGGCAGTGGAAGGTGTCCCTGCCCATGGCAGGGGATGGAATGAGATGGGCTTTAAGGCCCCTTCAAATCCAAACCACTCTGCTATTGATGAATAAAAGCAGCTTCCCTCCAAGGGATGGCTAAATATCCCCACAGCCAGAGGATGTTGTGTTGTGAGAGCTTTGAAGGATTAAAGAGAGCAAAAATCATGGAATAAAGAAATCCCTTGAGGGTTACTGAACACTGCACATCCTTTCCCACCTGAACATCCACTACAGCTTCCCCATGAGGGGCAGCTCCAATCCCTGCTGTGAGCCGAGGGAACAGCCGGAGCTGTGCCAGGGGACAATTAGCTTGGATATCAGGAAAAAAGGCTCTTCCTGCCAGAGGGGGGCCCAAAGTTGGATTCCATTATTCCTGTAGGTCCCTTACAACTCAGGATATTTTATGCTTCCATGATCTGCTGGAGGCTGAGCAGATCTGGGGGAGCAGAACTGTTCCTCAAGTATCTATTCCTGCTCACAGCCCCGCTCTGCTTGTCTCACACGAGCCCAGAAATCCAACTTTACACCTTTATTCCCAGAGGGAGATGCTCAGGACAGCTCTGTGCTTCAGCAGCAGCACTCACCCACTCTTGCCACACTTTGGAGTTACCCCAGGGATGACCTGGAGCAATTCCACCCCCCTCACACCATCTCCTAATGCCGCTTTGAGGCTGCTCCAGCTGGCTGAGCCCATCCCAGAGGCTGAAGGCAGCAGGGAGACAGGGCAGGAACTGGCAGGGGAGACAGCCCCAAGCCAGCCACATGCCAGTGTCCAGGCAGGATTGGGGCACAGCTCTGCTCTCCCCCAGGGTGAACAGCAAGGGAAATGCATTTTCCAGGGAGGCAGAGCAGAGGAGATGGCCAGGCTCAGGGCAGGGGGAGCAGGAGAGAGTGGGATGCTCTGGGAACACCATCAGTACCCTGCTCGGAGGGACAGTGCACAGCACAAGCCCCTCTCTCCCACAGCCCTGGGGCTCCCAGGACAGCTGCTCCTTTGTCCCTTCTCCTGCCCTTCAAGGGGTCTCTGGGAGGTGTCACAGCACAGGCACCCAGCTCCCTCCCCCCTCACCCTCTGCTCCTGCCTCGTCCTTGGCCGGGCTGTCAGGGCTGTCACTTGGGATGAAGGCTGGCACTGACAGGACCCTCACGCCATCACTAATGCATCCAGACCTTGCCCTTGTCACTCCTGTCACTTGTCCCCCTGGCTCCCTCCCCGTGTCCCTCTCACCTGCTGCGTGCAGCTGGCAGCAGTGCCCAGCTCCTGCCCATACAGCACTGACCACCCCCATCCCGGTGTCACTGTGTGTCACCTGTCCCCACAGCGGCGCTGGGGTGGATGCAGGTGGCCAGGTGGAAGCTGGGTGGGGCAGGGAAAGGGAAAGGCTTGGTTTCCTGAACTGGCCTAGAGCAGCAAGAGGCAGAGGGTGACTGGGAGCAAAGGTCACACATCCACCCAGCCAGGTGCTGTCCAGAGAGAGCCCCACATTTGTCTGCTGTCTCCCCACTCCATGTTGGGGTGCCCAAAGACTGGTGGCAGGGTCCAGGTGACAGCTGTCCCTTCTCCCCCACTCTCCAGATCCGTGCTGGGCACAGAGGAGCACCCACAGCTCCATCAGCCACGGAGGAAGGGCAGGACGAGGTCCCAGTGAATTCCAGCCAGGGAAGCTGTTGGAGGGTTTGCCCAGCCCCTCAGTGCCAAAGAGCAGGGGTCACCTGGCTGTAAGCTGCTATTATGGGCTGCCTGCAGCTTTGGAAAGCGGGGGACCACGGCATCAGGGCCATGGCTCTGTGGGGATGGGAGGCAGGTGTGGGCAGAGGGACAAAGGGATGTTGTGCTCTGGGGTGTGGGGGCAGGGGGGAGGGGAAAGTGCTACTGAGAAGGAGAGAAAGAAAAGTAAGAAGCTGCTGCAGAGCCTGTCTGCCCCTGGGTATGAGAAGGCAGAGGTCAGATGCAAAGGCTGCTGTGGTGTTTGGAGAGATGCTTCTCTCGCTCTGTGCCACCTGCAGTGTCCAAAGGGACCCCAACTTCTCCAGGTGCCACCCATGCCACGCCAGGCAGGCAGAGCAGTGACCCCGAGCCAGAGCAGCTGCTGTGCTGTGGTGTCCTGTCCTGGACAGCCCTGGCACTGCCAGCCCTGCTGAGAAGGACGAGCACAGCCCCGGGGTGCCCTTCATGCCTGTCGGATCGGGAGTGCCTCGGCCACCGCCGGACGCTCCTGGAGGTGAACAGGGAAGGTAAAAGATCCCTCTGAGCCCAGGTCACCTTGGCTGTGACAGATGCCAGGCAGCCTCTCTGGTGCTCACAGGATGCTGCTGAGCAGCTCTGGGGGCTGTGAGGGGTTCTGAGTGTACCCACACCCCCCTCCATGGCAGAAACCAAGATTTCCTTGGCACCCAGACCTTTTCTTTTAGATATGGGAAATAAGCAGAATTCAGCCTCAGGGTGTTTCTGCAGAGGGCTGTCACCTGGCTGGGGACCTTCTGGTGGCTAAATTAACCCACAGATAGCAGCAAGGACAGGGATGAATGGGACCCAGCAACACTGCCAGGCTGCTTTTGGTGTGCTGACCCTGCTTCAGTGGGTAACATTATTTTAATAACAGCACCATGGGAAATGCTGCCTGAACCTCCTCGGTTTTGCTGCTGGAAACATTAAATTTTGGGAGGGGAGATGGCCAGAGCCTCCTTGAATGACCAAATTGTCCTGAGGGTCCTGAAGGAGATAAAGGGCTCCTTTTAATGATACAGCAGGTGCTTGGAAAGGCAGTGCCCGCAACACTTGTCCCTGCAGTGTGCTGCACAACGGGATGGAGCCAAGGGAGGAGGAGGAGGAGGAGGAGGAGAAATTGCCCTTGTGAAGGGCTTCATCCCTGGGATTCTGCCCAGCCTGGCCTGCCAGATCCTCTGCTAGAGGGACAGGATGCTGCAAGGATCCTGTCCTTGCCTGGGGGAGTGACTGCTGCAGTGTCACTGTGGGCAGCACAATTTGGCTTCCCAGCACACCTACCCTCACCTGAACCTGCAGCTAAGGGGACAGGCTGGAAGTGTGTCCATGCTCCTGCTCTCTGCCCTCATTTTGCCTGCAGGCTTTTTGGTGGAGATTGTGTCTTTTCAAAGCCTTCCAGCTGAACTGCAATGCTGAGGATCAGCAGATGAGGGAGAGGATGAGGAAGGGCAGGAGGGATTTTCCCCCTCACATCGGGCACAAACAAGCTGCTGATGCCAGCTTGACTTGCTATGGAGGAGGATTCACAAAGGACTTGGAAATCCAGATAATCCAAGTGCTTTGCATTACAGCAGCTGGGGAGCAGAGGTTAAACCCCTGTCTGTAATAATTAATAACTAATTCATCTGCCAGAACAGTTGATGGGACCACACCTGGCCAGGAGAGGAGCCACCACCAGAGCAGGTCTCAGACCTTCCTCCTCTCGCTCTGGAGCAGTGGATGGTGGTGGCTGGCAGAGCTGAAGGAGATGATCCACGAGATCACTCCGCCCATCATGGCCTTCCATGGTTCTCCAGAGGGGCTGGGCTGGGCTTTGGCACTGAGCACACACACACACAACTGCCAAGACTGGGGTGGGATTAAAGGAAAGCTCGATCCAGGCTCTCTCTTGACCCCACCTAAAGCTGGGGGAGATGTTGGCTGTGTTCTGCTGCAGCTGGCCCAGGCTGCTGCTGTCACCCACCCAGCACACTGTTTCCTCCAGGTGACAGATAAGGTCCAACTCATTTTCCAAGCTGTCCCGAGCAGCATTTCCCCTCAGACCTTGTCAGACTCCCCACCAGCCTTCCTGGTGGGTGTGGATGGGAGCCTCCATGAGGAGAGGGATTTTCCTGCTGCTGCCCTTGCTGGGTCTCTCCTTCATCCATCACCTCTTCCACCGCCTTGAGTTTCCTTTATTTCTGTATTTTTGGGTGTGTGTGTGTGTGTGCAAATGGGCTCAGGGGAGGGTCCAGGCAACAGCTGCCTTTGATCAGCGTAACATGTGGGAGATGGAGCACTTCAGGAATGCCGACTCCTGATCAAAGGTGGGAACACAGTGACAGCCGGGACTTGGCAAAAACCCATCGCGGCTAATCCTTGCTGGGGAGCTGGGGGTCGCTCAGGGACCCACACAGGGAGAGCCCTCAGCCCGTCAGGGGGATGGATCCGTGTCCCGGGGGGTGAGGGGAGCGGGGCTGCTCCGTCTGCCCCAGGGCTCTGTCCTGAGCAGGGCGTTTTCCTCTCTGCAACAACAGACGGGATTCCCACCTCTGCCTCGCTTCTCCATCATCCCGGCACCCTCCAAACCCTGCAGCTCCTCCCTGGAGAGGGAGCTGAAGGAAAAGAGGGGCAGCGATGCCCTGAGACTTCTATCACCTCCAAAAAGATGGATGGAAAGGTCATTTGCTCTAAAAACAGCTGGGAGGAAAAGGGAAGACAGATCGGCCCCTCCTGACAGGCAGCCGGGGTTTGGGGACAGCGGGGACACAGCCCAGCCCCTGCTCCCTCCCAGGTGTGTGGGTGGCGGTGCAGGACGGCCCCGGTGCCAAGGATGTCCCGTGTCACCTTCCCCCGCGGCCGCTCTTATCTCCCGGCGGCCTTTCCTGATAATCCCGGTGGGGAGCCTGGCTGGAGGAGCAGGTGGACCCCGGCAAGGCGTTTGTCAAGCCCAGCCTCCCCCGAGCTACACCCAGCCCCTCTCCACCGCACCATTCGGCTCTTCCAGCGGATGGGTTTCACTCCAGCTTTTCCCAGCCTCAGGAACACCCTCCATTCCCAGCAGGAATAATCCCACCCCACCTGCCTGATGCTTCCCGCACCCCCTCGCCCTGCCTGGACACACCTTCCTCCTCGCCGTGGCTATTGAGGCTTGGTCGAGGCTCCTCTGGCATGTTAAAAAGGGAAGCTTTTAAAAAGGGCCGATAAGGGCGGCTCCCTCGGGGTCAGCCCGTGTCCCCGGCGGGGTCACAGGTCGCTTCCTCGCCCTGCGGTGCCTGATAATGAGTCCATCGCGGCCGGGGGGACGGAGACACGATTTATCAGCAAACCCTGGGAAAATAAAGGCATGAAAATGCTCGTGCAGCAGGCTGGGAATCTGGTAGGGATGAGCATTTTTTTTGGGGTGGATGGAGAGTTTGGGGTTTAAGAGCTGATGGGGGTGGCGCAGAGGGAAATTGGGAAGCAGGGAGCAGTGGGAGTGGTGGCTGAGGTTTGGGATCCCCCACGGCTCCAGAGAGGCTGCCAGGGCGAGTGGGGATGGCTGAGCTCATGGGATCATTTAGATTGGAAAAACTCTGCAAGATTATGGGAACCACATCCTTCAGTGCCACATTCACCCACCTTTTAAATTCCTCCAGATTCCACCAGTGTCCTGAGCCAGTGCCTGACAAGTCTTTCCATGCAGAAATTTTCCTTAACATCCAACCTAAACCTCCTCCAGTGCAACTTGAGGCTGTTTCCTCTCTTTCTACCTGGGGGGAAAGACCAACCTCCACCTGGCTCCAGCCTCTGTTCAGGGAGCTGTGGAGAGCAGGAAGCTCCTCCTGAGGCTCCTTTTCCCCACAGGTGGCTCATTCCAGACCAGGATAAGCAGCAGGCAGGGAATGCCAGACCCACAGAATATGGGGCTGAGGAGGTGCTGGGTCTTCCCAGGGAGCGAATGAACCTGAAGGTTCCTTGGAAAGACTTGCCAGAAAAATGAGCCCCAAGAAAGTGTCAATAAGGCAGGAGGGACGCTGTGATCAGCACTGCCACGTCCCCACAGACACAGTCACATCATACAAGCCCCAGCCCAAAGGGCTCACCTGCCAAAATATCCCCCACAAACCAAGATCCACAACCCCCACTACAGCCACGTCCTGCACCAAAGAGCAGGGAGGGAAACTGAGGCACAGGGTGACACAGCCAGAGTGCCACCACAGCCTCCCCATGCCACACCTGCTCCAGCACGGAGGACAACCCAGGGACCCTCACTTTTGTGGGGGTTATGGAAGTGACCAGAGGCTTCTCGAGCTGTGGAATCAACCCTCAGCATCCCATCCCATCCCATCCCAGCTGGGCACAGCAGAGCTGACACCAGGCAGGGATGCAGGGGGAATCTCAGAGAGGCAGCAGTGAGGGACAGACAGCTTTGGGAGGCGAGGGGACAGCGCTGGGCACTGCTCAGGCTGCTCTGAGGCAGCACAGGGTGACAGGCCACCGCTGCCACCTCGGGAGGGCCACACTCGGTGACAGCAGCGCGGGGAGGGCCCGATGTGACAGGGGACGGCTGTGACACGAGGCCACGGGGCAGCCCCCACCGAGGACTCGCCACCTGCCCCAGCTGAACTCCCTCCTCCGCCTCCCCTCCACCAGATGAGTCTCACAAACGCTTTTCCCTCTCGGAGAGGCTGAGCAGGGGAATATTGGGAGCACCTGCCTGCCTTGGCCGGGAATCAAAGGTGTTGGGATCCCTGCACGGCACAGTTATCCCTGGGGAAACGCCACGTGTGGGAATGTAGGGCACCCCCTCTCCTCAGTGACCCTCCGTGGGAGCAGCACACAATTAAAACAAGCAAGGCCAGATGGTTTATTAGCAATTACAGAGTTGGGAGCTGCCACTTCTCCCGTTCCAGCTCCAAGGCATCAGGAATGGGTCCATCTCTGAATGTTTCACACACATTTCCTGGCAGGAGAGGTTGGATTTATTTGGGAATGCAGCACTCTGATACCTCAGCAATGAGTTTGGTGAGTGGAGAGGGGGGATTGGAGCAGATTGTGGCATTTAGGAGGCAGATAAGGGAGAAATGGAAATTGTCACCTGAGTTAATACTCATTTGTTTGGCATTATGGAATCATTAAGGTGGGAAAAGACCTCCAAGATCATCAGATCCAGCCTTCAACTGAGCCAATTTTGGAATTTCAGCAGTGGGGGGGTCTGTTCTCTTCAGTGTAGTTGGACACCACATTGCATCTCCCTTAGCATGGGTTTGGTGAGAGCAAACAGGTACCCCAGGGGAGGAGAAACCTTCATTAGTGCAGCTCATTAGTGCCTGAAACCTGCAAACCTAAGGCTGCTGTGTCAGCTGGAGGATGATGATGAAGTCCAGTTCTGTAGAGGGATTCACCAGGCTCTCACATTTGCACAGCCAAATTCTCTGCATTTGTTTTCCTGTTCCTCTCAGATGTTCGCACCATAAATGGGAGGTGACCTTGGATGTGACCAGGATGCGCACAGTGACACCCTGCAAACTGGAGAGCCCAGCAGGACCCCCAGAGGACTCCCAGTCCTCAGCTCATGTCCTGCCAGCACTCTGCTGAGGCTTTAATCCCTCTTGGGGAGCGTTCTGCACCCTGGGCACTGGTGCAGGATCCAGAGAGGAGCAGCCAGCCAGCACCTCCATCTCAGCATCCCTGCCTCTGCTCTACCAGCCACACCTGCAGGGATATTTTGGCTGGAAGGGGAGCTGTTATTACCTTCTGGGCGGAGTGGAACATCACTTTTCTCCCTCTCTTTCCCTTTGTCTTCAGCAACACTGCCCCCGTGCCAGGACACCCACCTGAGCTGGTGGAGCTGCCCCCACAGTGTTCCATCCCCCCCAGGGTTTGTAGCCTGCACATGAGCCCCTCCCTGGACACCTCTGATAGTTTATATCCCATGCTGGGTTTCCTCCCTGCTGGGGGGTGGAATTTGAGTGTCCTTTTGTGCTGGTGAAGCGTTGCAGCAGCGTGAGCTGGCGATGGGAGCAGAACAAGCTGTTCCAGCAGGGGACAGAGCTCCAGCCCTTCTCCTCCTCCAGGGCTTGGCAGGCTCCCTGCTCCATCCCCAGATGCTGACAAGTGGCACCAAGCTCCCTGCCAAGCCCAGCATCCAGGTGGGGCTGCAGAGGAGCCTGTTCCTCACCCTGGGCAGAACAAAGATACTGATTTGGTGAGGTTGGGTGCAGGTGGTTTGCTCCAAGATGGAAAGGAGGCTCCACACAGGTGGATCAGCCCACAGGGAGAAGTTCCTGTGGTCCCAAGGTCCTGCCTAGAAAGGGTTTGGAATTCCTCGAGGCCAGTGCTGGCTGTAGGAGAGCACAGTGTGCTCTGTGCCCTCGTGCTGTTTCCCCTAAACAAACCCCTTTATTCCAGCAGTGGTGGTCAGGCAGCACGCTGCACCTCACTCCCATGTGTTTGGCAGGAGCAAAGAGCCTTCTCCAAGCCCAGATTCCCCACTGCAGGAGGAGCCTCTGTGACTGAAGCAAAGCCTGGCCAGGAAATGAGCAGAGACACCAAACCTCACTTTTTCATTTTTATTTTATTTAAGGGTGGTGCTGCAACTGCAACTTTGCCTCCTGCAAAGGTTTATTTTTCTGCTGGCAAGGCTGGATGCTGGAGGCTGCCAGGCAAGAGGCTCTCCAAGCGAGGAACTACAAAGCAGGCTGACACCTCTAATGAATTACAGTAATACCAGCTCGGGGTGAACTCTAAAGTGCCTGTTTACACAATCACTGACCTCCCCTCACCCCCTCTCTGGGGCCAGGCCCCCCCTCTTTGATGGATCACAGCTGAATGGAGGCAGTCCCCGGTGTTTATCATCTCCCAGCTCTGGGAAGGGAAGGAATAGCAGCATTTCCTGGCCAGCACTGACAATTCAATACCCAACCAACACTTGCTCTGAGAAATACCCCCTGCATCTCCCTTTGAAAGTCCCATTTGTGGTGGGAGGGCTCTGTGCAGGGAAGAGGCTTTTGCAGGATCAGGCACTGGGACATACAGGCAAGGACAGCCCCTGTGCTCACCAGGCCTCAGTGCCCTGCAGGGATGCTGCTCTTGGCCAGGAGATCCTCTCTGGGCTGTTGTTCTGACTTTTTGCCATTTTGGTGCAGGAATTTTTCCATTTCCCTGTGTCCTGGTGCTCAAAAGCTGCCAGCTCCTGGGTCTCAGGGATCAGGGATTGTTCCCTCTGACAGGGGGGATGTGGCAGACTCAGTGCCAAGCTGGAGGGAACGGGTTCTTCAAGGAGCCCTGCGTTCCTGAGGGTGGGAAATGAGTGTTTAGATCAAATGGGGTGGGACAAAAAAAAAGCCAATAAAGCAGGAGGTTCCTCCTGTCCCACCTGCAACACTTCCAGCCAGAGCTCCCCATGACCACCACAGGCATTTCCCTCTGTCCAAATCAAACCCTGCTCTGTGAGGGGGCTGGAGATGTGTCCCCAGCCCTCAGATGTCCTCAGAGGTCCCCAGCTCTGCTTGGATCTGTGCCCAGCAACTCTTCCTCCCTGTCTGCTGAGCCTGGTGAACACCCCAACCCTTCCCCAGCCTCGGGGAATGCCGTCCTTCACCTCCAGGACCCACATCCATGGGCGTGGAGCAGCACAGCCGTGGCTAAGGGAGCACAAGAGCTGCTCAGCCCCCTCTCGTGCCCTGTGCCAGAGTCACGGCAGTGCTGGGGGTGGGAAGCAGCTGAGGCATCACCAGAGGCAAGGCAAGGAGAGGTGCCGTGGCCACGTCCCAGTGTGTCCCAGCCCTGACTAACCAGAAAAGAAGAGTTTGTTGGGAGGATGCTCAGCTTGGAACATCCAGCAGAGGAAGGGCAGTGCGGTGCCACCGTCCCCCGCTGCTCTCACACGTGCCTGTTTTAGCTCTGCAGCTGGGGACTGTCTTTAATACAGCCAAGCTTTCCTACTCAGAGGATGAGAACTCCAGGGCTGGTCCCTGGAGAAGGCACTTCTCCGTTTCCCTGCTTGCCCTCTGCCCTCTTCATTTTGTTCTGGAGTTATTTTTGGAAATAAAAGCTTTTTTCTTTGCCCTTCCTCTGGCCCCCATCTCTCTGCCAGCCAAAGTGGCATTTTAAGCCTCCTGCCCACCCGACCAGAAAAATGGTGGCTGAGGCAGGGTAGAGTTAAACCTTTCCATCCCTCTCGAATCATTAACTGCCCATCAACTCAGCTGCCCAGAGAGGAGCTCTCAAAAGCCTCAGTGGAGACAACCTGCCCCCCATCAGGGGTTCATGAGGGCAAGGAGAACCACGACCCCCAAAGTGGGGTCTCACTCCGTATCTCCTCCCCTCCAGCACTACAAAATCCACTTGATTAATTCAGCATTGAAGTATCTACAGTCCCCCATTGAATACAAAATCCCAGCTGCATTCCATGTCCTGCTCCCACCCAGAGCTGGGTGAATCAGGGAGGTCCCACCCCAAAAAGAGACTCAAACCAGGGACCTTGTGCCACCAAACTCACACACAGAGCAGGGGAGGGACCTGCTGGCAGCCAGGGAAGGGATGTCTGAGCCAAAGAGAAGGAGCCCAGTGACCTCCAGGTACCAAACCTCCCTGGGCTTCTTTATTCCTGCTGGAATTCTCTGCAGCTGGAGGGATGGAAACACTAGGAATTGCTGGTTGCTCCCTCAGCATCCCAGAGGAGGCAGGTCCCTGTCACTCACGGGGACCACGACACTGGCAGGAGGGTGCTGGGAGCCAGGAGCCAAACTACACTTAAGGGGAATAAAAATTCCCAGTCCCAACCATCCTCCCTTTCCCACAGATGAACATTTTGCCACACAGGATAAGCACCTCAAAGAGCCAAACGCTTCCAAACCTCCCCATTTCCCAGGAAAGCAGAGTGCTTGTCCCTCCTCCCCATGCTGGAGCACAGGGAAGGAGGAATTTTCAGAGCTCTAATGTTTTATCTCAACCTCTGGGAATGAAACAGTTTCCCAAAAGACACAAAGCCCATAAAAACCAGCAGCAAGGAGCCAGTGTGGACACCTGGAGAGCTCAGCATCCTCCTCACACCAGCCAGCATCAGGCACTCAGGCAAGGAAGCGATGCATGCACAGAGTTATTCCAGCCTCAGCTGCTGGTGATCCAGGGATATCTCATCCTGAATTATCTCCAAGCTCTGGTGTTTAACATCCCCTGGCAGACAGCCCTCTGCCTCCTGAGGGTTTCCAGAGCTGATATTTCTGGCTTCCCTGACATCCCACAGCAGTCAGGTCCCGTTGGATCCTAGAGCTAAGCAGGTTTGGATCCCCTGTGTGGGAACAGGATGGGCCAAACTGAGCACCTCGTGTTCCCAGCAAGGCAGGAGCCCAGGAAAATCCATCCACAGCTGTGCTGGTCAGGGTGGCTGAAATTTTCACTGCCCTGCCCAGATCCTGATTGGCACAAGGGGTTAAAAAATGGCTTTTAGCCTCCTGCAGGACACCGGGGCTTCCTGGCTTAGCTCCATCCTCCCACCGCGGCTGAGCCCGGGCAGGAAAGCTCCCAGGGAATGTCTTCCCGTGGAGCCGCCGGGATTTGAGCGGAATGGCTGGGCAGGCTCTGCTCCGGCCAGAGGAGCCGCCACCACAAGGTGTCACCCGCCCCCTTCGCCCCGAGCCCCCCGAGAGCGGGGCCGCGGCTCCAGCGGGGCTGGGGCAGCGCCCCGAGGGGTCCCCGGCCACGGCCCCTCCTCCCCGGCAGCATCGGGGGGACCCAACCGCATCCCGGGCTCGCTCTTGTCCCGTCCCCATGGCAACCCCCGGCTGCAACACTCAGTGCCCAGCGCTGGACCACGGGATGCTCGGCACAGCATCCCTGTCCAGTCCTGAACGCAGGCCTGAAGGGCAATTATTCCTCCTTAAATTTCCATTTGCACGGAGAACTGCAACCCAGACTCTTCCAGATAAAAAAGAAGCGGTTTTCAGACTCGTAATTTTAAGCTTTCTACCTCAGGAGTGCAATAGAATCATGGAGTGGTTTGGATTGGATGGGACCTTAAATTTCTCATTTCAATCACTGCCATGGACAGGGACACCTTCCACTATCCCAGGTTTCTCCAGGCCCTGTCCAACCTGGCTTTGGACACTTCCAGGGATGGGACAATAGCAGGTACCTGTACAGAAAAATGTGCAGCTGAATTACCACAGACAGGGGTTGAGTGGAATTATCACAATTCACACCAGAACACACTGGGCTTGCAACTAAATAAATCAGAAATTTATTTAAAGCACAGACTCAAGGTATTTTTCTCCAATTTAATTCAAACAAAAACCTCAAAATCAAAGATAAAAAGCAATTAAATGACAAGGTTGCCCCAAAGCAGACAGGACAATTCTGCAAACACTAGAGGTGAACAATTTGGATTCAAGGGGAAATTCACTTTTCTCCAGCAATGTGCCTGGAGCTCCCACAGCACTCCCAGATTGTCAGATCTCTGTTTTTTCTGACTAAAAACACTGGTGAAAACTCAGCCAGCCTTGGTGTTAGCCCACAGTCCTTGGGCATTGTCCAACGACTCCTTTCCCTCCCCCAGCCTTGGCAGGGAGAAGAGGAGCTGCCAACAGGTAAAACCCTCCTTGTGACACATCAAAAGCTCTGGGGGAAGGACAAGAAGACACAGGTCCTCTTCTGATGACACGAAGATGTTCAGCTCAAGTGACAGCAGCTGAGAACCAAGGGCAGCCCCTGCAGAGGAAGGACACCAGAGGGTTCAGCCAGGCCAAATTTAATGCAAAAAGTAGTGGTTTGTTTGTTTTTTTCTGCCCCCACTAAGTCCACATCAGTTTTGTCCCAGCCAGGTGATCTCCAAGCCCAGCATGCAGGAATTCCATGCTGCTGCCTGAGAGGGGAAGGGCTGGAGCTGCAGGAAGAATTTCAGTGCTCTGGGGGGCTGTTTATTGGGAAAACTCCAGCAAATCCAGCAAGTGAGCAAGGCAGGGAGTGCCTGTGCCCTTGGCACACAGGGAGGGCACCTGGGACTTGTAAAAACCAAGTGCTTTATCCCTTTTTCTCCCCTCCATCTTTCCTGTACCACCCCTCTCACGGCACCAACAGCACCACAGAGCGAGAGCCCCTCACCTGGTGCTGGGACACAACAGCCCTTCCTTCTCCTCCAGCCTGAAAGAGAAATAACAGATCCCCAAAATTCAGGTTGGCTTTGTTTGAGGCACCTTGCAGGAAATGTTGGTGTTGCCACCAGAGCCAGCACAGCCACACTGAGTCCAGGGAGAGATGGGTCTGTGGGAGCCGGGGCTGGGGACATTGCCCAGCACACACAGAATATCCTGAGTGCAAAGGGACTTTCAAAAGCCATCAAATCCAACTTCTGGCCCTTCACAGGACACCCCAACAATCCCACCCTGTCCCTGGGAGCGTTGTCCAAATGCTTCTGGAGCTCTGTCAGCTTTGGGGCTGTGTCCATTCCCTGGGGAGCCTGGGCAGTGCCCAGCACCCTCTGGGGGAAGAACCTGCTCCTGAAATCCATCCTAAACCTCCCCTGACACCGCTCCAGCCATTCCCTGGGTCCTGTCACACCTCCTGGACTGCACACCGATGTAACATCCACAAGATCTCAGAAACAGAAACCTCTAAAGGATCCCAAAGTCACACACACAAAGCTTGGCTCGTTATCAGAACCAGCAGCATTTTGGCCAACCGCTCTTGTAGCAGCAACCAAACCCTGTGGAAAGATCCCAACCCTGGCTCTTTTCACACTTGACCTTCCCTTCAGCAATACATTAGCCTCTGTGGCCAGGCTGCTCGCTGCTGGAATGCTAAGAGGGATGCTGCTGAGTTTATGACAGGAGGAGAGGGCTTGGCTCAGCAGGATCCCCGGGGGCTCCGTCCCCCGCCGCTCTTTAGCTCTGCTTGCCGTGTTTAATGGACTGGGCTACAAAAAGCTCGGCTGTTGGGAGCCCCCACTGTGGCTTGTAAAAGCCAGCCCCAACAATGAGCTGCAAACTGGGCTGTGTGGCTTCCCTGCTCTGCTTCCCAAACAGGTTATTGCTTGTAAAAGCTCCTCGCTGGAAGCAGCAGCGCTCCGAGGGCGAGGCAATGAAGGCTTTGGAGATGTTCAATAAAAAAGGCCCCCAAACTTGATTCCTTTCCCAAGGAATATTTGATATTCGTTGCTCTGGGGTGCCTAGAAAGGAAGAAAATTACTGGCCCATTAACAACTGCCCCTTGGCCTGTTTTCCCAGATTTAAAACAATGCACTCAAAATTGGCAGTTGAGGCAGCCTTAAACATTTGTTTTGCCTCAGATTATTTGCAACACCCTGTAAACTTGGGGGCTTTTTGCTCCCTGACTGAGGGGATTTCTCCTGTGCATTTTTCCATGTGTCTCCAACATATGGAACAATAAAAAAAAAAAAAAAGGAAAAATCAAACTCATAGCTGGTGTCACAAAATATTTTGGGGGTGGAGAGGCCTTGGGGAGGTGGTGTGGGACTTGGATCAGTGTGACCTGGCAGAGACCTGGGCCTGAAGGAAGCTCATGTTTTTATGAGCCAGGAAATTGCAGGCTCAGCTTGGGCTGTGCCAGTTGTCCAGAAGTGTTCAAGTTTCACATCATAACTTGGGTCTCGGTGGAGGTGAGGAGGTGGAGGGAGATGTGGCAGCTGCATGGGAAGGTGGGCACCAAGAGGTGCAGGGATGGCTACAAGACATTGAGCTGCTGCTTGGGGGAAACATCTGGGAGCCTGCGAAGGGAGAACAAATTCATGCAATTCCCACTTCCCACCCACAATTTCCCAAAAGCTGATGGGTTTAGAACAAGTTTCTGAGAGTCCCCCTTTGCCAGGGGCACAAAGGAGCCTGGAGCACTTTCCTGGGCCAGCTGGGAGCAGGGACACCCATCCTTTCTCAGGGTGACACCTCTCCATGCAGCTGCTGCACCCCGTCCAACACGGGGTAGCATTTTTGGGGCTGGACTCTGTAAGGCCAGGAGCTGGACTTGAAGATCCTTGTGGATCATTGTCTTTTATCAGCTTCTGATATTCTTATTGAATAACTTATTATTCTTTATGAGCATTTTTTTTAAGGGGAGAGAGGGCTGCAAGAGGAGAAAGAGTGTGGGACCAAACTGGAGAGCCAGAGATGCAGGGAAAAGGGGAACATCAACCCACAGGGCAGAGACAGTGGCCAAGGAGATGCCTAAAGAACACTTAAACCCCTTCCCTCTGTCCATCAGCAAGAGAAGAGCTCAGCTGTGCCTGAGCCTCCCAAAAAATATTGGTTTTGTCTGCTTCTATCTGGAAATGTTTCTATGCTCAGGGGTTTTGGGAGGAGTCCCTGGCTGCCTTGAGGTGTCCAATGTCCAGCTGGTGCTGCCTGTGAGCTGCAGCATTGTGGGGGTAAACACACAGACTTTGGGCAAAGCTGGTGTTTCCCAGAGCATAGCATTCACACACCCAGCCACATCTTGTTCTCTAGGAAATCCTGCTGGGAATATGGGAATAATATGGGAAACTTTGGGGAGAGGCTCAGTAGCCACAGAAAAGACCCCAACGAGCACTCCTGACAGCCAGGTGCTCCCTCTGCTCCTCTCCACAGCCTGTTCCAGGGCTGAATTCCAGGGCTGAGAATTCACTTTTCCAGCAGTGGGTGGGCATCCCACAGTGCAGGCAAGTGGCCAGAAAATCCCAGCTGCTCCCAGCACCCCTCAGCCAGGGGCTGTGAGTCGCCCGTTCACACCGAACATCACTGCGGCACCCCCAGGCATCTGTCAGAGAAATCCCCAGCAGGGCACCACAGTCCAAGGGAGTGGATGTATTTAACCTCCTATTTAAATAAAAGGCAGAAAATTAATCAAGCAACCCAAATTGTGGTGTTTCCCAGCTTTCTTCATTTGTCACTTCAGTCGTGCTGGTTCAGCGCAGCTTTTAGTGCTGACTTGGATGGGCCAGCAGCAGCACAAGGGCTCTTGGCAGGCTCTGCAGAGCAGGGAGGGAATTCTCAGCTGTGGGGTCTCTCAGCTCTGTCTCTGCTCACCCAGGCTGCCCCAGCTCTTCAGCACAGTGCCCACAGCAACCCCATGGAGCCAGACAAGTCCCTTTGGCCACCCGAGCCAGATCTCTCCAGGGCAAAACATATCCAGGGACTGCTTTGGAGCTGGAGCCTCATCCAGAAACTTTCAGCTCAAACCTCCCTGTGTAAGGAGGAGATGAGTTGGTTTTGTGCCTGGCTTCACTCCTTGCTCTGAGCAGACAGAGGGTGGCAAAACCCCATTGTTCTTTTGGGAAAATCCCCATTTACCTTCTCAGCCTGCCTTCAGCTGCTCCATTTGATGATGGATCAAATCATGGATGGATCCAGACACCCATCCCATGGGCACTGTCCTTATCCAAGGTCCAAACTGGCCTCAGACCATGGCTGTGGGCTCAGGGTGGGCACCACATCCAAATAACTCCAGCAGCCGAGGGGAGCACGGCTCTCCCCCCTCAGCTCTGTGTGAGCTGGGCTGGAGTTTGTAACGTCCAGCTGTCATCACTGGCATTTGTCAAATGAAGTGACCACTCTCGGGACAGGTACTATTTCAAAAGTGGACATCACTTTAAAAAAGTGCTAATGTACAAGGCTGTCAGGTCCTGGCCTCAGGAGCAAGATCAGGTCTCTGATGTTTGAGGGAGAGATAAGGCGCCGGCGTGATGGCCGAGCGCGGCCGCTCCCCGCCAGGCCCTGGGCTCTTTAGGAGAGTCACTCAGCAAAGTGCACACCAGGCTGGTCCTTCCCAGATGTTTGATCTCCTCCTCAGCAGCTGGGAGGGAGCTCCAGCCTGCTCAGCTGGTCCCCAGCATCTCCCGGAGCTTCACCTCCACTGCGCGATGGAGCCTGAAAATCAGGGGCAGCAAAGCCTCAGGTGGGTTCAGGGAGTTAAAGCAGAGTGAAAACCTTCTGGAGTTAAAACCTCAGAGGTTTCAGGTCACTTCCCAAGAAACCTGTGCTAGAGGAGTTATTTCACAGAGCAGGCTTGTGCTGCTGCTGCTGCCCCTGAGTGCTCTGCTCACCAAGGGCCGCTTCACCCAAAGAGTTTGAGGGCTTTTCCCAAAACCAGGAGACCTCTGAAGGTGGGGAGGGAAGGCATAAACCTTCACCCTGGTTGCTGTCACCCCTTGTCCCCAGCAGGGCTCAGGGACACGCCAGACCCAGCTCAGCTGAGTGAAGGGTGCTGGGGCAGAGGCCTCACTCGGCCCCTGGAACCTGCTTCACCTCGATTTGGGAGAGCAAGAAAGGGAATACCCCAAAACTGGAGCTCAACACATCCATGTTTCCCTCCCACTTGTTCTGGAGCCAGCCAAGCCCCAGGGCAGAGGCTCTGAGGATTTTTAGGGATTATCCAGCCGGTTTTGTGTGTTAGCTCCTGCCCTGGCTGGAACAGGAACAAAAAGCACGAAGCAGCTCTGCCTGAGGAAGGGACTCCACAGAATCAACTCAGCGGGACAGGGAATGGCTTCACTCCGTCCCTGGGCCCAGCATTTCCTGCAGGGCATCCCTCTGAATGCTGCTTCCCAAACACCAGCAGCACCCAGGGCAGGGCATTTCTACCCCAAAAAATAACACAGCCAAGCAAACAACGCCTTCCTACCCCTTCTCCCTGTGGGAAAGAATTCCAGCGAGCCCAGGGAATGCTCACCTTGCCAGCACTCAATGCAGCATTTCAGCAGCTACTGCAGTCCCAGGGCTTTACACAGGATTTACCACCCCAGGGAGGGAAAGTCCTTCCCTTTCTCTAATTACTGCTAGCTTGTCCAGCTAATTAATTCTCTCTCCTTCCCTCCTGGGTGTTTTACCTGCTGTGCTCATCAGGACATCCCATTCTTCGTTAAAATCAGAGTGGAGATCAACTTCCTTGTGTCTCTCCAGTTGGTCTGTGGTGCATGGCTGGAAATAAAATGACATTTAAAAAGCATTTTCCCTAAATAGTGTCATATTTACCATGGAAACATGGACAAGTGAAACCCAAAGAATCAAAACACTGCCACACAAACACAGTGGGCACCTCCCTGATTCTTGGGTGTTTTTTTGCAAATGATCATTTTAGGGAAATCCAGTGGCTGGGGAAATCTATTTAAATCAGAACTTTTTTTTTTTTTTTTTTTTTTTTAAATGGCAAAATTCATATTAATGGGTAAGGAAATATATCTATTTATTTAAATTAGAAGGGCAGTTCTTGATTCCTTCTTAATAAAAGGAGGTTGTGATGGGAGAGCAGAGTTTTGCATTAATCTGTAGAAAAAAAGTGAATCAATCAAGCATCCAAGATAAGCAGCCCAGAAAATCTCTCCAAGGCAGGGTGTCAGGCCAGGAAGGTTCTGTGTTCTGCAAGGAAAACTGAAATCAAAAGCTGAAGCCCTGCAAATTCCAAGCAAAGCCAAGGCACGCATATTTAAGTGAGGGTGATTAACTCTGGCACAGCTCTCCATGGGAAGTGATGGATTTGCCATCTCTGGATGTCTTCAAAGCACATCTGGATGATTCCAGGGGCTGGATGTGACCTTCCCTGGCTGGAATTGCTACTGTTCACCTTGCAGCTCTGCAAAAAATACTTGGAGAGACCAAATTTCTCCTCCCAGCTCTGCTTCCAACCTGCTTCAGCTCTTACTGGAGTTATTTCTTCTCCTTGTGATTTTTGTTCTTCACCCTTGCTGGGAGCGTTAAGGGCAGGAAGGGCCTGCACGGTGCTCAGCAGGATCAGTGAGACTGATTTTAAGGTTTTATAATATTGGTTATGTAGGAATTTTCAAGGGTTATGTAGTTTTTGGTGATGATAAGAAGTCTGGGGGGATTTCACTGCCAGCAGGTTCCATGAGCGCACTGACTGGGCAAAAATCTTTAAAATTCTTACATGCAGAAACTTCTTTTCATAGGTAGCAAAAATAGGGAATTGCATAAAGAAAAGGATCAGAGGACAGAGGATTTTGCAAAAGGGAGTGGATAAGTGAACTCTGTATCAATGTAAACACCTTAAAATACAAATCACCAAAGATGATTTTTAAAGTATCAATTTTTAAAATTATCATCTTCTGAAAAAAAGGATGAGTTCATTTAGGGCCAAAGAGCCCAAAGGGAGAGATTGCCATTGCTGAGACATCTCCAGAGGATGGAAAATAAGGAATGATCAACCAGAACAGCACCACAGGCATGAAGAAATGGAGAGGGAGGGAACATCTGTCCAAGCTGGGCTGGATCTGTGGGCTTGAATCAGAAATGTCCTGTATTCCACAGGGATTTTTAGGAAAATGGTTAATATTAAATGTGAGGTAGAAGCAAAAGGTTTAACCAGCTGGGCTGGGAGACAGGAGATGTCAAAGCAAAGCTGCAAGGCTTTTTTTTAATGAACCTTTTATCAAGCCAGTGGTCAAGGCTCTGTGTGAATTTTGGCTTTGAGTCGTAGGAAACAGGGGATGCATCAGGACAGGGGTGGGACAGTGGATGGAGCACGAGGGATTTTCCCAGGGGGGTTGTTACATCTCCTGAGAGCTTTTTCCAGCCTGAGCCACACAATTTTGTTGCCTTTGTAGCTGCAGAGCAGGGGTGGGGGTTTGCAACAGGCCCATGAGGTGGTTTTGATGGATTATTAAGCATGGAGAGAAAAATTCAGGTTTTTAAAGGACATCTCCACCTGGGCACTGACTGAGTCGTTCCCTTGTGCTGATGTTTTCTGTGATTTGGGCCTCTCTAGGACACGACTTTCAGAGCTGAGCTGAGTCTAAGGTGCAGACAAGCAATATTTTGGCATTGCTTCTCTGTCCTCTCCTTGCAAGGACCATCCCAGTGGCTCAGTGAGGAGCACTGAGTGGAGTGAATCCCACCAAATCCCATCCCTGCTCCCCATCCATCCCCTCAGCAGGCTCTTCCACCATCCCAACCCCTCTCTGCCGCTTCCAAACCCCACCTTTATTCTTTTTCTGCTGGCAAATGCTGCAGGGAAATATCAGAGGCACTGGCCGTGGAAGAAACACCCAATTATTTAGCAGCTGTCAGGGTTAAGCTGAATAACCCCGGCGTGGGGAAGGCTGGGCTTTGGGAGAGGCTCTAGAGCATCTTCCCCAGGGGAAGCACAAGCCCCGGAGCGAATGCAGCGCCCGGGGCTGCCCGGTGGTGCTCTCCGGGTTTGCAGCAATGAAAGGCAGCCGGGGATGTCCGGGGCCAGGGCCGGGCAGACGAGCTCTGCCCATCCATCAGAGCCCAGCAGGCTCCCCGAGCCGGCCGTGGGATAAATCAAACCCAGAGGGGAAAGGGGGGGAAAAATTGTCCGAAGGGGAGCTGGGGGGGGCTGCGAGCGAGGGGGAGAAGAGGGAACGAGAAGGCAGCGCGAGGGAGAGGAAAAGCCAGATCAAAGGCAGAAATTCATCAGAGATAACGGAATTATTTATTTTTCCTGCTGCTAGTGGGGATTTTTTTTTTTTTTTCCCCTTTGAGGCCCCCCAGGCCTTCTGGGCTGCTCCGTCTCCAGCCAGTCTGTTATTCTCAGGCGTCCCATCACCCCACCCCAGGCACAAAGCAACATGTTCACTTCATCACACGGCTCTGCTCGGCACAGCGAGACCTTTTGATCTCCGTCTCTGCTGTGTTTATATGTGACAGTGCAAGAAATGTATTTACAGTACACGGGGCTCTGTTAGACACTGCCTGCCTTCATTTGAACATTAATATTGGCAGCAGGGGAGAGGGGGGGAGCAGCTCTCCTTTAATTCCCCCCTCATTTATTAAAATGTTTATTTGGAAATCCGCAGGCCCATTTATCTGGTTATTACTCAGAGCAGGATCAAATAATAACTCAGGTTCTCTGTGTCACACAAGACAAACCAAATATACGCTGGATGAGGGCTTTCAATGGCCCTTGGATCCATCCTCATGCTGGCACTCTGCCGGCTGGAGGGCCCTGGGTGGGCTCCCTGGACCTGTAATGCAGCTTTTCATCCCTAATTCCACAGGCTCAGATCCAGCCTGAGCCAGTTGCTACTGCTGGAGGAGCCCCCAAAAGCCTCCTGATAGCAGGGGGTGCCTCACTGCTCAGGGGGGATTTCAGCAGAACTTCTCCCAGCTCTGCCTGACTCAGGCTCTGCTTTCCAAACTCTTGTTCCACCTCCATCACCTTTCCCAAGAGGAGATGGGTGTGTGCAGGACCAAGCCACGTCAGTAGCAACAGTTCACTCATGGAAAGCAGTCAGAGAATGCAGAGTCACCACAGAGATCCTGTTCTTAGACCCAAACTCTGGGCTCAGTCTGGTAGTTCTGCTCTCCTTCCTCTCTGTTTACCCCACTGTCCTCTTCCAATGTTCACTCCCTGTCCCATCTTCTACTTCACTTTGGGTTTGCCAGCCATGGTGCACCATATTTTGAAAAATACTAATTTTGCTAATTTGCTGCTCTCAGCAGGTCTAGGCAGCATTCAGAGGGTGTAAGAACCCCTGACACATTCTGGTGACCAGCTCAGAAAGCATTGAAGCTGCTTCTAAGTGGAGCTTGGTGTGAATTTTTGAGCAAACAGCCTTTGGCAATGAAATGGCAAAGGGAAGATGAATGGGGCTCACTTCAGGTGATCACTGTGGGCTGAAGAGCCGGCAGAGATGGGCAGGAGCAATCCCCACATGGGTCCAGAAGAGAGGCTGGAGGTGCCAACCTGCAAAACACCTGAGAAAACATCGCTGCTTGAGGAAAGGAATAATTCCAGACACTGCCTTGGTGCAAGGAATGGTAAATTCAGTAAATGAGAGTGGACACGTGGGATCTTTCCATTTCACATCCCTCTCACTCAGTTGGAGAGGTTGAGCAACCATCAAATCCCAGCTTTTCTCGGCATCATGAAGGGCTTCCCATCAGCAGCTGCTTGCAAATTTGGGGTTAAAATGTCCTGATTTGTGCTCTGAGAGCTTCTGCATCCCACCCACCTCCTGACCCCCAGCTCCACCCCAGCTCTGCTGCCCCACAGTCTTTCTGGGGTCTTGGAGGTGTTAGAGGTGGTTTGTCCCATCCTTGGAAGTGTTCAAGGCCAGGCTGGATGGGGCTTGGAGCAGCCTGGTCTAATGGAAGGTGTGCCTGCCATGGCAGGGGTGGAATGAGATGTTTTTTGAAGTCCCTTTCAGCCCAACAGTTCTGTGATTCTGTGGTTTAACCATGAGGTGACTCTGCCTTGGTGGGTCCCACGTGCTCCCAGTGCAAAGTATTCCCAGTGGGAGTTTCCAAACACAAACATCCATGGGATTCACCCCATCTCCAGCTCCCAAAGCCTGCAGGGAGCTGGGCTCACCCCATCCTGGAGTGGGATATTCTGGAATAAGGCACTGGAAGTTAGCACTGCCAGCCATGGCATGCCAAGCCCTGAGCCCTTAGGAATCATCCCTGCTGCTGGAATCATCCTGCCCCAGAAGCATCACTGGTGCTCCTCAGGCTTCACAAATGCTCATCTTTAATGTCTCCTCGTGGATTTAAGATGCCCAGGATAAGGTAAAAATCTCTGACAAGCCAGAGCTGCTGCTCACCCTCTCTCCTGACACCATTTGAAGATTTGGCTTGGGGAAATCCTGGGATTCTGGGACAGAAGCCACTGGTGGCATGAGCACAGAGCCACTGTCACCTCCTGGGAGCCCTCAGAGCCCTGGGCTACTCTGGGCTGGGGTATCAGGCCCAGCAAACACAGACTGGTTCCCAGTGGAGCTGTGATCACACTGATGAAAATGGCATTTTAGGTCAAGTGATATAAATTGGAGGGGAGAATTTGCTTTAAAAAAATGCATTTTCAGAGTAAATATCTGGGTTTCAGTTTAATATGTCATTTGTGTCTGAGAATGGGTTTATTTTAGTTATTTAGATTTATAGTTATATATTTACCCATTAGATATGGATTAATTTAGTTATTTGTACAGTTATTGCAGGGAGGGAAAAGGCAGTTTCAGTTCCAAGCATTTGCTAGATGAGTTTATCTACATTATACTCAAATACAATGTTTTGACTATATATTAAATTATTATCATGACTTCCCCTTTCCTGCCTTATCCTTTGTTAAAAAACTTTGAATTTTGCCCTTTCATTTACAATAATTTTATTTCTTCTAATCTCCTCTTTCCAAGGCCAACCATTCATTTTGTAGGCCCTGCTACTGAAATCTTTTAGCGCTTTTAATCCTTCCTGAACACACACACACCCAAAACTCCCTGATACAGAGGCTCAAAATTAAAACTCAGTAATTGGCCACTTGGAAAACATTTATTTTTAATTTTTTTTTTTTATTGCCTTGTTTTTTCACTCCTAACTCTGCAAAGAAGGGGTGAGTCACAGCTTTGAAATCTGCACTGGATGCCAGCTGAAAACAGAGGCTTTACATGATCAAATTGACAGATGATTCCAAGGCAGCCCCGTTCCACACAGACCCATCCATATTCCCAGTTAAAAGAAATATTGCATTTTTAAGGGTAAAGAAACATATTTAAGAGATAAAGGAAAAGAAAAGTTTGCTGGTCATCAATTATCATAATAAAACAGAGGAGTGGCGGGGGGGGATGAAATTCACTTTAAAGACATGTTAAAGCCCCCTAATCTTCAAAGAGATAAAGGCTGCCCCTGAGAGAGCCACTTCGCCAGGAGGCAGCCATGGGCCTGGCCTCAGGGGAGGCTGATCCAGCTCCAAAATAAACTTGGGATCAACTTGAAGCGAGTGCTCAGGTTCAGGGGGTGTCGAGAAGGAGGAGAAGGGGCATGGAAGGACACGGTGAGGCCAGGCCTGGCTGCTGGCTGTGGGGACACGCTTTGGGGTGGCAGCAGGGGACATGGAGGGATCCCTCGTGGTGCTCTCCTCCCTCCGAGCCCGGCTGGAACTGCCAGACAACCTCAGAGCAGCTCCAAATCCCACAAAAAGGCCGAGTGGTGAACCCAGCCGTGCTGGGCCTGCAGGGACGGAGCTCGCCCTCAGCGCTCCCCGCCTGAGCCGGATCCATCCCACACGGAATTTCCTTGGCTGGGGGCGACAGACAAGGGCTGGGTGAGCCAGGTGAGCTGAGCTGAGCTTGTCCTAACCTTCTGAGCACAAAATGGGAGTGCAAAGCCCACGGCTGTGTCAGAAGTCAGGACAGGACTCTCGTGTCCTTGGGTCTTGTGATGGCTGGTGGGAAAGGCCAAGGCCGAGCCTGGACTCTGCCCTGTGATCACTGACAGGAGATGCAGCAGGGCAGAAAATTCTGCCCTTCCCACATTTTGGAAATTTAAACTCCACCCTTTAAGCAGCTCCCCAACAAAGGCTTCAGTTTATCCAACGTGGACCAAAGGGGAGGCTCTGTCTGCAAACTGCATTTCACAGTTTGCCAGGTGGGAGAGGCTTTTGTGCAGCTCTAAGTCGCTTTCCATCATTAAACATTACTTGTTAAACAATTTGGGAAATTTTCAAATTGTTAAAAAAAATTTCAAAAAGTTCAAAACTTTGGAGGAGAAAAACACCAAAAAGGTGAAAAATGGCAAGGCCAGGTGAGCAGGAATTTCTTCTGGAAAGGTGATGTTGATTACAGCCCTTAGAAAGTAGAAATTCAACCATGGAAGCAAAAATGAGACTGAGTGTTGCTGGGTTTTGACCACTGTGGAAGAATTAGGATTTGGGTCCATATGCTGGGGTAAAGATTTGGAGAAGAAGGATCCTAATCTTTGGTGAAATGTGTCCTGCTCAGAGCCAAGCAGCAGGGATCATCAGGGACCACCAGGAAATAAAAACCTGGGTCCAGAAAAGGGAAGTGATTCCAGCTCTTTGGAGAGCCCTGCTGAGCTCTGAAGTGGAGGGGGCTGAGCACATCCAGTGCTCCCAGTGCCATCAGAGGGGCTGCCTGGCACAGAGTGCTCCAGAAAAATGGGAATTTGCTGCAGCATGCATGGAATAGGGATCATGCGTTGGAACTGCATTATTGGATCATTCATACTAACACAGAAATGCTCCCCATCCATCCATCCATCTGAACTGTGTCCCACTAACCGGCAGCTCCTCAGGTTTTTCCAGAGTATCTTCCTCCAGCCAGAAGAAAACTGTCCCAGCTTTACCCAGGAGCCATCCAGACCCACATCAAAACTTGGCAAAAATCACAGCCAGGCTCTCTCCAGCCCCTGCAGTTCTGGCAGAGTCAGAGCACGAAGCTCATTTTATACCAGTGAGCTCAAGCTGGGATCTGAGAGCAAAGCTGGAAAGGAACCTGCCAAGGACATGTGAGGGGTGACCTGCCACCAGCTGTGGAACAACCCCAAAGCATCCCAGAGAGTTTGGCTACTCAGAGCATGGAAGTAGCTGGGTTCTCACAGGTTTGGCCAACTCACTTTGCTCCTCCAGCATCTGGTGGGCCAGCCCCAAGGAGGAGAGTGTCCAAAGCTTTGGAGAGCTTGCATCCTCCAGCAGCAAGGGCTCATCATGCCCCAAAACACACCCAGGCCTCTTATCTCAGCCCTAATGTTCACTCAGCTCATGCTGGGCCAGCCTCTCACCCTCCTGGGTCTTGGAGGCTTTAAAAAGTTGTTTCCAACGTCAGATGGAGGAGACTTTATCACCAAGTTCAGTACCAGACTTTTTCAGCAGCTCACAAGCCAAAACAAACACAAACAGCAGGCTCCTCATTCATTATTCTAATTCCACCATAAAACATTCCAAAATCCAGTTCTGACTGAGGGTTTTAGATGATTTACTGCCTTTTCAACAGGCAGTGTCTATGAACTGGGTGAGCTCGTGGGTCAGATTTACACCGAGGAGCAGCTGAAAGGAGCTCGCCCTAAGCACAGCCTCTCTATGCCCAGGGCAGCAGGACCACTGATAGCCTGCTGAAAAATTCCCAAAATGTTCCTCTTTCCCACCACATGGATGTGGCTGCCTCCAGTTTTTCTCAGAGGGAAAGGGAAAGGAGAGCACTGGGGGTTGGAAGTGTTACTGGTTTGGGCTCAAGAGTTTGCTTCAAGGTGGGGTTTAAGGAGCATTACCCACTGGCAGCTCATCCCATGCCTGGAAACACCCAGGCCAGGCTGGATGGGGCTCTGAGGCTGAAGATGGCCCTGCCCATGGCAGGGGATTGCACTCAATGACTTTTATAAGTCCCTTCCAACCTAAATTCTTTAATCCAAGACACCATGCATGGAACAAGAGGCTCTGGCACGTGGCACTCACTGAGGACACCCACACCATGGTGGGTCCTGGCACCACATCAGGGGTCTTGGGTGGCCAAGGAGGTGTCAGTGACAGCCATTCCTTGTGCTTCTGGCCACTGCAGAGAGCTGGAGCCAACACTCAGCCTGCATGCATTTCCACAAATCCATTGCTCCTCCTGGATCCCCTTTTTTCTCCCCTCTGATGGAAGGAAGCATTCCCAGTTTCAGCTTTGGCAGGTGTCACACATTGCTCTGACAAGTTCCATCTGACCAAGCGACTCCAACACGTGCTTTATCAGAAAGATTCCCAGCCAGCTCTGCTTCCAGTGGCTCTAAAATCCCCTTGCAAGGTCTGTTCCAATGACTGGGATAGCAGTGCCACATGTATCCCACAGCACAGCCTGGTTTGCCTCCAGCTGTCCCCACCAGGGACCCCTGAGGAATGGTGCTGGCTCTGGATGCTCCTGGTTAATCCAGATCAAATATAAAACCTTTGCCATTTTCCCATTTTTCTGTGTCAGGTTAAAAACCAGATTCCCAGGGAAGCTGGTACATGGAAAGAGGAGTTCAGTTAAGCATTAACCCTTTGGCATCCCACAGCGAGTATTTTGGAGTTCTGTCAGGAATCCTCTATCCTTGAGATGTTCCAATTTTAATCACAGCCAAGCTCACAGGTAAAGACCCTTGAGCAGCTTTTTCCAAGTAGCATCAGCAATGAATCCAGCAGCTTTCCAAGGACACTGAGCAGCAGTGGGAGATCTCTTGGGAGCAAACAGGAGGTCCCAGATCCAGCAGATCCCGGTTCAAGGCATGGTGCAGTGATGCCTCATTGCTCTCTCAGCCACAACCAGCTCTGACACCAGCCAGATGCTTTTCCTTCCTCGAGCTGAGCCAGCTGAGTGAGCCACATCCCTGGGGAGTTTGGGAATTGGATAAGCTCCTGCTCAAGCTGCAGGGGATGAAGCCACTCAAGCCATGCTGCTAACGGGGCAGCAATGCAGCTCTCATGCAGAGCATCCCCCAAAAGTCTCCCAGGCACACTGTGCATCCCAGCCTTCCTCCTGCCAGCTCCCCAGGCCTTGGCACCACGCTGTGCTGGAGACAGCTAGCAGGGCTCCTGGCTGCCTTGTTTTCCCCTGGAGGCACTGGGAGCTGCAGTGCTGCAGATGTGTGGAGGGGAAGCAACCTGGCTTTCACATCAGGGCTGTGTGATGAGGGAATTTTGGTGTTTCAGCTTGCTTTGGACAGGGGAAAATGTATTTTCTCTTCTTCTGTGGGCTGGAGTCTTTAACAGCACAGCCACTTTCATGTTTCAGTTGGGATTTTGCTTATTCCTGCTGCACAGAACAAAACCAGTCTAACACTAAGACCAGGAATTTGGGTCCTTCTTGGCTCTCTGGAGTACTGGAAGATGCAGCTCTCTCCAGTCATCTCCAGGCTGCTTGGGGGGAGATGCAAAGAAGAGAATGAAAACAAAGCTTTATTTAAGTGGCAGTGCTGTTCACGCTTGGTTAAATCAGATATAAAACCAGCTGAAGGCTTGAAGTGAGGAGCTCCTGTGGATTTAGCAGTTAAAGTCAGGGGCAGCCACACTGTCAGCCTTGTTACTGCCTCGTGTCTGCATGGGTGGCTCTGCTGTTGTCCAAGCCATTTTCATATCAGCCAGCAGCAGGAAAAAACACCTGGGAAGCCCTTTCTCCCATCCTACAGCCAGCCAGAAAACCACCATTCACTTGCATATCAGCACTCCCAAATCTTCCTCTGGCAACAAGCAGCTTTAGGGTACCTTGCCTTGCTTATCTGCCCAGGTAGCCACACTTTCCACTAAGAAAAATATTTGAGGATGATTCCTTGCCTGTCTGTGGCAGCAGTGGGGTGTGTTAGAGCAGGATTTGCATTTTTCTGTTGGTTAAACCTAAGGATACACCTCTGTGCCAGGAAGGGACCATTCTGCACTGCTTGCACACAAAAATCCAGCTCCTCCAGCATGAGACAGGCCCTGGATTTTCTCTGCCTTCTCCCTTATCAGAGGTGAGAGTTGCCAGCACCTCAGCATGGGGCTCCCCCAGGAGCTTGGGGAGAGCTGCAAGCCCTGATTCCAACCATCCTCCCAGCTCCACCAGCTCTGTGTTATACCAGTCACAGCAGAGGAAACAGCTTCTCCAGCTGAGATCAGCCAGCAGAGCTGATCAGACCCCCTCCATCTCCTGCCTTCTGCTGTCCGTACAGGGGGAAAAGGGATCGCGGTGCGCTCGTTAACCAGGTGACATTCAAATCCAGCAGCCTCCCCCACCTTCCCCTAGGCACAACCCCTGCAATTTAAATTACATGGAGGGGTAGGATTTAGAGGGCTGCTGGGAGAGGACTTGGCGCCCAGATTCCCATATCTGGAAGAGCTCTGTCCTTTGTGAATTGTGTTATGAGACAAAGGCGGAAGAAAACACCTGGAACACTGAGGCCGGGGTGGGGGCGAGAGATGGGGCTGCTTGTGAGATTTGGGCCAGATTTGTGGAGGTCCTTGGAGATCAGCAAGCTCTGCCAGAGGGAGCTGTGCACCACGACCCAGAGTGGTGACCGAATGCCCAGAGACCTGGGTCAGGATGGCCACAAATCCCGGCCCTGAACATACGTGGAGCAGCTCTGCTGCATCCCGGAGGCACCGACCTGCTTCAGATGTCAAGCAGAGTCAATCTCTGCCTGGGATGTGTTGGATTTGCTGCACACACTCAGGCAGAACCACCTCCTTCCCCATGTGTTGACAGGGCTGTGCTCAAGCACCTAAAGATATAGAAAATGTGCCTGGTGGGATGGAGAGCGAGGCTGAGCCCTCCTGAACTCGCAGCTTGCACCTTCCAGAGCCGCTCCCTGCACCTCTCAGCCACTATTTCATCCTCCAAAAAAACCGTGGCACCTTTTTTTGAGACTCTATTAACGAGCTCTAACAAAGTTCAGCTCTTCTCTACGCGTGGGACACAGCACAAAGGTGTTTTGTGGCTGAGAGAGGGATATAACAGCCCAGGGCGGAGAGGGAGGGGAGGAAAGGCAGATAAAGCCTCTCCCTCAGCTTTTCACGGGAAATCCTCCTCGCAGGTGTGAAGAGAGGCGTGAGAGGTTTGTAGGACGCTGATAACGACCTCCACAGCCTCCCTTCAGAGTCTGTAGCATCTCAGAATGTTAGAAAGCTGGAGAAGGAAAGGAGAAAGCTGGAGATGCGGAGACACCAAGTGCCACCGCAGTGTCCCCACGGTCCCCTGCGCATCCCTGGCTGCCACTGCCCGGGCTGGGAGCTCCAGAGAACGAGCTGCAGAGCTCAGGCTTCGCTGTGCGAGACACAGCCCCTCCCTTCCTAGCGGGAGGAAGGGAAAACCCCATAAATAAATGGCAATAGGAAAGAGATTGCAGGTCCTGCAGCAGCGCCTGGAAGCCGCCTCGGAGGCGAGGCAGGGGGAGGAAGGGAGCCTGACTGACAGCCTGATTTAAGACCTGCCTGAAAAGCAAACAAAAGCAATTGAAAACTGCATCATCTAGGAAAACTTAGTAGGTTGTATTTTCACAAGTGAGGACTGATGGTAAGACCAGCTTAATCCCCCGGTGGACTTTCCACACCTCGGCAGGGGCCAGCTGGTTTGTCTTGCAGCTGATTGCTGAAATAGGAGCGGCGGGCTGGGGGCTGGAACAGGATGGGCTGCAGGGAGTGACACACAGCAGAGGCCTCGGGAGAAATGTGCTTGTTTTCCAAACCCTCCTTCTCCCTCTCACAGCCAGTGGCACCTCCTGGGCTTTGCAGCAAGGCCTGGCAGAGTGTCTGCTCGCAGGCAACAGGAGAAAAATCCCTGGAGGATCTTCCTCCCTGTTTCCAGCTAATTTGGGGGGGCAGAAAACAAAGCCAAGAGGTAAAGACATAACCCCGGGCCTTGTCTTTCCTTCCCAGGGACTGAGCTGCGGACACAACGAGCTGGACACGAGGTACAGGACAGTGCTGGGGCCACCCCGGGCTCACCCAGGGCAGATACGGTACCTGACACAGACAAGTGTTAAAAGATGACATCATGTGCAGGCAGACAAAAAAAAACCAAACAATCCACAGCATTCTGAAGCTCTCTATAGATAATATTTCCATTCAGGTTTGGCTTGAACAAAACTGCAGTTTCCTTCTGCAGAATCCAAATGAGGTCCAGAAAAAGAGAGAGAAAACTGTCCCCTTTGCCCAAGCCAGGCAATGTTCTTTGCCCTGATTCTCCTCCCTGAAATGATGAACCAGGATGACATTTCCTTTCCCAACATCAGACTTGTTAACAGGACAAAAACCACAGGTTTAACCTGCCCAACACAGCCCTCAACAGATCAGACATGCAAGCAGCAGATGTACGAGCCCCCGTATCGAGCGGGAGCCTTTTTGTCAGCTTGTGGTTTCAAATCCAGACCTGATGGCTGGAGAACAAAAGGCAAAGCAAACGCTCCTCAATCCATTCCTTTCCCAGTCATCTATTTTAGCCTACAAGCTGGGAGACTGGATATATATGTAGGAGTGGAGATAGGTAATTAAATGAAGATGGGAGGTGCCTCACCTGGGATATTGGAACATTTAGGGCTGACAGCCTAACAAGTTCCTGCAGGGGAATAAACCCAAGCCTGGCATCTGGGAGCTCAGGGGATGTCCAGATGATTAAAAGCAGCTGAGGTAGATTTGGTAGCTGGGGATTAATGATCACGGTGTGAAGTTCTTTCCTTCAGCTTTTGGTCAGAGAAATAATTTAAATAACACTTCATGTTTGCAGCAGGTTATATCCACTTGGTGAGGGGTGGTAACTCCACCAGGAGGTGGAGCAGGATGCTCCAGGGGATGGAGCAGCTCTGGCTGTCCCCAGGGATGTGCTGCTGTTATCGGGAGCCTGGTGCTCTCCAGCTCCCAGGGCTGTGCTGAGACTCAGCATCCCAGGTACTGCCACACATCTGGAGTCCAGACCAGGCAGAGAATTTGTTCCTTTCCTTGCCTGAGGGAGAAGATGAATGAAGCTGCATGGCTGACCTGGGATGGTTCAAAGGGACAGATGATATATCAAGGTCTCTGCCTTTGACAGCACCTATGTAGGGGTATGGACCTGGTCTCAGTCCCTGCTCTGTCCCCTTTCCTGCCCTCACAGTGGCATTTCCCCTCATTATTTGGGCTGAATGACTGTGTTTGCTGACCAAATTAGCCACTTAAGACCTGATATTTTGGCTCAGACAGTTTTTGCTTTATGAAAACATGACATTACAGCCCAGACCACCGGATATTCTGATCTTTTTAAAGCAAAAAGCTTTTGAAATCCAGTTTCTTGGTGGTGTTTGATGTCTTAAACCCATCTCCATCTTTGCAAAGATGTAATTTGGCCCTTCCTGATGAAGCCAATGCCATCTCTTCCTCCCATGCTCAGGTCTCTGTGCAGCCAGCAGTGGAACAGGTTGGGCAGTTTTGATTTTTGGGGGATTAAGTGAGGAGCAAGGCAAGCAAAGTCCCAAACCACCAAGGACAAGTGATAAAGAGGATATAAAGATCAGAGAGTTGGTCTCAAATCCCAGATCCAGACCCCTGGCTGCTCCCAAACAGAGCCAGCCCTGCTGAATCCATCAAGCCTGACCCATCAATTTTCTGCTCTCCCGTGGCCAAACCCCCCGTGCTGCCCCTTCACTTCCAGTGGTTTTTCCTGAGCAGAGCTGGATTTAACCCCCTTCCCAGCCTTTCCTCATCTCTGATCAAGCTCAGGAGCCAAACCCAGAGCAAGCACATCCTTCCAAACCCTGAGCCTGAAAACCTCCTCGCCCTGCTCTGGGTCTTGCTGGTTAGGCCCAACTCCAAGGCTAATGCACCTCCTTTGGGATGCAAACAGCTCAAAGATGGGACCATGGAGACCTTCCCAGCTCCATCCCCAGCTTCCCTGTGGATGGGGGGACGGGGAGAAGCACAAATCCCCGGAGCCACGGGCTGTACTGCCCTTCAGCCGTGAGCAGGAGGAACAGCAAAGCAGCTGCCTCGAGAAGCGATTGCTCCCACAACCCTCACCTTAGACACCTGCCTGCAAAATGGGAAAGAGGAGGGGAAGAGAGGAGGGAAAACAGGGAAAAAGCCAACCTAAAGGCCCCCATCGAATTGATTTCCTGATGGAGAGGGCTGGGTTCTCACTCGCTGTTTATCGAGCGCTACCTGCACTGCGGCGTTCCTGCTCCCGGGGGTTCCTGCCTGGCTCCCCCTCCCAGCCTGCAGGGAATGGGCTGGGATGGCCCCAGCCACTTCCATTTGTACCCCCAGCCCTGCTGGAGATGGATGAGTGGCTTCAGGTCGTTAATGCTGCCTTTCCCTGCAGCTCCCACGTGGTCCTGCCCCGCTCCAGGGCTAAGCACCAAAACAGGCGGATTTCCCCCTAAGAGTGTTGGTTTTCCCTCAGCTCTGTCACCTGTCCATTGGAAACTGAAAACCTCTCATCCAGAAGCCTAAAAGTGCATTCATTTTCAAATTAATTATTAATTTTCAGCTTTCCAATTAAAGGGAAAAAAAACAAAACAAAACAGATTTTTTCCTCTGTGATGGACATTATGGAATGGGGTTTTTTTTCCCTACCACAGCTGCAACTGCAACACATTTGTCCAGGTTTTCCCAGTGCTGTGAGTGCCCCAAAACTCTTATTTGCAGTCCCTTGTCCCCCAGTGCTACCAAGGGGACAGCAAGAACCAGGTCCCCAGCAGCAGCAGCACCTCTGACCTGACCTTTTGAGAAAGGAAATATCCCCAGAGCCATTCACTCTCCCATTTTCTTCCAGCAAGCATCCTGCCTCCCCAGATCCATGCTAGTAATTCCTAGATGAAGAATATATGCTAGAGCATGACTTTTAAGCTGGGATGCTCCTAAGGAGGACACCATTCCATGAAATGCTGGGATTTGGGCTGAAGTTCTCCTGTACCAGGTCCTGCAATCGTTCAGCTCCACCTGCAGCTCCATGGCAGAGGGGTGTAGTGAGAATCCTCTCTGTGATCCATGAAGGAGGAATTCGTTTTCCTCCCAATCCCTTCCACAGGACAGCTATAAACAGTTCCAGCACACAAAAAAACTCCAAGAAAATTCCCTGCAACCATTGCAATCGGCCTGTTCAATCCATTTTCGCACCCTGGGGGCTGCTTTGTGTGGCTCAACATCTCCTCCCCACCTCCAGAGCACCAGCAATTCCCCTGGCATCCCAGGAAATGGATTTCCTGATCATGTCCCAGCACTGGAATCCTGGAACCCTGCCACAATTAAGATCACTTGTTCCCTTTGTTTGGGCATCTCTTCTTCAGAGCAGACTGGGCAAGAGCCACTGCAGCACTTCAAAAGGAGAGTTCACGCATGGGTAAAGGTCCTTTAAAATGGGATTAAAAATTCACATTTTTGCCTTGCATTTTTTTGATGTTTCTAATCAAACCTATCCTGAGACAGAGAGGAGGATGGGCTGAACTTGCTGTTTTTCAGTGATAAGACATGGGGAGCTTTTGGTGGCTATTTCTAATCAGCTTTTTCTTTTTTTTTTTTTAATTTCTAAAAATAAAATCCCTTCTCTGAAGCACCTATCTGAAGTCCAAAAGATGCCATTGAAAACGTAGAGTTTTCAATTAAAAAAACAAAATCAGAAAAGATATATATGCATCATTTTCTCCACATCATTTCACTTTCACCAGACTGGCTACACCAAAATTTTTCTGTTTCCACCAAGTCCTAACCAAAACCTGGCCAGGTTTAACACTCTAAAATCCCATTTTAGATCTGCCCACGATGCCCAAAACCTCAAGGGCTCCTCTCTGCCTTCCTGCCCCGTCGAAGCGGATCCTTGGATTGCTCTGCCTGCTGAAATCGTTATTTCCAGCGGGGTATCCCAAGGGATTTGGTGCTCAGCAGCAGGTAAGTGGCCTTTGATCCCAGGGGGCAGCAGGGCTGGTGGATAAGGCTCCAGGGAGACAGACTCCACAGCCATCCCTCCTTCCTTAATTCCCTTCTGAAGTGCTGGAGCCACTGTCAGCTCTCATTAAAAGAAGGGAATGCCCTTGTTTTAATTCCCAAGCAGAGCCAACTGGATAATGATATTAACCCCAGCAGGGGGTGGCAGGAGAAGGCACCTCCTCGCTTCAAATGTTTGGACAAAAAATTTGCTCTCATTAGGGCCCAGGCCCAGGAGATGTCGCCTTTGTAGGGGGGGGACGGGGCTTTGTTGGGTTTGAATGTCCCCTCTGAGAGCGCCCCGGGCTGTAATTGGGGCCGGGCCATGCTGGGGGAAGAGAGGGAGAGACAAAAAAAGGCAAGGAAAATGTCAGGTCTCCTGTGTGATTCCATATTCCACTGCAAATTCTGCTCCTGGAACACGATCCCTGAAATCAGGAGCAGTGTGGTGAACATCAGGCCGTGGATGGCCTTGGGGAAGGTCAGGTCCTGCCCCGTGCAGGAATGGTCCCTCTGCTCTGGGAGAAGGGCTGAGGAAAGGCCAGTCCTGAGGGCACAGATTAACTCAGCTGAAAAGATCAGAGCTGGGAGATCCGTGGGATGGACACAGAGCTGTCCATGGGTCCTTTCTACCAAGAATTGATGAGGGAACACCAGCCCCTAACTGACCACAGCGTTCCTGTTTCTCCTCCGGCACAGGAACATTTCTGTCATCATTTTCAGGAGGTTTCCCATATTTTCAGGTGATGCTGCAAACCAGGGAGGAGCAGGACTGGGGAATTCCCAGTGCCAGGGACACCAAAATGTGAGGAAAAAGCTCATTTTTCCACAGCAGCAGATGTGGAGCTGGACACATCCCTTGGGAAAAGGAAGTCCATTTGTGATTTACCTGCTCTCAGGGATCACAGCACCTCTCTGAAGTCACTCCAGACCTGGAGTATCCAAAGATTCAAGCAGGGATGTGATGGGAAACACTCCTAAATCATGATCCAGCCCGTGGTGTGCAGGTGCTGCACAGGATGTGACACCAAGGAATTGAACAGACTGAGAGAAGCTGTGGCTGCCCCTGGATCCCTGGAATGTCCAAGGCCAGGCTGGATGGGGCTTGGAGCCACCTGGGATAGTGAAAACCAGGAGGGGGTTGGAACAAGATGAGTTTCCACCCAAATTCCATCCTGGAATTGTGGGATTGACTAAATATTGCCTCTCCCTGATACCATTGCCATCTTTTCCACAGACACCACTGCTAAAGGCAGCGTCCCAAATCTTCCTCCCGGCTCACCGTGCTCGGGAAAGAGCCGGTGGGAAAAAAGAGCTGGCAACAAACTGCCCAAGTCAAGCAGGGAAAAAATGTCCCCACACCCCTTTCCTCCAGTGGGAAGGGGTTGTCAAAGGGATCTGCTCAGCCTTGGGCAAGGAGGGGGGGAAATGAAAAGCAAGTGTTTAATTAATTCCTCATTTGTGGCTGAGGAGCCAGTTTATTGCTTCCCTCATTCCCGACTCGCCCACTGTCAGGACGTTTGGAAACAGGTTGGAAATGAGGGTTGTCCCTGTCACAGGAGATCAGGGATTTCTTTGGAGGGTCACTTTTCCAGGGTTTTGTTGTAATTCCAGCTGAGTGAAACCTCAGAGCTGCCCTGGTTATTCCCATTTCTGGAAGCTGTGGAGTCAGGTCCTTCTAAGGACAGCGTTGGGATGCTGAAGATTTGGGAAGGAGCAGATTCCAACTCATCAGTGGGATGGGAACACAACTCCAGCTGCACATCCAGTTGGAAAAGGACAAAAAAAAATGCAGAAATATTTGAATTCACCTGACCTTGTGGAGACTTCCTCCTGCTGGCTTCTGTGAGGAGAGGAGCAGACCCTGGAATCCAGAAGGTGGGACCTTATCCTGCTCCAAGGACCTTAATCCCACCTCATCTCAAACCTCCACCAAAGTTTTGGGTCAAAGGGCCTTGTGCAGCAAGGGCAAAGCTGCTGTGAGTAACTGAAGTTTGGGAATTATATTTATTTCCTATTCCAAGCTAAAAACTGGCTCATTAGAAACCTTTCTTTAGCTTGCAGGGAACTCACACATCAATATCTTGCTTATTAAAATTTGTTTCCTTGGAAATATGGCATCCATGATGGATGCCAATCCATAAGGATATTTTGTTTTCAAAGGAATTTGGAAAAAAAATAAAATTAATAATGTTCCTAATGTTCCCTTTTAGCCTGAATCCATTTTTATCACTTTAATATTAAAAAACCCAGTTTACTCTTGAGTCTTCCCAAGGACTCCAGAGATCTCCTCCAGGGGAAACCAGGCACTTTAAAAATAAAAAAGAAACAGGTTTTAACTCTCAAATCTGTTTGCAGATCAGTTGAGGGTGACTTGATGGGACAAAGCCTGTCTGTGATGGGACAAACGACACTTGTCATCTTGTTTTCAGGAAGCTTCTCCTAAAATCAGGATCAAGGAGAGCCTGAGGAAAGGGGACACAACCTTCATTCAACCCTGAGCAGCCTCCCCTGGCTCAGCCACGCTTCCAGTTTGCAGCAAATAAACAGAAAACTGGGGAATATTCAGGGAATTCTTGGTGGGGGCAGCTCCTTGCCAGGGAAGTTAGACTGGGAAATGGAAAAATTCAACTGGGAATTGGCCAAATTAAATTGGGAAATGGCAAAAATTCAAGTGGGAAATGGCAGTAAGTAAGTAAGCTCAGTTGCAGTGTGTAAAAATCCCAGTTTATTTGGGATACAGCACAGCAAAACCCCCCAAAAGTGGATTTAAGAGGGAGGTTGATTCCCACAGTCCCTCCCACAATCCCTAATCCAGGACGTGCCTCGTTTGGGCTTGGAGGAACATCCACGTTGTGGGAAGCACTGAGTTGGTCACTAAAGCTTGGCTTCCCCTCAAGCTCTCCCTCCAAGTTCTCCCCTAAAACTTGGCTTCCTGGGCAGTAAAATGAGGATAATGACCAATTTTTCCTCTCCTTCTGGAGGGATGAGATAATTTGATTTAAGGAAATGACAAAAAAAGCACATTTTGGAGTTCCAAGTGCAGCTAGAGAGCCATGGATCCAAAGGAATTGATCAAAGAGTTCCTGGAGGTGAAGTTCTTGCTCCTTCCAAACCCACATTTGGAATCAAAATCTGAATATTTTGCAAGAACTTCTCCATTTCTCTGAAATTTTTGAAAAGGGACAAAGCTTTTCTCGAGTTTTCCAGAGTCACTGCTGGAATATTTCATTTCAGTTTGGGCAGTATTTCCCTGGACCATTTTGTTTAAAGGATATTAAAATATTTCATGACATATAATAATATATTAAATGTCATAATGCATTTTGATGCTGGTAAATTTCAACTATGTATCCAAAAATCCAAACAAAACATTTTCTCCTATTAAAATGTCAGATTTTTATTGAAACAAATGATTATTTTTTTATAACAATCCCAGGGTTAGGAAGCATTTTAGACTCCCTTCACACTTAACTGCTTTTCTCCAATTTTCCTGCATGAGAAATGCTGATTTCTAATTGCTTTGCAGAAGGGGAAAATTTCATGTTGTTGTTTTCCAACTCAAAAACTGCAGTTTTCAGTCAGCTCTCAAGGCACTGGAATTCCTCAGCTTGTATTTTTCCCACAAAAAGTGGGAAGAAGGAAAAGAGGAGGAAAAGACCCTCATTTCCACCAGTGTTTTTGAGTTCTCTCTTAAACAAAAACTTGATAAAAAACTCCACTCCTGGCAAGCCAAGGAAATTGAAACGGTGACAAAGATTTTGTTCCTGGAAAGCCCCAAATTTGCAAACAGAGCTGGTTCCTGTGGAATATCAGAACAATTTTACCTTTCTGGGATGGCATTTGACACATCTTGCTCCTCCCTCATTACTGGCAAATCCTGTTGATGTGAGAAGAGGAAAAGAATTAAGTTGTTTTTTTGGGGTTTTTTTTGTTGGGTGTTTTTCTTAAGCTTGGGGAAAACAAAAAGAGGAGAAAGAGGAAAGAAATAAATTTGTGCTGTAATTTCCCAGCATCTTCTCCTGTTTCTGTTGGGAGAAGAATGGGAGCAGGTGACATTCCTGGGCTCATCGTGGATGGTTGGAATTCTCTGCACAGCCACAGGAATTATTGTTGATATCACACACGTGGGGCTGAAATTCCTCCCACAAACCTCTGGCTGCAGGATCGTGGTGCTGGACCAATCCCTCATTTAGTGCTGAGAAAAGAGAGAAAACCCCATGGAACAACTGCTGCCTTGTACTGCTGGGAGTGATTTCCTCATGGATGAGATTTCATGGAAAAGAGAGGCAGCTTGTGCTCCCAAACACCCCAAAAGGCACCGAATTCCCATGGAATCACAGAAATTCCAGTTCAGAAGGATCCTTGGGAGGTTTCAAGTCCAACCTCGTGCTCAAGGTCCTCACTGAGCTCCAACTGGGTCACTCCTGGCTTTGTCCAGAAGGCAGGACAGTCATATCCCTGTGCTTCCAGGCAGCTCCTGCAGTTCTTCCCAGCTTTCTCTGGAATGAAAACCCTCTTGTTCCCTGGAAAAGGAGTAGATGGAGGTGTGGAGGGCAGGAGAAGGAAAACCAGGGGAAAGCCAAGTGCCAGCCTCTCCATTCTGAGATTTCACAGCTCTCAGGCTCTAGTTCTGGGATCCCAGTTAGTAAAGGAGAGATTATTATCCCAAACATGTTCCACCTTAAAGGCAGGGAATAAAAGAGGAATCACAGAATATCCTGCACTGGAAAGGTCCCAATCAGACCATCAAACCCCAGCCCATTCAATAGGAAACTTTTACTGGATGGGTTTGGAGTGCAGACCTCTCCAACACTTCCCAGAACCTGCAAATCCCCCAGGCGAGCTGGGGTGAGCAGAGTGCAGGTGAACCCCTCATACCAAGGAAAAGCTGCTTTTCCCAGGATCCTGGAGACAGAAGGAGCAGCATCCAGGGCCTGGCTGTCAGCAACACCCATGGGGTGGGACAGTGGGTGCTGACACTGGACCAAAATGATCCCCACAGGTTGGGGCTGGAGGATTGATTCCCTGACAGTCCTGCCCTGCCTATGGCTGGAGTTCTTGACTGTTTTCATTAGTTTTTCATTGTAATTTTATTTCAGAATGGTAACAGGACACCCTGAGGCAATGTGTTTCCAGGGGATTATTGCCTCCAGCTCTTTGCTTTACGACACATGCCATAATCACCAAGAAATGTACAGCCTGTCACAACTCATTACTTAAGCCTGGCTTATACAGCCACATATTAGGCGTGATGGATAGACCAGAGCCATAAAATTATATGGACATTTGGTGGCAAAAGTGAGCTTGTCCTGAGAATGGCTTGCAGCTGGGCCAGCTGTGCTTGGAGCCATCCTCAACTTCAGAGCTCTCACGAGTTGGTTTTGCTCTCATTCTGCCCCCAGAAGGTGCCTGAACTAATCCCATGGTTTCACACTCCTCTGCTGCCCCTCTTAGCTTGGCAAGGCTCACCCACCTGCAGCCCCTAGCAAGAAACACCTTCCAGGGGAGCTGAGCCTCACAGAACTCCCCTGAGGCCTTGCAAAAGCAGGTCCCAAGTCAGGCTCCTTCTCCCTTTTACTGCCCATAAATCACCAGGCACGAGATTTCCTGGAGAGCAGCGAGGCGGAGGAGGGAAAAGGGAGAGCACGTGGGGCATGAGCTGCTTTCTTCCAGGGAATGGTGTCATTCTGGGTTTATTTTACAGTTTCAGGCAGTCTGGGCAGCTGGCAATGTCTGAAAGCAAGAAGGGACACCCTGGGTTTTGGGGCCAAGGGAATTTGGGCAGCAGCAGGGTCCAGGAGAGCAGTGGGGAGCTGGTGACCCCCAGGGAATGTTCTTGGCCAACAAGGCTGGGGAGCTGGGCAGGACCCACATCCAGAGCAGCCCCACAGGATACCCCCAGCACTCCAAGGTGGTGAAGCAGAGCTGTTCCACCATGGCCAGGACAGCTGGTGGTTCCAAGCTTTCCCTGGAGCTCCCAGGGACTCAGACAGGAGGCTTTTCATGGGGGTCCTGTCATTCCCAGCTGCTGGGCTGGCTCTGGCTCCCAGAGTTGTGTCACTCCCAGGGCTGAGAATGGACAGGCTGGGATTCCTTCCCCCCACGGAGCCCAGGGCTGAGGTTACAGCTGGAGAACGTCAGCACTCAGCTAGGCAGGGAATGAGGCAGAAGAAGAGCACTTTTGTACAGCTCCAACACACAAACGCTCCTCAGACCAGAGGCTCCTGAGCCACCACCTCGAAGAACCACTGGGATGAAGCTGAAGATTATGGAGGGACAGCAGGACAGAAGGGATCTTCATCTTGAGAGGCTCTTGTGGTGTGACACTGGCCAAACAGCAGGCACCCACGGGAGCTGCTCATTTACCCTCTCCTGCTATAGCTGGGAGGAGGAGAATTTAAAAATTAATGAGGGGCTCATGAATTGAGATCAGGACTGGGAGAAAAAGACACTCTAAGGGCAAAACAGGTTGAAATTTAAAGGTATAAAGCAGGAGAATCTCCTCACTCAGATCTGCTGGAGGAGTTGTGCTGCAGGAAAGCCTCCTCAGCCTCTTCTGTCCCACTGCAAGTGCCTTTCTCTGCCTGGGAACGCTCACAGTGGGCTGTGAGAGCTGGACCACCAGGACAGGCACTCCCCAGAGGGCAGCTGAGATCCAGGGATTGCCTGGCAGGCTCCTGGCTCTCAAAGCCAGGTCTGTGCTAGCCTGGCCAGCACACAGCACCACCCTCCTGGCCATGTCCCAGCCCCACAGCAGGCTCAGGCCCTGCTCAGTCAGGCCAGGGTGGAGATTGATTTTGTTCTTTGGCTGGGGACAGCCTGCCTTTAACCACAAAGCCTAAAAGAGCCCACAGCCCAGCCCTTTGCACGGAATAAATTCACAGCAAGGCTTTTCATCCCCAGGGAAGTTCATCTTACCTGAGTCCTGGGACAATGGCACAGGGATAGAGCCTTCCTTTCTCCAAGGAGAGGGTTTTCCACGTTCTGTGCCTTTAAGCTCACTCTACTTCTGCCCCTCTTTCCAAACAGCCACCTTCTTGTTCTCCAGCTCTGCAACTCAGATACATGCACCATGCCCTCTTTCCCAGAGATTTTTGGGATTTTTCATCCTTCTTACCATTCTCCATGACATAAAGTTAAAGATTTTCTGGTTAAAATGACGTGCCTGAGGTGAATTTTTCCAGACCCCCTCAGAAACTCTCTCAGTTGAGCAGGATCAGCCTCCCCCAGGTGACAAAGGCAGTTCAGGAGGACATAAACTGCAGCTGTGCACAGTGAATTGCTCCTCTTGGATACATGGAGACAAATCCCCTTTGCCCACATCCCTTCTGCCATACCTGCTCCCACTCAAGATTCCCTTTATTCCTGAGAGCAGCTTAACGTAAATCCCGGCCATCCCAGGAGCTTCTAAAGGCTTTTTTCTCCCTGCCAAGTTTCCTCCAGCCCTTGGAGGGCAAACAGCAGCCACACAGCCCCGTTTGTGCTCCAGGGCTTGGCTCCTGGTCCCCCCCAGGCTGGTGGGCAGGAGAGGTGCCCTGAGCCATGCTCAGAGGGCTGGCACAGCATCACAGCAGGCTTTGAGCAGCAGCTGCTGCTGGGTGTCCATGGAAAGGGCACCTCACCCAGCCCAGGGCTGCACAGGACGGGGGATCTGCAGGGCAGAGCCTTGGGCAGCACTGGGGATCAGGGTTTGGGGGCTGGGAGCCTCCAGGGGGGATGGAGCTGGTCAGGGAATGAGAGATCAGCCTCTGAGAGGGGAGCTGGGTTATCCAGATTTCGGTTTGGAAGGCACAAAAACAGCAGCAAGTGTCACTGGGCTGACTGAGGGATAAAAATCAGAGCCTGCAGCTTCAGAAATGAGACTTCCTCACCCCTGCTCTGCCTGGGAGAGAACATTCCAGTGCAGGCACAGGGTGTGGACAGGACTCAGCTGGAGATGTCCCTGTCCCAGCTCCTCATTCACTCCCCTCTGCCTGTGGGAAGGGACACAAGAGATCCCTGCAGGGCAAAATCAGCTTTAAGGGATGTTCCTGTGCTCTCATTCTGCTCTGAAGGGGCAGCAGCTTCCAGGGGAGGAATGGAAACACCAGCCAGGACCCTGCAGCGACACCTGAACACTCCCAGCTCTGGCCCTGCAGCCTGGAGAGACACGATGGGCCCCGTGCTGGTGTGGCTTGGGGACATCTGTGGGCTCTGAATGGTGATGGCCACTGGGGCCTGTCCTGAGCCATAAAACTCCTGAGGGGTCACACAGTGAGTTAATGAGACCCTACAGCCACCCAGGGAGAGATTCAGGTAATGGAAGACATAAAATACACCAGGTGAGAACAATAAACCCTCTGCAATGACTGCACTTTTGCTTTCTCCTGACTATTTCCTCTCCCCCATTATTGCTCTGGGGTTGGTTTTTTCCCCACATGGTCTTCTGACTTTCTACATCACTTTCTCAGTCTCTCCTTTTGTTTTTTCCCCCCTGCCCTTGTGTTTTTCCCTGCAATCCACAGCTCATGTTTGATTTGTCCCTCACCTGTGGCTGCAGTTTGTGCAGTGTCCCAGTCTAGGCTGTGGTTTGCAGGCATTGGTGATGTGCTCCCATATCTTCTCTGCCCTTGTGTTTTGGAGTAAAAAACAACATTGTCTACGATTTTCCTTGGTGGCACCTTCACATTGAAAAATTCCACACACTTTTAAGTCTCATGTAATGCCCTTTCCCTTCTCCATGTCAGGCAGTGGGACACACCAGGATCATGATCCCAGTGCTGCCCATCCCTGTCCTACACAAACCAGGGCTGGAGGAAGAGCCCAAAACCTCAAACCTCTCCAGAAACATCTGCAGAGGATGGGATGACACCACATTTCAGCCTCTCCTGCAGCACCTTCTCCCCCTGCCCAGCCCTTTGGGGCCACCTCAGTGGAGATCACACCAGGGAGGAAACGTTCCTTTAGGCTTCCCTCATGTCTCCAGCCCTGCCAGGACCGTATTTATTTATAAATGAGAAAAGAGGCTGTGATCTCATGTCTGGGGTGAAGCAGGTCCTGACAAGTCACGCAAACGGTTCCTGTTACTGCAGGGACCAGAATAGCAACATCCAGCTCCACTAGAGGATGGATTAGTTCAGAACACTTTGGGAACAGAACTCTGGGAAGAGCAGGATATTTTTGCTCTCCAAAAGGTCCTTATGTATTAAGATAAAGGGGGAGGGTGAATATGGGCAAAGTGTGCTGTGCATGGCTCTTCCAGCCCTCTGGAAAATCCATGGTGATCCTCCAGCCTCTCTCTCCCTGCACTCACAGGACCCTCCATCAATCCCAGGAGTTACACAGAGTCCATTCCCTTTACAAACTTCCCTCCTTCCCTGAGTTTACCTGTCCATTTCCTCTCTTTCTGGTGCTGAGAGAATGTTGGATCCCATGTGGGAACTGGGGATTCCTCTTGGCCACGCTGTCAGGAGCAGCAGCTGCTTTCTTGTCTTAAATGAATTAAAATATTGCTCCTTTCTCACAACCATCAGGGGGAGAGGAAACAGCCTCAGGTTGTGCCAGGGGAGGTTCAGGTTGGATATTAAGGGAAATTTCTTCACCAGAAGGATTATCAAGCACTGGCCAGGGAAGCTGTGGAGTCACCATGGCTGGAGGGTTGGGGTGACCTGGGCAGTGCTGGGGGAATGGTTGGGCTCAACAATCCAAAAGGGTTTTCCCAGCCTAAACTATTCTGTGATTCTACAAAACACATTTAAAATACAGCTGGGGAGGACTCCAAACTGAATCCCCCGTTCCAACCACCCTCCAAAGCCTCAACTCTGAGATTCCCTGCTTGGGGGAACCACTCTGGCTGGGAAACATCCCAAAGGGTGGGGTAGCGGCACAGCAGCCGTGCTGGGGCTGCAGCCAGGTGTGCTGCACACCAAATCCTGGGAAAAGCCAGGTCCCGACAGAGGCTGCTCCTGCCACAGCCCAGGGGACACACACAGGGGACAGGGACCGTGTGTGTGTCCCTGGCACAGCCCAGGGGACACAGAGGGGACGGGGACCGTGTGTGTGCTCCTGCCACAGCCCAGGGGACACAGAGGGGACAGGGACCGGGTGTGTGCTCCTGCCACAGCCCAGGGGACACACACAGGGGACAGGGACCGGGTGTGTGCCCCTGCCACAGCCCAGGGGACACACAGAGGGGACAGGGACCGGGTGTGTGCTCCTGCCACAGCCCAGGGGACACAGAGGGGACAGGGACCGGGTGTGTGTCCCTGGCACAGCCCAGGGGACACACAGAGGGGACAAGGGACCGGGTGTGTGCCCCTGGCACAGCCCAGGGGACACAGAGGGGACAGGGCCCGGGTGTGTGCTCCTGGCACAGCCCAGGGGACACAGAGGGGACAGGGACCGAGCACTGCCGGCCCGGGTGGGGGTCCCGGCTGGGGGGACATGGGGGGGTCGGCAGCGGGACCCCGCAGCCCCCGGGCCGGGGGCCACTAGAGGGCAATCGTGGAGTGTCCCACGCCCGGAGCGAGGGATGCGCGGCGGGGCTACAAGGGCTGCCCGTGGCCACAAGGACACTGCAGGGCACCTGCCAGTCCGAAACTTAAATAAAAAAAGTGTTTTCGAGTTGTGCTCGCTCTAGGCGCTGCAGGTGGATAAGGGGATGTGTAGGATTCGTGCAGGTACGAGCTGCAGCAGCTCAGCCCCGGCACAAGGCAGAGGGTGCAGCCCCAGCCGCGCTGTAGCCGCAGCTGATGAAGTTCATTTAGGGAAAAGCTGTTCCTAAGGCAGGCAGGTGTCAGTGCTGGTGTCCTTGGTCGCCGGCTATGGTGAGGTCAGCCTTCCCCCAAGTAACAGGACAAGAGGGAGCATCCTCAGGCTGCACATGGGGAGGTTTAGATCGGATAAAAGGGGAAATTGCTTCACCGGGGGTTGTCCAGCCCAGGCAGTGGTGGTGGAGTCCCCGGAGGGGTTTAAAAGCCATGTGGATGTGGCACTTGGGGACACGGGTTCGTGGTGGCTTTGGCAGTGCTGGGATAAGTTGATGATCCCGTAGAAATTATCTGTGGTTCCATGGCATGCCCCGAATTTTCCCAGGGATGCAGTTCCGTGCCCCCTCACCCCTCCACGGGACGCTCCCTCTGCCCCAGGCCTGGGCGCTGCTGCTCCCAAATTGCTCTGAGGGATCCTTTGGGAAAGGATCTGCTCTGCTCCTTCTCTCCAGCACATCCTCGGTGACACAGAGGGGCTCTCTCAAAGTCCCGCAGCCCTGCTGGCTTTGCTTGGCCGGTCCCCAGCCCCATCCCTGCTCCGGGCGCTTCCCCCGGGTGCCAGCAGCCCCTCCCTTTATCAGGCTGGGGCGGTGGGAGATAGGCAGCGAGGCTGATAAGCCCTCAAGTGGCAGCGTGCTGTAAACATTCCCACTGGTGCTGTTAGATTAGAGCGCTGGGAAAATGCCTCCAGCCCCCCGGGCCACCAGCGCAGCCGCCTGGGGCTGGGGGGCTGCTGAAAGCTGTGGAGGAGCTGAAGTGCTTCAGGGCAGGCTGGATGCTGCCTCCCAGGCAAGCAGGGCTTGGCAGGGGCTCCCCAGGATTCCTAGGAGGGCTGGTTTGGTGTCTGACCTCACAGTCAGTTCCATCTCCATCCATGGGCTTTGCTGCCTTTTTTGCCCAGATGGAAGGAAAACTCACTTCTCCCTCCCTCCATCTCCCCGGCTTCTGGTGCCCGGAGGTCTTGGCTGGCTGGAAGTTCTGACTGGGGGTTTTCACATCTACCTGGAGGATGGCACAGAGGTAAAGGCTGTGTTCTTCCTTCCAGAGTAACCCAGACCCGCTTTAAACCCATTTTAAACCCATTTTCCTCCAGTAAAACCAACCCATCCCAAGAAGCTTCGGAAGATTACTTCCTCTAATTTGGAGTGGAGTGAGGAAGGCAAACCCTTCAAGCCACTTGTCCTCCAGGCAAAGGAGCTCTTTCCTTGTGGGAGCTCCTGTGCTTGGGCTCAGGATGGGACCTGCCAGCACCTGAAGGTGTGAGGACTCAGGTTTGGAGATGCTGATGGGGCTCCTTGGGCTGGCTCTGCGAAGTGAGGTTTGTCAGCAGGGGTGGTGATCCTGGTGATGTGTGTGGGGTGCAGGGGCAGTCCCTCACAAGGAGGGGACGTGGTTCCAGCATTCCCACAAGAACCAGGCACAGCAGGAAGCAGCAATCCCTCTCTCCTACCCCCAGTGCTGTGTGCCCCTCCTGGCCTGCTCAGCATCACCCTGCACCTCCAGCTCCAAGGGGTGAGCACCTTGGCTGATGAAAGCTCTCCGTCCTCCTTTTCCAGACACCCTGAGAAGGAAATTCTCCATTGCTCAGGAATATCCCCAGCTCTGGGAGCTGGGCAGAGCAGTGACTGCTGCCTTCCCGAGCCGCTCGGAGGCAACCTTCCCTCCTCTGCCATTCCCAGCAGCTTCCAGAGCTCACAGCCAGGCAATGCCGAGCCTGGGAACCTCCCACTCCCACTTTCTCCCTAATATTTCCACAGTGAGTAAATCTCCATCCTTTTAGGGCTCTCAAATCTATTATTTTTACATTTGCAGTGGATTCCCTGGCCCTGTTATTAATGAAAACCTCCAGGAAAGCTCCTCAAATACAGCTTTGACTTTCTGCCCAGGACCTGTGGACAAGGGGGAAAAAAAAAATCAGGCAACATTAATAAAGCAGGAGGTTTCTATTAAGTCTGAGGGACTGGACTCTCTGTCTTTCTTGGATGCTGAAATCCTCTAGTGCAGGATAAATCTTATACACTTCATTTTCCCAATCTCTCCTTCAATATATTTTAAGAGAACGCTGCAATATGAGGGTAAATAATGTCCCAACTGCAGCGTGGGGTCTGCAGAGTGGCCTGGGGTCAGCCTGTGGGCTGGGGCATCCTCCACTGTGGCTGCCTGTGGGCTCAGCCTTCTCTCCCTCATCAGGGGGCTGAGTTCGGGGAGGCTTTAATTAGCTGTGAAAACAAATAACGAGCAATCCCTGCGAGGCTGGGGAAGGAAGTGGGTGAGTGGATGTGCATGAAGTCACTAAACATGCAAATCTCTGCAGCCAGCACCTCCTCGGTGGGACCAAACCTCCCCCAGGTCTTTTCCCTTGGAGCAGGACCCGTTTCCCATCTGCCTGCGAGGGAGTTTTCCATCTGTGGGCTCTGCTGCTGTCTCTGCACAGCACCTGCTCCTCTGAAAGGTGCTGGGTTTTCTTGGAAGAAGCTGTAACCTGGAAGTGTGCACGCCAGCCTCCGCTGCAGCAGAAAAGGGAGCAGGTCCACAGGGTCCTGTGAGCCCCAGGTCAGGCTGGGAGATGATTTCCCTCTGCTTTTATCCCTTTCAGCGCTTTGCAGAGCGCCCTGAACGTGAGTTAATGCAGCATCTCCAGCACGGGCAGGGCAGGGAGTGCCTTTGGAGCTGCTTTTGGCTCCCAGAGCTCGCACGCAGCCACCGGCCGGCGATGGATGTTGGGAGCTGGGATTTTCATTTGGATCCCGGCACCTCTTTCCCCTTGGATTGCTGGCCATGGGGCTGCTGTGCTGGCAGAATGCACAGGGAGCAGGCTGGTGCTTCAGGCCACTTTGGGGAATACACACAAAGGAAAACTCTCTCCTTCCTTAGGAGCTGGTGTGTTCAGAGGCGCTCGTGCGGGTGCTTTAACCCAGCAGCACTCTTGGGGATTGTTAGTGATGGTCCCAGAGCAGCAGAACAACCTTTTTCCAGCCTGGAAAATCAAAACCAGCCAGGCCAATCATGCAGAGGCAGCAGAGTTCAGCCAGTGTAAGGCAGGAGCCTTGAACTCCAGCACCCTGGTGCTGACACACCCTCAGGCCCTCAGTCAGTGGTAATTGAGAGCAGGGGGTGGCACAGGTTCAAATTAATAACTTACAAGGCAGTTCTGGGCTTGGGAAGCCAATGGTGAAGGGCTGTGGTCCAGAGTGGGGAATGTAGGGCTGGAAAGCACCGTTTGGGTTATAGAATATCCTGAGTTGGAAGGGACCCACAAGGATCATTGATCCTGATCCTGTTCCTGCACAGACACCCCAGCAATCCCACCCTGTCCCTGGGAGCTCTGTCCAAACACTCCTGGAGTTCTGGCAGCCTCGGGGCTGTGCCCATTCCCTGGGCAGTGCCAGCACCCTCTGGGGGAAGAACCTTTCCTTATATCCAACCTAAAGCTGTCCTGACACTGCTGCAGCCGTTCCTTTGTGTATCTGTGGTCACCAGAGAGCAGAGATCAGTGCCTGGGTGACAGGCTCCAGTCCACTGGCTCTGTTCTCACCCAGCCTGAGAAATCTGAATTTGTCCTCCTGCCAATGAAAGGCAATGAAGATTCATAATGCTCATCCTCTTTTCCCCCCACCTTTCTGGAGCATCACGGGCAAACTCAGCCCTGCCCAGGGGAAATCCATGTCCTGCTTCCATCGGAGATACGGCTCTGAGGATGGTGACAGGCTGACAGCTGGGGCTGGAGAAGAGAAGGTTGAGTGGAGACCTCAGAACAGCCTTCAGGATCTGAAGGGGTTGCAAGGAAGCCAGAGGGGAACTGTTCATCAGGAGCTGGAGTGACAGGACAAGGGGGAATGTCTTCAAACTGATGGAGAATAGGTTTAGGTGGGATATTGGGAAGGAATTGTCCCCTGAGAGGGTGGGCAGGCCCTGTCACAGGGTGCCCAGAGAAGCTGTGGATGCCCCTGGATCCCTGGAAGTGACCAAGGCCAGGCTGGATGGGGCTTGGAGCCACCTGGGCCAGGGGAAGGTGTCCCTGCCATGGCAGGGGGTGGCACTGGATGGGCTTTAAGGTCCCTCCCAAACGATTCTGGGATGCTGTGAACAGCTCCCAGCCATGGCAGGTGAGGTGTGAAGTGAGTCCCTGAGGAGAGGACAGAACTTTAGGTGTTTCCCCTCCACAGGCTGTGCTCAGGGAAGCTCAGCAAGGAGCTGGGGATCCCTCTGGCTCCAGCCCCTCTCTGTGGTTTTACAGGTCCTGGCAGCACGCAGGGCAAACTCACTCCAGTGAATTTAGGGGATGGGGCAGAGAGAAAACTCCCTGAGTGGCCAAGTGTAATAAACAGTCAGGATACACATAGAATAATGTGTGGGAGTTATAATTTTACCAGCCTGGAGGGACCTTGGCAAGTAAATCAAATTTCCCTACCCTGACCCAGATAAATGTCCTGGAGTGGAAATAGCAGATTCCCTTTGCCTGCAATCCCCATGTGCTCATTCCAAGGGGATATCAGTGAGCAATCCTCACTTCTCTGGACCACTTACAGCTTCCCCCTCTTCCCCCTGAGCTCTGTAAGGACCTGCTGGGCCTAATCCAAATTCCACCAAAGTTGGGGGTAAATCTCCATCTGGTTCATGAGTTTTCAACAATTCTTTGGCCATTAAAGTGCTGAAAAGGATGGGGTGGGCAGAGCCCAGATTTTCTGATCCTCCTCAGAAAAGTCCTTGCCCACATTCCAGACCCAGTTCCTGAAATGCTCCTCCATTAGGAAGATGCAGAGGAGCAATTCCCAGGGAAACAATCCTCACCTGCACACCCCAACCTCTTCCTCCTCTTCCTCCCATGGCAGGGTACCTTTATGGCCACATTCTCATCAGGATTTTCCCTCTCACTCCTTTCCACATTGTCTGGAGCCACCAAACCACAAAGCTGCAGCAGAATTATTTCTTATCCCTTCCTACTTGTCCAACCAAGTTCCTCCCTGGTGCTTCTGGAGGGGACATTTCATTCTCTCCAGGATATGGGTTGAGTGGGATGACCAACCACTGTTTAAAAACTACAGTTGAGGTCCCAGGGATAAAAGTTCCATCCTTTGAAATCTTCAGGAGCTCTATGGGCTTCTGGGCCCTCGGTGTGGTCAGAGGCCAAGGATTAAAGAACTGAAGTGGTTTTCTCTGTGCTGTGGAGACCTCAGGTGGTTCCTGTGGCGCTGGTGTCCCCTGGCACTCCCAGGGGCTGCTGAGGGGTCATTGTCTCAGTTCGGGTTCTGTGAACTGACACCAGGAACAGCTGTCGGCCCCGCTCGTGCCCTTGATCAATAACGCCCCGATCTCGGCCTTCAACGGCATCAATTATTTATCTCTAATTGGATTGGATTCCTCCTTGGTCCTGCTGAATCAATTAATGAGGATTTGCCAGCAGAGCTCCTGGTGCCCTCCAGAGAGACTTGTCACATTTCACCAGTGGAAACTGGGGCGGGGAAGGCTGGGAGGAGCAGAAGGGAAATCTCCTGGGGGCTCCTTTCTCTGCAGGACAGGCTGAGCAGCCGTGGTTTCAGGCAGCTGAGCTGGGAGAGGGGTTCCACAAAACCTTTGTTCTCATTGCAAGACCTTGGAAACTGAAGCTCCTTGAGGTCTGTGTGGAATGGGGAGAAGTCCTAAGTCACACAATCCCAGAGTGGTTTGGGAGGGGAAGGATCTCAATGATCATCTCATCTCATCCCACCCCCTGCCATAGCAGGGACACCTTCTGCTATCCCAGGTGGCTCCCAGCCCCATCCAGCCTGGCCCTGGACACTTCCCGGGATCCAGGGGCAGCCACAGCTTCTCTGACACCCTGTGCCAGGGCCTGCCCACCCTCACACCTTCCCAATATCCCATCTGTCCCTGCCCTCTGGCAGTGGGAAGCCATTCCCTCTTGTCCTGTCACTCCAGGCTCTTGTAAAAAGTCCCTCCCCATCTTTCCTTTGTAGGTTCCCTTCAAGTCCTGGAAGTCAGCATTGTCCACTCTGAATTTCCACCAGTTTCCTCTTCTGCCTGTGAACAATTCTCCATCCCTGCTATTATAACCTCCAGCCCCTTTTCCAGGGCAGGAGCCACCGTTCCTATAACCGAAGGATCCCTGCCAGGATACTCTCCCACGGATGCGCAGTTGGGCAGCAGGGATCCACTGCACGCCAGCAGCTGCCTTTGATAATGAAGGATCTTTGGGAACTTAAATGTTCTCCTTCTGAGCTCTGACAATATTTAAGCATGTGTTAACAGTTTAAAGAAGCAACCCACTAGAGGAAGTCTCATTTGTCAGGAGCAGTTGCTCGAAATTTCATCATAACTGAATTAAGGCAGCCCAGAATGGAGCGGGTTAGAGCGAAGACAGGAGCTCTGATGGATGGTTCACACCAGCTGCTGAAACGTCCTTTGAAAGCTCCTCGAGCTGAGGTTCTGCAGATCAGCAGCCCTGGCTCCTGAGGGAAGCAGGGCAGCTCCAGGAAGGCTGGGTGGGATTTCTGAACCCTCGTGCAGAGCCACACATCAGCACAATGCCTGCCAGCAATGCTCCTCATCCTCCACATCATCCTTGGGAAATGAAGGTGTGGCTGCCATGGGTTGTGGTGCCTGGGGGGGCTCAGAAACCACCTTCAGACTTTGGATAGAAGAAAATCCACCGTGGCAGGTCCTCAGGAGATCCTCAGAGCCTGTTCTGCATTTTTACCCACAAGGCCATGAAATACCTTTGGAGCCCTAATGTTCCTGATCCCTTGTTCTCTGGGTGACTGAAATTGCTTGGAAAAGTCAAGGAGCGGTCCTAAAGAATGGTTTAAATCTTTCTGCAGCTGCTGAACCTCAGAATCACCAAATTCTGCTGCAAGGAGGTTTTTCTCCAACCTAGAAAACAGGAGGGCCGTAGAGTTTGGCTACTCAGCAGGCCAGGCAGGAAACAAAATCAGGAAGTCACTCCTGAAGTTATCCATGAGTTTAGTTCACCTGGCAGGGGAATATGAGAAAGGTTTTTTGGGGCAGCTAGGGCAGGACAAATGGCAGAAAGCTCCTTTATCACTCTGGATTTGTTATAAATCAAAGTTTTTTTTGTATGACTGCAATAAGACCGAGGATCTTTGAGAACCTCAAAATGCAGGAAATGGGATCTTCCTCCCATGGCATGGAAGTGGTGACACGGCTTAAACCTGGTGTGCCATGCAAGGAGCTGTGCCAGGAAGGGAGGAGAGCACTTGGAACAGGCAGGAAAAAAGGAAGAGCCTCAGGGAAGCCCCCATGGGTGGGCAGTTCTGGTGGCCCCTGTCCTCAGCAGCTCAGTCTGAGGCTGCCCCACGTGTTTATGGCTCATCAGCAACGCCCAGCAGGGCAAGGACATTATTCTCCCTTTTGGGGGAGTATTCTCTCTGTGCCATCCTGAAGCTTTTTAGCACCCTCAGCAGCCTTCCCCACGCTGATTTCCAGCAGATGTGGTGCTAATGAATAACACTGTAATCTCAGTGCCTTAATATAGTGCTGGGGGGTGATAAGTCAGAAATTGCTGTCATCGTGGGGCGAGGACGATCTGGTCATTGTTCAGAACTGTCCTCCTCTGATGAGTACATCAAGGGCAATGCATTTTCTCCCATCTACTCCCACTCTGCTTCCAAATTTAAAGCTATTCAGGCATCAGACACTTCTATTTTTCTAAGGGCTTAATAAGAGGCCTGGATGCAGATGTTCAGATAAAGGCCTGACAAATTGCAAGTGGAAGAGCCACATTAAACTTGACCAATTACGGGATGCAGGGCAGGAAAGGGCCCCAGCAGCTCTGCTAAACCAGCTGCCACCTCCACGTGCCCCACGGTGGAGAGGGCAGAGCAGATGGCTCAGAGCCCAAGCAAATATTGCCACTCAAAGCTGAGAGCTGGAGATTAAATACAGGACTTGGGGAGGGGATGTCCTGGATCCTCCATTGGCATCTGGGGTATAACCACACTGAGGTCACAGGGTTTCATCTGCAGAGTCCAGCTGGAATAGGCAAGACCCAGCAGAAGCTCCCTGGTTGGGCAGGGTGGGCATCACGGTGGGGCTGTGGAGCTCCCACCTTTGGGAAGGTTGGGAAGGGATGCTCCAGGCACTTCTCACTGTCAGCACTGCCAGGGTGGGCCTGAAGACACCACAGAGCCCAGCTGAGGATTGTAAACTCCATCCTGCTTCTAAAGGGTCTAAGGACCATTGCACGTGGCCCACAGAATCCCAATCCAAATCCCAGGGTTTTTGTGATCCCAAAGTCCTCAGAGATCATCACATCCAAGCATCCCCCAGCACTAAGGCCACCACTAATCCTTGTCCTCAAGTGCCACATCCACGCAGCTCTTAAATCCCTCCCTTCCTTTTAAATCCACCACTACCCTGGGCAGCCTGGCCAGTGCCTGACCACACTTTCAGGGAAGAAATATTTCCTAATATCCAATCTGAATGTGCTCAGGAAGGGAATAGTGGCACTGAAATGGGACAGTGAGTGACAGCCCGAGCGTGGGGAGGGGAGAGGGGATGAGACACAAGAGGAAGCTTTTCCTAGGAGAGAGAATAAGGGGTGGGAAAGCAGCCTGGGAGCAACAAAACTTCCCACAGTTGTGCTCTGGGAGAAGAGTGGCCAGGTTGGGGGCAGAGCAGGAGAGAGGGCAGGGGTGAAGGGCCAGGTGTGAAATCATTCAAGCAAAAGGAAACATCCCAACACCAGCCGTGGTGACTGCAGGCAGCTGCATCTCACAGGACATTTAATTCCAGCGTCTGGGGAAGCATGTTGGCTGGGAGGGACCTCTGGAGATCTCCAGTCCAGCACCTGGCAGCTTGTCCTGCCAGCTTCCAACATCCCCATTTCATCCTCCCAGAGAGCCTTAGGAGGAGCAAATCCTCCTGCAAGGAGCTCGGAGGGATATCTCCTCTCTTCTGCACCTTCATTTCTCCATCACCACAGCAAGTCCTGAGCCAGGATTAATCCTCTTTCCAAGCTCCAGAGTGGTTCTGGAAGCCAGCTGCTCAAGTCTCCCTGTCCAGGCTGCCCAGGGAATGACCACAGCCCCAGGGACACGGTGGGATTGTTGGGCTGTCCTGTGCAGAGCCAGGAGCTGAATTTCAGAGATCCTGCCCATTTAGGATATTCCATAATTCCATACTGGCAAAGCTGGTAGAGGCAGGATGATGGAGGAGCTAGCAAACACAGCTTAGAAATGCCTCTATTACCTGGGGACAGGAGAAAAGTGGAGATCCAGCTAACTCCCCCAGTCCTGGGGAAATGCTGGCTGTGCTCCTTTTTCCCGGGCTCTGCAGGACAGCTAAATCCCATCCTAAGCTTATGAAATATCGCCTGCTCTTCATGCCTGGATCTGCTGGATTTGCTGACGGCCAGAGCCGGCATCTCCGCGGCTCCTCTTCCCAACCCCGTGGTCTTTGGAGCTGAGAAAGCCCTGCTGGAGCAGATGGAAACGCGGGGGTAAATCAATCTCGCTTGCTTGGTGTCAAATGTAATAAAAAGGGGGCCCAGAGCCCGAGCCTGAGGTTGTAAATTTTCCACCAGCCCCGAGCCCGACGTCCTGCTCAGGCATTTCTCCTGCATCCCTCCCCTGCTCTGCCTGCTCCCAGCGCTGGGACCGTGCTGTCACCGTGCCTTGCTGAGCCCGGCGCTCCAAAGGAGCTGATTTCTCCAGCTTTAATCCCACAGACAGTCTGGCAAGGGCGAGGTGAAGGGAAAGGCAGGGAAAATAGGATAGTCTTTGCTTTTGCCCGAGAGAAAGGGAGGGAGGGATGTTTGATGCAGAGAGAGGAGGGAAGAACCTGGCAGCTCTCCCCCCTGGCTTGGAACAGCACGGGAAACACCACCAGGGGCAGCTGATTATTTCAACTTAACAAATGGCTGCATTCTATAGCAGGGAATAAAGAGCCAGACGTGTCACACACTGTCCCAGCTTCTGTCTCGCTCCCAGGGCTGCTTTTCCACCAGTTTGTGAACGCAGGGATGTGAATTCCAAGCCTTACCTGCTGCTCCAAGCTCTTCCTTTGCTGGCCCTTTCCACCTCACAAACCCATCCCAGGTCACACCTTGTGCTCAGAAGTCGCTGCTGGCCAGCGGGGAGGGAGCTCTGGAGTGCTCAGGGTTTGGGATATCCCAGCTCAGTTCCCTGGGCTCCCACAAACTCCTGCTGCAGGTGGGGAGCTGCTCCAGGGTGGGGATGGCATCCCTGGGGTGACAGCCCAGCCCCATGGCTGGAGGCTCAGTGCCATCTCAGCATCCAGGATGGGAGAAAGAGGCTCCTCTGTTGGGAATAGAGGCTGCAGCTCTGGGTGGGATGCAGGTTTTGCAGCAAACTCCCCCAAAATGAGTTGTTGCAGCAAAGATTTTAATTTCCAAGTAAAGGAAAAAAAAGAAAAAAAGAAAAAAAAAAATCATGTGGAAGGCCCCACCGTTTTTTATCCAGAACAGATTTTTTTTTTGGTTGTTTGAAGTTTTCCTGGTGGACCCACCCAGGGAAGGGGGTGACACTGCCCAGCTCAGTCACCTCAGTCATACAGCAGAGGAGTTCAGGGCTGGGGGACCCTGGATGGATAAAAGTGGGGAGAGACAGAGACTCCAGAGCTCCTTCCACAAGTGGTCCTTCCCCAGCTCCCCAACACCTCCCTCAGCCCCCTGTGAAATCCCACAGGCACAGCTTCCCAGGGACCCCATCCTGCACCCCTGGGAGCCAGAGGAGCCAGGACAGAGCAGGGGGACACCTCTCCCTCCCCTCCCTGCTCACCATCCAGTGCTGCCTGCAGAGCTCAGACTCCTGCCTGGGGTAACCCAAATCCTGCACAGCCCTGGCTGCAAACGCTGCTCAGAGCCAGGAGCTGCCCCATCTCCAGCCCAGGAAGAGGAGGAAACACAGCCTTCCTCCTCCTCCTCTCCCCTTTTCAGCTCCCTTTTCCCTGTCCGAGCTGTGGCACAGCTCCAGGGCCGGGATGCTCCACACGTGCCTCTGGCATCCTCCCATCATTATCCTCCCTGTAATTAGGGAGGGAGCAGGGAGATTGGATGTCCCAAATCACATCATCTCTATTGCTTTGTGCTAAAACATCCCATGACACGCTGCAATAAATAGACAGACAAATAGCTGGGTTAAAATGTGATCCTCACAAGCTGCTTTGGGCAGGAATTATCTCAGCAGAGCTCTCCCTGATACTCACCCCTCCCTCTGCTTCCCTGGAAGAAAAGGAAAAGCCCTGAGCCAGCCCCTCCTGATTTATGGTGCTCAGTGACAGAGATCACAGCGATAGGGGAGCTGTTTGAAACCCTCCCTGAATAGAGACACGGGTGGCAAAGTGGGCTCAGCCCCACATTTGACCTCCAGCTCCAGGAAAATGAAATTCCAAGGTACAACATCTTCTCCCAGAGCCTAAATCCCTGTTAGCACCTGGAGGTGCACAGGTTGCTCAGGAAGTGGGATAAAGAGGATTCCAGCACCAGCACCTCCTGCTGCAGCAGGAAAAGCTGCAATGCCCAGAAACAAACACCTGGGCTGCCTCCATGAGCTTTCCCTGCTCTGAGATACAGGCACAGCCTCAAGTTCCTAAAAGCAATCTTTGGCTTTGTCAGCCAAAAACCAGGAATTTGACTTCCAAAGGGTTGCTAAAACAGGAGTTTGACTTCCGAGGGATTGGTAAAACATGAGTTTGGTTTGATCTCTGCTGTTCCTCAGTCAAATCCTTGAGTCTCCATCAACCAACTTAAATGAGGGTTGTTTCTGAAACATTTACAGCTCTGTGTTGTAATGTCAGAAGCCCTTTTGTAGCCAAAAACGGAACACCATTCTGGCTGAAAACCAATATTCCAAAATGTAAAAATTTGAGATGTTTTCCTCACCATCTTTCTTACTCTTCCCACCAGGAAGAAACTCTTGTCTAGAATTAAAACCCTGCCCTGCTGTGCTGGTGAAGAGTGAGTATTCTCACTTGATGCTAATCTTGGGGATTTTCATTTCATAGCATTCTATTTTATTTTAAGAGCATTTTTGGAGTTTTCAGTTGGCCATATGGCTTCAGAATGAAAAACCAGGAGCTCACCCTGAGCCACCGCGTGCCCTCCAGTACCAACTTTTATAACCATCCTGTGGAGGAAGCTTCCTGTGGAAGCTAAGGCCCTTCCCTCCATCCCACTCCAAGTTGTCCAGCTCTTCCAAGCTAGTTTCCCATGCCTCTATGCATGAACTTACAGGGTTTTGGGAAAATAACATCCTACAAACCCCCCCCGTTATTCCTCAGCACACCCTTTTCCTGCTGCTGTGTGCAGCAGGGCCTTCCCACACCACCTGTTGCAGCTTCCAATATTTCAGCGCGCGCTCCAAATATTTTCCTGTCGGTTTTTAGTTTAAAATGGAAATTAACAGAAATGAAGACATTCCCCTTCACTCCTTTCTTTTAAAATGTTTCCCACCGAGCTTGCCCTGGCTGGTGAAACCCTGGGCCGCGATGGCCGTCGGCAGGAGCGAGGCCTACCTGTGGGACCCCTCCATGGCAGCTCCCGAGGAGCCGTGGGTGCAGAGCGCCGCGGGCCGCTCCGTGCCGGCCCCTGGAAGCCCATTACTGTTTTATGGAGGTCACCCTCACCTAATTATGCCACTGTTCCTCCCAGCCCCGGCCTGACCCCGCGTGATCCTGCGGCGGATTAACATGTCCTGGGCACTTGAGCGTGTGGTGTGCGTCTGGCCCGGGCGGGCAGCGGCCCGAGGGCTGCCTGCAGCTCCCTGTTATTTTGACCTCGGCCGTTTTTTTCCGTGGCCAGGCCTGGGAGGACCTGTTGAATGGGGCTTTCATTCGGCTGACCCCCGGGGTCAGCTGTTTTCGGAGCATGAAATATGGCTGCGGCTGGACAGGAGGGAAGAGATAAACGCGGCTGAGGAGCCTTAACAGGCCAATGAGCCGTGACTAATGATGATTGGGGTTTGTCTTTCCAGGCCATAATTTATTGGGCTGCTGACCACTTAGTGCACTCCTCGGGGAATTAACTCCTTCAGGGGCAGCAGCTCTGCCCATCTGGGGTTTATCTGCTCCTCGCTCATCCTTCCCCGCTTTGGTGTGACGAGCAAACATTTCTCCCTTCATCTTTCCCCGCTGTTCCACCTCCTGGCTGTTTTCTGGTCTTTTTAACCCATGTCCCCTCAAAAAATGCTTCTTGAAGCTTTTCTCTGGGCAGATTTCCTATTGCCCCAGCTTTTTTTTGTAGGCAGAAAAAAGGGCCACGAGTCCCGCTGACCCTTTTGGGCAGGAGTGTGGTGGCTGCCGCATGGCACGAGCCACCAGCACCCCAACAAAAGAGCTGGCGTGTCAAACACGGCTCTTACATCTTCATCAGGGGCTCCTAAAGCCTCCAGCTTTCTCCTGGGAGGACAGCCCCAGCCTGAGAGCACGTTCTGGGCAGCACCATCATCCATCTCTGTCACTCCTGGGCAGATGGAGATGGACAGGGGCTCTCCGGGATGGCTGCTGTGGCAGCAGCCCCTGCTCAGCAAAATGTAGCCTCAGCACTGAGATCCAAGCCTCAATTTTGCCTTTTTGTCTCCTCAATGTTCAGTTTTTGGAGGGGTTAATTGCCAAAATTGGGATTTCTTGCTGTTTAGCTGGCAGGAATGTTGCCAAGGAACTCCTTGGAAATGTTATTTCATTTCTGTGGAGGGATCTGTGTCTTCAAAATCCCAAAAACTGGAAATCAGAGTTATTTTAATGGCTAAATCCTGCCTTTGTCTGCAATGCCCTGGGTGTGGTTAAAGAGGCTCATTTTGTTCTCAAGTGCCTCAGTTTCCCCACCTGAAAATATGATTTGGGGAGAGGGAGGATGCTGCCACTGACATCCCACGGGGTGTGTTTGGGGATCAGCAGGGTGAAAAAGATCCAGCAGGTGCTGGGGGAGGGATTTGGAGCAGGGAGCGCTGCTCAGCTTTCCTCCTGTCACCCCACACAAGCCTGGGTACTGTAGGGTCCTGTGTTTCGGGGTGCTCAGAGCCATCAGTGCTGGGGCAGTGCAGAGGAGAAGTCACAGCTTTGGGGAGAGCCCTGAAAGAGCCATTTTCAACCCAGCCACAAACTGAATCAATTAATTGAATTATCAGTCAAGCCGTATTTAAACGCTGATCCCATAAATTGAGAGTGGCCTCCTTTGGATAATTCCTCTTAAAAGCACAGAAAAAAAGATACCAGCAGACCTAGAGGGAGATTGGAAGAGCTCCCCAGAGGCTTGCACGGGTCCAAATCTATTTCTGCCTTTGAAAAGCTGTAATTATTCCCACATTAAGAGCCATCCTGCCAGACCAATTGCACAGGAGCTATTCCTGGAGGAGAAATTCCCAGCAGTCAGGTCCTCCAGGACAGAAGGACTTCAGCAGGGCCCAGGGTGATGGAGCAGAAGCCACAAGATGTCCCCAGGAGCTCCCAGCAGGTGCAGCTGGCGGGGAGCTGGGATGAGAACACAACCACAGGTGCCTCTCCACGCCTCAGCCCAGCCTTCCCTGCCCTTCAGGAATGTTTCCCTGGACATTTGGGACTGCTTTTGTGCTGATTTACAAGGCCAAGCCATAAAGCCGAGCTCTGGAATTGTGGAGGGAGCAGTGGCACAGCTCTGGGCACGTCAGTGGCCCAAGGTGAGCTGGCACTCTGCGGCCCCAATCACTCTGTAACTCATTAATGCAAATTAAACCTGAGCCCCTCATCCCTGCAAGGCTCTCTGAGCATTCCTGGGCAGGCACAAGGCTCTGCAGCTCCTCATCATCGCCTGGGACGGGATTTCACTGGAAATCGAGGGGTAATTTACCAAATGAGCTGAAGTTGAACCCAGGTGAGGGGTTTGTGTTGGGGCTTTGCAGCAGCTGAAGCCAGTTCTGTGAGGAAATGGGTTTGGCAAGAGGATTCTGAGGAAGATGAGGGGTTTACATTATTATTTGTGGGAAAAACTAATAATTAAAAGAAATTGCAGGCAGAGCCTGGGATCTTCTGTGTGTTCATACCTTCAGATTCCAGATTTCTTTCTAACTACTTCTCAGTAACTTAAAAAATAGCAAGGTTAAATAGCCTAATAAATGAATAAATAATTTGTCAGGTTCTTTTTTGTGTGTGTGTTTTTGTTTGTTTGTTTTGGGGGGGTTTTGTTTTGGGGTTTTTGTGTTTTGTTTTTTTTGTTTCATTTTGTTTTTTGTTTGGGGTTTTTTTTTTGGGTTTTTTTTTTGGTTTGGGTTTTTTTTGTTTGTTTTTTGGGGTTTTTTTGTTTGTGGTTTTTTTTTTTTGTCAGAATGAATAGGTTTTTAGAACGAGAGGAATCACCTCTTTCCCCACCCAGGCTCCCAGCATCATGCAAGCCCACATCCCAGTTCCAGCCGGGTGTCCCCTCGCTGCTGTCCCAGGTGAGGACCGCACAGGAGCGAGCCTGAATCCATCCCGGGATGGACGGGAGGGATGCTCGGCCTGGGGACAGCCGGGAGCGCTGTGAGAAACGTGAGACTGAGCGGGGAGCAGGGGAGGGAAAATACAGAAAGAAGGAAAAAACAACCCAAAAAAAGGGAAGGCCGGCTGAGAAAGTGTTGGGCAGGATGGGTGCAGCCCTCGGGGCTCTGCGATTAGCCGAGACGTGGTGCAGAGGTCAGCAGCAGGCTGATAAAACACAGCATCCCCAGCCCCTCCTGGGGGCTCGGAGCGCCCTGCAGAGACCTCTGGGCAAACAGCCTCAGCATTCCTCCCAAACTCCGGCGGATCCTGCGCCCAGCCCCGCCCTGGAGCCCCAAAATGGACCTGTTTGGGAGAGGATGAGCCTCGCAAAGAGATGGGGCAGCTGCTCCTTCCTCGGCTGTGCTCGAGTGCTGCTGTCAGGGCTGGGTTTGGGGAGGGGGAGATGGGGAACGTGGTCCTTTTGAAGTGATCCCGTTACCTGCTGTCACAGGGCCTTAATGGATGGGGAGATGGCTCTTGGCTGCGCTGAAATTCCCGAGCCCAGCCTTGTAAAAGAGGAGCTGAACGTAAAAGAGAGGGAGAGATGTTTAACAGAGACAGGACCTGGGGATCAAGAGGAGAGAGGAACATCCCAGCACATCAGCTTAACCCTTACAGTACCAATTTCCATGCCTCTGGAAAGAAATCCCTGCATGGAGCAGAGCAGGAAGAAAATACTTCTCACAAACATCCAGTTTGGAGTTTGGGAGGGGAAATGCAGTTTCTCCTACCCTGAAGCCTCTGCTTTCCTCTCCCATGCTCAGGGCAGCAGCTCCCAGCCCACAGCCGGGGTGTGAGTGGCTGGGAAATCATTAACTGGGCTACAGATGCTTTGGTGAGTTTGGATAAACAGCCTGCTGTTGTTCTGCACATGGCAGTTACTGTAGGAGCTGCTGAAAGGCCCGGGATTTATAGCCCTGGAAAATGATTTATTTTGTTAAGCCCACAGCTGATAGAGCTGGGGAAATACCAGTGTGGGATCTCCCTGCACTGCTGCTCCCTCGAGCGCTGCAGCAGAGCCACCAGAACCCCGGAAGGAAGGGGAAAAAACAAAACAAACAAACAAAAAACAGGCACAAAACCTGCTGCTCACCGTGGTGGTGAATACTGTGTGTGCAGATCTGTGCCCAACACACGGCCCTGGAAGTGCCCAAGGCCAGCTTGGACAGGGCTTGGAGCCACCTGGGATGGAGAAGGTGTCCCTGCCCATGGCAGGGGTGGGGCTGGATGAGCTTTAAGGTCCTTCCCACCCAAACCATTCCACGATTCTGGAATTCATTTGGGCACAGGCCCTGCCAATCCTTCCTGTTCCAGGATGAACACATCCTCAGCACACAACCAGCAGCCACTTTCTGCCTCTCAAAGCTGTCCTAAGTCTTTCAGGATCTTTCCTTTGATCCCTTTTTTCCTGGGCAAAGTGCTGGCTTGGGCTGGATCTGCCTCTCCCCTCCCATGACCTTGCACCCTCCCCATCCCACCAGGAAATCCTGGCTCCAGCTCTGCCGAGGAGGAGGTTTTGTGGTGCCACCCTCCCACCTGACAGCAGCACCTCTCAGGGCTGTTATTTCTTCATCCACAGCATCATTCTGGGGTCTGGAACCATTGGAACTAAGGCTCAGCCTCCCCTAAAATCCAGCCCTGCCTAGAGATGCTTTTGCAATGGGATTTCTCCAATTTTATCTCATTGGAGGTCACAGCCATGAGAAATCTCGATTAACACCAAATTTCCCCACCTGCAGCATTTCTCCTCTGCCCCTGAGGAGTTTGGGGAGGTGTCAGCAATTAACACCAATCGTTTGACACCCTCAGTGCTCACAGTCGGGTGGGAAGGTGCTGCCTCTGGAATTCTCTCTGACTCCTGTCACTCTCGTGGGCTGTGCTGTCATCTCTGACAGAGAAACACTTCCTAGGGGAAGTATCTAGTCCACCCTTTTTTATTAATTTAGGATCCTGCAGAGTTAAAAAGTGAAGAATTTCTGCCTGTGAAGTGCCTGGAGGAGGAATTTAGGCTCAGCAATGCTGTAGGGTGCTCAGCCCAGCCCCAGCTGTGTCCCCCCAGGACAGACACCCCAGGGTGGGCTGGAAGGTGTAAAATCCCTCCCTGGTTCAGAGTGCTGCAGGCAGGGGCAGCTGATGTCCCCTGTCACTGCTGTGGCTGTGTCTGAGCCTGCCTGCAGCACTCTGAACCACATCATTCCCATTTTGAGGGGTGAAACTGCAGAGGAGCCAAAGTCTGAGAAGTGATGTGGGATTCTCAGATGGAGCAGGACATTTGGGCCAAGGAGTGCAAAAAGGGAGCAGGGCATGGAGCAGTTCACTCACCCTGCTGTCCCAGCCAGCCCTGATGGGAAATAATTGCAAATTTCTTCATTGAGCACCCATCCATCTCCAGTCTCACACAGCCATCACCTCAAAAGCAGATTCACCTCTTTGGTCCCAGCCAAGGTAAAAACTGGGAGAACAGCTGTGGGACTCACACATGAATAATCAGAGGTTACCAAAGCCCTCATTAAGCAAACCAGGCTTGGCTTTCCAAAGGATGGGCTGAAAGGGAAATGTCTCCTGTTACAAGTGCAGTGTCCAGAAAAAGAAAAATCCCTGCCTGGTCTAGATAAGGGCAAGGGTAGGTATGCCTGAAATATTTCTATTACTTCAAAGTTCATAAATCTATTGGTTTAAAACTGTCAACAAGAAAGAGGAAATATGAGCTACAGACATGGTTATCACCAGGAAAGGAATTTCCTCCAAAGGGAGAGCAAGACAGTAAGGCCAGGAAGGAGGGACAGATAGGGAAATAGCTCTATGAGATGTCAGGAATCTGCATGAGCCTGGCCTAGAAATATCTTTTCATTGACTCCAGCAGACTCTGTCTGTGCCCCAGCCCAAGAGGATGCTCAGGGAAGACTTGTTTGACACTCCCCAGCCAAAAAGAGCAGGCAGTAGAAAGAGTGTGGGTTTATTGGTATGGTTTTGTGGGGTTGGTTGGAATTTTTTGTTTTTTAAGCTTTTGAAATATTTCAGGATTTTGTCAAAACATCCCTGACACTGCTTTTTGGTGGACTGGTGTTCCCAGGGAGAAAAGTCATGTGGCAAAGAGGTTCAGTGGTCTGGGAAAGAGACTCCAAGGACCTTTCGGCCTCAGACAGAGAGGGCTGTGGGGCAAGAGGGAGGAGGAGAAGCAAGGACTGAAGAAACGGGCCCTGGAGTGTGCACTGGACACTGTTTGCACAGGGGGAATTATATGAACCCTGATATTAACCCTCAGCAGCAGCTTTTCTACCCAGCAGCATCCAAACCACGAGGGATGCTCAGTTTTCCTGCCTTTACCTCAGGATCTCTCCAAACCCAGCCCCTGATGTGTCCCTCCCCTCCCTGCACATCCCTGGGGCATTGCTGCTGCAGCAAAGGAGGCCTGAGGGGCTGGGACCTCCCCAGAAAGTGCTGGAAAAGGGCAGAGCTGGCAGCAGGAGTGGGAGCTGCTGTCACTGCTCCAGAGGTGATGGAATACCCCGAGGGAGAGTCACGGACCAAAATGGGGAAATAGGTGTTTCCCTACAGGTGCACCAACAAATCCTCCACAGGATTAATCAAATTAATCAGGATTAATCATCCTTTAATCAGAGCTGGCTGTGTTCCCTCCCAGCGCTGCAGACTGGGCCTTTGGGGTGTCACCTTCAGTGTCCCCAGCAGGGCTGGGTGGTCTCGGCCTGGCCCAAACACAGCTCTGGAGCTGGGAATCCTCCAAGGACTGGAGTTCCCAGAGCTGTCAGGGCAGCCCTAACCCCACCAGGAACACCTTCAGGCAAACACAGCAGATAAAGGCCCTGAGAGTTCACCCTCACCTGAGGGCAGCACCATCGCTCCCCGCTGGAATTTCATCCTTTACACGTCTGAAAGTGAATCTTTAATAAACCCCATCCTTCTCCTGCTTTTTCCCTCCTCCTTTTATCTAATTCTGCCTGAAGTCCCCATCGTGTCTCAGGGCAAAGTTCCCAGTGCTCCCCTCTCCCTCGATAACCCAGCCCTGCTCTGCTCTGTGGCTAAGCAGTAACTTGCTCCTAGAAGAGTGTTTACATTTGAAAATAAGTCCAATTACACCAGCCATCTAATAGTCCTCTCTGTATATGTTACTGAGTACTTAGGGCCATTTTTCTCAAAGCCATTATGCTCATGTGATTTTCCTCAAAGCCTTTCGAGGGGATTTTGTTTTGACAGCAGGGCATTAAGGGGGTGAAACTGATAGCATAAGTACCACTTACAGACTTTGATCAGCTTGCCTCATAATTCTCTTGGAGAAAGTCTTGTATATATTAGAGAAGGAAATTAATTTTATTGCCTCTGTGGCTTTTTTTTTCCCTGCCAGTAACATCCAAGCACTTGTGCTCAGATATTTTTTTTTTTATTTTTTTTTTTCTTTTTTTGGCAAGCCCCTTGTGTTCAGAGCTGGAGTACAAATTGGGATGTCCTCCTCCCAGGAGAGAGCCAGCATGGCTTGGGCCCTCATCCTCATTGGGATGTTCCTTCTGATATGAACCCAACAAGGAAATGAGAGACTTTCAAACCTCTTCCATCCCATGCACTGCATTTCAACGTTCTACAGATAAATTGCACTGAAAATGTAGATATTTTGGTCTCTAAGTACCAAAAAATTGGTAGATGGCTAGACTTCTGCCTTCATTCCATATCATAAAGTCACAGAATGATTTGGGTTGGAAAGGACATTAAAGATGATCTCATTCCAACCCTGCCATGGGGCACCTTCCACTGTCCCAGGCTGCTCCTAACCCTGGCCAACCTGGCCCTGGGCACTTCCAGGGGTCCAGGGCCTCCCCTCCCTCCCAGGGAACAATTCCTTCCCAATATCCCATCTGAGCCAGCCCTGGCACTTTAAAGCCATTCCCCCTTGTGCTGTCTCTCCTTTGTAAACACATCTGTCCAAACTGTGACCCAGAACTGCATCATAAATAAGGAAGAACCCTCAAAAATGAGTAAGAAGGATCTGTAACTCAGCAGAACAGCCCATGTGAGGCCTAAGCAGGCCCTGACTGTGGATCAGCAGCTCTCCAGCCCAAATTCAGCTCCCAGCTGAGCATTTCCTAGCAAGGGAATGTTTTAGTCCCTGCCCAGCTCAGCCAGGCAGGCAGAGAGAGGGAACTTTGGGCTGAGATCTCCCTGGAATCAGGATGCTTTCAGCAATCTTGGGGCCTTTGACAGGGTGATACATCACTGACAGGGCCTGAAAGGAATAGCCCCTCTTCATCCTTACCCTGCTCCCTGCCAAATCCGGATTGGAATCGAGAGCGGAAATGTTTGTGTGTAGCAAGTAAAGCTGGTTGGAAAATTTTTTGTCAAAACAGATTTCCATCACAAAGTGACACCCTGTTGGCTTTGGCAAATTTTTGTTCAGGAACAAAGTGGAGAGAGAAAAAAAATGTAAATGTCAGCGTGCCCTTTTGACATTTTCCCCAACGCAAAGGATGGGCTTTCTTGCTTGGAAATGACTTTTCCTTGACATTCATTTTCTACATTCAGCTCAAAACAAATCAGCCTTGCTACCAAAATGGAATTTGTTGACTACTCTAAGAGGCTTTTTCCTTTTGGAATTGAATATGCAGAATTTCACTGAATGGTTTTGGCTGCAAGGGACCTTACAGATCATCTCGTTCCCACTCCCTGCCACGGGCAGGGACACCTTCCACTAGACCTGGTTGCTCCAGCCCCCATCCAGCCTGGGATATTGGCTTTTCCCAATTCAGGAAATGAATAAAACAACCTTTATTTTTTTTTTCCTCTTGAGTTAAAGATTCATTCTTCCTGCCAGCCAGGCCCCTGCCATCCTCACACTCAAATTTCCTTTCTCGCTCACCCTGGAGTGACCATCCCCTGCATTTTCAACTCTAGCACTATCTTTATTCCAGGTTTTCTTCTCCCAGCCCTGAGTTAACATCAGACCCCTCAGAAAAAAACCCAAAACAAACCCAAAGCAACTTGGGTACCACACGTGCAGCTGGAATCCAGCGGATGGGAAGTGCTGACCTTGGAGATCACTGCTTATCTCTCTATTCCCAGATTTCTCCCAGGGCCCAGCCAGGGCAGCAGGAATTCTCAGTGCCAGTCATAAGTGACCATCCTGCCTCCACCCACACCCCCTTTCTCCAGAAAGGATTCACTACCAGGATTTCTGTCTCCCTATCCTCCAAAAAAAATATAAAATAAATAAAATGTTGGGAGAAAAATCAACTGTGCCTTCTATAAAACCAGCTCCAGTTGTTCAGCTCCGGCATTGTCTGGTGAAACATGATCTACTTTTTCCTCCCTAAAATAGGTTCCCAAAGCAGTTGGGAATTTAATTCAGGAGACTGTAATATAGCTGCATTTTGCTTAAGCTTAACCATCTGCAGGGAAGTGTCTCCTCCACGCCGACTGTGTGGCCGTGTCCCGCTGCCAGCAGGAGGTGGATCTGTGGGGATTGATCCCCACCACATCGCTCCAGGGGCTGGAAAGGGCACTTGGATATCTGTCTTGGAGAGCTGCAGCTTGCTGAGACACATGGCACATCATTTCTTTCCTTGGAGTGCAGTTTTGGACTCGCACCAGCCCTGGAAAACAGGGAGCTGGGACTCCGGTGCTGCAATATTTCCCAGCCTCTTTGCTGTAATGAAAAGGTCTCAAATCCACTCCTGTGTGACCTCAGCAAATACAATCCCAGTTACTGAGTGTTGGTGTTGCAAATAAATTCTGGAATGAGCCTGGAAAACGAGCAGTTCCCCAGGCTCAGCTTTTTTAGACCCCTGCCGGCAGTCCCAGAGCATCGTGGCACAGGCAGAGCTGTGGCCTTTCCTGTGCCACCCTGCCCAGCCAAACTCTCAGTCCACTCAAACACCCCCAGAACCATGGAGGATCCATGAGAGATAACCAGGGAAACAAAGTCCATAATCAGAAGCTTCAAAATCTCTGAGCAAGTCTCCCAAGAAATTCCAGGGGGAATCAGCAACTTAGACAAACTTTGAGAACAGCCAAGGCTAAACCTTGATTTTTTTTTTTTACCCAGCCAAAGCTGATGAAACGTCTGCCTCCTCATCCCCACATCCCTCCCACGTGCACTAAATTTATCTTGCTAGAAACTACCCAAATATTCCCACAGGGACCTTCCAGGGCAGGTCTGCTCTCCAGCACACAAAGCTCAGGTCCTGCCTTGCCCAGAAGCTCAGGAGGTTTTGAAGCTGGTTCCAAGGATTTCCCTTGGCTTTGCAGCTGATTCCAGACTAGGGCCAAACTCCAACTGTACACGCCACAGGCAAGACCCAGGATTGTTCCCTCCCATCTTGGTAGCCCTGGGGGAATTACACCTCAAAATAACATCTCAACACCAGGGTTTGGGGGAGACAATTCAGAGCTTAGAGCCAAAAAGTGACATTTTGTGGCCACCTGGGAGTGGTAGGATTTACCAAGCTGCTGGACCTCCCTGGTGTGATGAAACTCAGCTGCTGAGGGCAGGAGAAAGCACTTTAGATAAGAGGTCAGCAGAGGGGAAAAAAGGAGCAAGGCTGGGGGATATTTGATGCTGTCAATCGCAGGTCTCACCGGTCCCTGTGGAAAAGGCTGGAATTGAGAGAGCAGGAGCATCACAGCACTGCCCCTGCAGGCAGGACAGCCGTGCTCTCGGCTCAGCTGGCCCTGCTGCACATCAGGGCCCTCCCAGGGGAAGGTGCCCCACAGCCAGTGACCCTCACAGAGAGAAATCCTGGCTGACAATTTATTGATAACGTCAGCCATCGCCTGAGCGCTGCCCGCTCCGCGTGACGCAGGTGGGGGAGCAAGGGATGCTTCCCAAAGTCCCACCTGGCCTCACACTTCCCTTCCTGCCCCTTCCAGGTGCTTTCAGCAAGGACAATCGATGTGTCCCAGCTCTCCCTTGCTGTGCTGACAAATGAGAACTTCAGAGCTTTGCTCAGGGTCAAGAGCAGGGGCTGTGCTGACAGGGCAGGGAGGGGGAGAAAGCCCAGGCTTCCTGCTCAGAGAAGCCTTTCAGTACTGCCTTTCTTGAATAAAAAAAAAGAAAAAAGAAGCTAGATGGAGTTGAATAGGTAATTAAACAAACAAACACACTAAGTAGATCAAATTATTGCTCTAGTTCCCTCTAAACTGTAGCCCAGCAGGGCGGTGCTGGAGCTAATGGAGGAGCCAGCACTAAACACATGTCAGAATATTTAAATGTGTCATTTGTTCCTCAAAAAACCATCACTGTTGGGATGTTAGAAGTGCATAATGGAAGTCCTTGTGAAGGGAGAGCTGGTGGCAGGACATTGTGCTGCCCATGCTGAACATCCCTGAGGAAAGGCTGTGGTGCAGGAAACCCTCTGCACAGGTTTGGGGACAGGACAAGGAGGGAAATGGGTTATTCTGTCCCTCCAGGACACGGGACAAGTGGCTCACAGGGCTGAAGTTCATGCAGGAGAGAGGCTGGGCACAAACTGCCCACAGCAGACAATCCAGGGGATGAATTACCTGCAGCACACCCACCCAGGAGAGCAGGATGTGCCAAACCACCACCAAACCCTTTAGCTCCTTGAATGGAGCTCCAGGGCTGTGAGTGGAGCCATCAGGTTAATTAACACCAATGAACACCTTGCACGTGCTCCTGCCGTGGTGAATCCTGTGACAGGGGAGAGCCTCCTGGGGGAAAATCCACCTGGGGAATCATCTTCAGGGGCAGCAGGGAGCTGGGCTCCCCTCAGTGCCCACAGGGACCTGCTGTGGTGGCTTGCTGAGATGGGGCAGGCGTGCAGCAGCACAGTGAAAAGACATTTCTGACCATCCCACAAGTCTTCCCTCGGAGCTCTCCTTCCCAACCCACACTCTCTCAAAGCTGGGTAACTCTCCTGTCACCAAACCACCTCTGTTCCCAAGCTCACAGCTCTCAGCTCTGGGCACCTACACAACAGAAAGGAGAAACATTTAGGATAAGCCAAAATTTAGGGTAAACTCTCAAACACAACTTTTGGAGCACGACCAGACTTTGAGGGGGCACGGATCTGTATAGCCTTGGATTGAATCAATGCTCCGTGTCATGTTCAGGAAATTGCAAATCAGAGAATGCTTTGGGACCTTAAAAATCATTTCAGATCCACCAGGAGAGCAGAGGGAAGCAGGCAGGGGAGGAGGGAACTCCAAGCATTATCTGCTGATTCCTGGAGTTTCCAGGAGCACATTGACATATTGTACAGCAGAGGGAGGCCTTTGGAGCAGGCTTTGACTTGATGCCAGGCCTAGGCCGTGTGCTGCTTTGTATTAATTTGTGTAACTTCAGGAATAAACTGTGCTTGGCTTGTCTATGAATTTTAAACGAATTGTTAACACGTTTTTATGAATGGAGGAGGAGGTGCTGGCTGAGGAGGGTGCCTGCTTGTTGTTTCAAGCAGAGGAAATCAATCACGGTTTTTCGCAAAATAAAACTTTATAGAGCTGTAATAAACAGATACTTCTAAAAAACACTTAAAACCACAGAACTGAGGGGAAGGTGCTTGACTGCTTCAGCACAAATCACAGGTCAGCAAAGGAATCTCTGGATTCAAACGACTTTTTTCATTCCTAAGATCAGGGGAGAAGATGCAGAAGTGTGCTGTGGGTGTGGCTGGATGCTGGGTGGAAGATGTGCCCACAGACAATGTCTGGATTAGCAAGGGAATCCCCAGAGCAGCTGCCAGAGGTGTTTGGAGATGCTTTGATGCAAAAAGGACTCGATGATCTTTGTAGGCTTTTCCAACCTTAACGACCTGGAGATGCTCTGCAGGGCCAAAGGCTGCCCTGTATTCCCAACCCAGGAATAACCCACTCCCTGTGCTCTCTGCTCCACCCACCCTCTCCTGTTCTTTCCAGGGGTTTTGACTCATGAGCTGCTTGGGAAACACAGCCTCCCACATCTATTTCTTCATCCCCTTTTAGCAAGGGGATTCTGCTTAGGATTGGTGCTGGGGAATAAGGAAAACTGGAGTTTTTCCTGTGACAATCTGAATGAAGTCAGCTTTAATTAAGAAAGGAGGAGCAGCTCTCACTATGGTGAGTCCTTCTCTCTTCTGCTATCCACTGCCAGCTGCTTTTGGGAAAGTGAGGTCACAGAGGCACAGAAAAGACCCCTGTGACGAGAGGAGATCATCTGGTGACCTTTCAGGCCTGTCAGTAATTTCAAATTATTCCTCTCCCTCTGTCCCACAGCCTCAAGAATGAAAAACTTCAGATGTCTGAGATGAGAGAGAGAAAAACAAGGTGAGAGACAGAGACCTGCAGGTCTCCAGGATCCCCACAAGGTTTTGGCTTCTCCACGGCACTCAGTGGAGAGAGCAGAGCATGTTCTGGTGTGGAATGGAGGCAGCTTCCTGACCATGTAACAGGAGTGGAAATAAAAGGGAATAAAAAGGTGATCCAGGCCAAGAGAAACCCCGAGGTGAGGAAGTTCACAGCGCTGCCTGTTCCTGCAAGCTGAGCTCTTCAAAGCCAAACTCTCCCAGCCAGGAGACAAACCAGTCCTGCTCCTTTCCCTCCCAAAAATCCAGGCCATTCATCTTGGAATGGGAAACTGGGACTGGAAAACCAATGGGCTGGCTCTTGGTGCTTCCATTAGGTTTGTGTTACAGAGTTATTCATAAAAGGTCCTGCAGACTCAATGACCAGTCCCTGGATTGCTTCCAAGGATTATTTCAACTTTTCCATATTTTCTAGGCCTCGATTTGAACGTGTGACTTGGGCCAGTGCGCTGATTGATGCTGCTAAAAATGCACACTTCCCCCTCCTACTCCTCTGGAAAAAATGTGTTTTGGAATGTCTCTGGATTACTTTTCGTGGGGAGCTTCTGGAGATCACCGGGGTTTGTTGTTAAAATCAACCTCCAAGGCAATTCCCTGTCTGTGCATGTTGGCTGTCTTTTTGTGCTGCTTGAGGACACAAGACAAACTTTCAGGGCTCATGAGCAGAATAAAGAAAACACAGCTCATTCCTTTGCCTGGTTTTTGCCTCTCTCCAGGCTCTGATGTCCCAGTGGAGAGCGGCCTGGCATGGGATCATTTTGTGGCATCTCCATCCTGCACACTCTCCTGATGATCACCCCAGCTAACACCATTCCTCCAGAGGTTATCCCAGCAGAAAATGAGCTTTTCCATCTCACCTGGTGCTGAACATCAGAGCTGAAGGATACACACCAAACCTGTCCAAACATCCTCAAAATAAAGGGGGAAAACATCAGCTCTTGTCCCATGTTGTTCATCCATCCCACCTGAGGCAGGGATGGAATGAATCCCCCAAGGAATGCATTTCTCTTTCTCCTCTAAGCTTGAAACTGCAATTTAAATACACCACACTCTGGGATCACGAAATCCAGAGCCAAATTTGTGCTGTCCAGAGCTGCACAGAGCCCAGGACGTGTTGAAGAGAATTATTCATGAATTTTACATTCAAAGCCAAATGCTTGAAGCCAATGGACCTGAGATGTCAACACCACCAAGACACAAAGTCCAGATCTTTGGCAATGTTGCAAGATTCAAGGCAGAGAAAGACAACTGTCAATAACCCAAATCTGCAAGAAAATTTGTAAAAAATGTGTCAGGAAAGAAAAAAAATCCAAAAAACTGAAGGACTAAAGGTGGGGTTTTCACTCTGTGGCTCCTGAGCTTGTAGGAGGTCACATTTTCCGGCGATTCTCTGCGAGAGACAGAAATTGGCTTTATTTAAAGAAAATGAAAGTTCAAGTAATTATAGGGCTTCAGGAGCCAAGACTCTAAGAAAAACACGGAGTATTTCGAGAGCTGGCAGTGCTGCCGGTGGAAAAGGAGTGAGTCACGGTGTCCTTTTGGACTCGTGTGTGGGGGAAGGAGACCAGCACGGCTCGTGTGGCTGGAGGCCCACTGGCCACCTCCCCAGCACGGCTCTGACAGAATCCATGGATGCTGGAGTGGCTGGGAGCAGGGCTGGAGAGCCCAGCCTGCCTTCAGCCACCTGCCTGGGCTGCAGGAGGGACACAAAAGTGGCAGTCGGGGGGAGAAGGGAGGTGAGGAGGGGGAGTCCCTGGATTTGGGAGCACAGTGGAGGGATTCAGTGTGAACCAGCAGCTGTGAGCACTGCAGAGAGGTAAAAATCCCTCTTTTCCTGGGCAAAGTCTTGGAAATAACTGGTCCTTCTTGTTTCTTTTCCTGCCTAGTGCCAGCAGAAAAGGGTTGAGGGAGGATCAAGCCCTCAAACTCAGCCCAGTGGGAGCAGGGACATGTTCAGCGCTGCTGGAAGAATCCAATCAATATTTCAGCAGTCCCAAAGTTGGTTTGTTGTTTTTCTTGTACCTGATGTCCTTCCAGGCTGCCACCTCCCTGGCAGCTTTGTCCTGCCTGTATCCCTGGGCTCAGAGCAATTTAGTTCAATTAATTTTTCAAAGTGAGTCCCTGAGAGTCAGAGAAACACCTCAGTCCTTCCCATGCTCTAGGAAGCATCCAGAGGAATGTCATCCCTGGAGCTGGGCTGTGTCTGGAGGAAAAAACCAGCCCCTGTCTCATTGCAACATCTGCCCAGACATCCCAGGGGATGCACAGCTGGCAGCAGGAAACCTCTGGAGCTCTGGTTTGGGTGGCAGCACTGGGAGGGGAGGCAGGGAAAAGCCCCTGGAGCAGGAGGGTGGGATGTCCTGGGAGAGCAGCAGAGCATCCCTGAGCATCCAGCTCCCCAAATTCATGCTGCAATCCATCTCAGGGAAATGGGGACAGCCCATCCCAGAGATTATTCCAGCTGCACAGGCCAGTCAGCTCCCCACTGCTTCCCCTCTGCCCTTCTTCCCAGCAGAGGGAGTTTGGGATTGATCCTGCATTGATCCAACCACAATGGGGCTGTTGCCAGATGAAATTCACATTTAATACATATTAAAAAAAAAAGAAGTTGCTTTCAGAGGTGCTGCAGCTCCTGAGGAGCAGGTCCTGGCACCATGACAGAGGAAGGATTCCCTTTTCCCTTTGCCCAGGGAGCCGGGGCACAGCTCTGCTTCTCCTCTGCTGCTCTGATTGGCGCTGCCTTGAGGGCTCAGCTAATTCATTGTAGATAATGGTGCAGCCCATGGCCAGCATCCCATGGCTACACCAGGGCTGGATGAGCCTGGAGAATCCCAGCCCTCTCTCTGTGCTGTTTTCATGCTTGGCCTGGCTGTAGAGGAGGGTGCTGGGCTCAGGACGAGGTGTGAGCAGCAGCCACGGGGCTCTGGCTCCCTTGGGACACCAGAGAGGAGCCCAGCGAGTCTTGGGGATTCCAGCAGCTCCCCGAGGCTGGGGAAGACTGGAGGAACAAGCTGTCCAAGCAGAGCTTGGGTGATTTCACTCGAATCCTATGAAGGCCACCCTCAAAGTCACATAAGTCAGTCACTTTTTTACCCAGACTAAACTCATTTTCTCCCTCCCTGCCAATTAATTGGCTCCACAGAATGAAGAACTCCTGTTCTGTCTCACAGCACTGAAGACACCAAGAATTCCATCTAATTACAGCCATCCCAGCTATGGGAATGACAGATCCTCTGGCATTATTTATGTCACCTGCTTTGCTCCACACGGGGCTCCAGCCAGCTCCACTTGCTTTTTTTAGCAAAGCACATTTCATTTTTCACTCCCCACTGTCATCCCCTTCCCTCTCTCATTCAGAAACTTCACCCACTCATTCTATCTCAGCCTGTCTCTCTCTGCTCCTCTGCACCATAAATCAGCATTAATTATGCTGGTAAAATCCTCTCAATCACTCATTGTCCTCATTATTATTATTTATCCCAGCCTGGAGGTGACACATGCAAACTCGAGCTCCTCCTCAATCCTAGGAAGGATTTTATTGGGTTTGTGGGCTTGACAACCCAACTGCAACATGTGAGGCAGGGTTTCCTAATGGGGCTGCAACTGCATGATCAGAGTCATGGAAAGGTTTGGGTTGGAAGGGACCTTAAAGCTCATCTTGTTCCACCCCCCCGCCATGGGCAGGGACATCTTTCACTACACCAGGTTGCTCCAAGTCCTGTCCAGCCTGGCCTTGAGCACTTTCAGGGATGGGACATTCCTCAGGTTGGGTTTGCTGGTCCCCTCAGGATGATCCCCAGCCTGCTCCAAATGTCCCTTCATGGATGGGGTCAGGGTGAAGGGCTCAGACTCACATTTCCCTTGCTTTGGGATCACTTTTCCCAAGGCTGTGGGTTGGAATCACCTAATTAAAACCTGCACCCTCGCCTATATCTGCAAAAAAACCTCACAGACAAATCTGCTCTGGGATTTTCAGAGTGGTTTAGCTGTCAAGTATTAATAATTCTTCCCCTCTTAGGTATCCCATGAACTGAAGGGGTTAAAACTCAGTAATTCTGGACTGTGCAGCAAAACCAGTGCATGTAAATAAGCAAACAATCCAGCCTTTTCCTCCTCTGCCTCCCCTGAGCTGGAGAAACAAATAAAAGAACCGAACAGAAGCTAAAAATGTTGGAAGCTCACTCTTCTTCCTGGAACAAACCCGGCTCGAGCAAGGTGGAATCTTCTGCTTTGGAGAGGGTCCCCAGATTTCCCCTGTGCTGAGATGCCAGCTGCCTGTCCCCTGATGCCAGATCTCTCCTGTCACACCTTCTGCATTTTCCAGCCCACCTGCCCTGTGCAGCGGGGACAGAACAAGCTGAGTCCTGGCCCCACATGAGCAATAATCCCGGGAATATCGATCCCCACACTCATCACTCACCGCTGAATCCCTCACCTTTAGCTGTGCCTGGGTGGGTGAGCTCCCCCCGTGCTCCTGCCAGGCAGAGAACCCTGTGTCCAACAGCTCAGAGCAGGACAAGAGCCCGGCCCTGGCAGAACTCACAGGGTGCCACTGGTCCCATGGGAATGCTGCGGCTGCTGACAGTGCTCGGCATCCCTGTCTGCTTCCCTGACTGTATCCCTTCTTCCCTGTCTGCTTCCCTGTCTGTATCCCTGCTTCCCTGTCTGCTTCCCTGTCTGCTTCCCTGTCTGTATCCCTTCTTCCCTGTCTGTATCCCTTCTTCCCTGTCTGTATCCCTTCTTCCCTGTCTGCTTCCCTGTCTGCTTCCCTGTCTGTATCCCTTCTTCCCTGTCTGCTTCCCTGCTTCCCTGCCTGCTTCCCTTCTTCCCTGTCTGCTTCCCTGCTTCCCTGTCTGCTTCCCTGTCTGCTTCCCTTCTTCCCTGTCTGCTTCCCTGCTTCCCTGCCTGCTTCCCTTCTTCCCTGCCTGCTTCCCTCTCTGCTTCCCTGCCTCCTTCCCTGCTTCCCTGCCTGCTTCCCTGCCTGCTCCATCCCCAAAGCTGCCAGCAGCTCCAGCTGAACAGCAGAAGGATCCTGTACCCAGCAAAAAGAGGAGTAAAAGTATCCATCATCCACTTGATGGATTCAAGGCCCACCTTCCCTAAGAAGCAGAGAGGGTGGAGCTGTTCAGGGTGGGATGTGTGGAAAGGGAAGGATTTTCAGCTCATTTCATAGCATGCACATAGCAAGGGCCTGATTGTCTCCTCTTCTGCATTGGAGAATTATTTGTAAGCATTAATAATTTTATATGAGACCAGGAATGAATTTATGGTTTCTTGGTTTGAGGGAAAATCAAGATGAAAGGACACAACAAACTCCAAGGGATTTAGCACGTACCCAAGAACCTCCTGACAACTTTATATAATCCTAGAATGGGCTGGAAGGGAATTCAGGATCATTTTATTCCACCCCCTGCCATGGCCAGGGACACCTTCCACTATCCCAGGGATTGCTCCAGCCTGGCCTTGGGCACTGCCAGGGATCCAGGAGCAGCCACAGCTTCTCTGGGCACCTGTTCCAGGGTCTCATCACACTTCCAGGGAACAATTCCTTCCCAATCTCCCATCTAACCCTGCCCTCTGGCAGTCTGATCCCATCCACTCTGTGACAGTGGCAGTGCCCAGTCACTCCATGTCTTGCAGAATGTCTCTCTTCATCTCAAACCCATCCTGTATTATTTCAGTAAAGACCTGACCCCACCACAGCTGGGCCCTGCCTGGTCCTTCCTGAGGAATTGCACCATCCATGGGTCACCTGGCTCCCTCCAGGAATAACTTTGGATTTCCATGGGTCCATCTCAGTCAAGTCAAATGGAAACAGCCCCAAAAGCATTAGGAGTAGGCTGAGTTTGCTGGCTGAAGGCAGCTGAGAGAGGGGGAACCCTGAATTCCTGGGAGCAGGAGCTCAGCAGGGCTGGTAGGTGCTGGGAAAAGCACATGGGACAGAGCTCTTCCAGAGACCCCAAGGTCAGGAAAATGCTTCAATCAGAGCTCACACTTTATTTGGCACCTGCTATTCCAGACCTGAGATATGGAGCCACAGGAAACAAAGCTCCATAAGCCCAGAGCCTCATGGATCAACTTCAACTCAAAAATAAAATTAACATACCAGGAAAAGCCTTTCATAAAGCAGATAATTTGGATTGTGAGAAAAATACCAACACTGTTGCTAAAACAGAGACACTAAAAAACAAAGAGGATTTCTATCCAGCTCTAGGGAAGGGTGTAGGTACAAAATACACTTCAACAACACAGAAGAGTGAAAAGTTTTGAATAACTCTACCTACTTAGAAACAGTTTGGTTTCAATATCTGTTCTTGCCCAGATTTGGTTTTATTCTGGTTCTATCCTATTCCTTTGAACATTGTTAAAGATCAGTAAAAAGATCTCGTTACAAGACCCTGAATTCACATCAAAGCCCCTTTCTCTGACTGGAGAAGATCCCCTTTGCTCGTGTGGTATCTACAAACCAAAGGTTGTGTAGTAGCAAATGAGGTTTGATTAACTGGATCTTGATTAGAGCTAAAGGACTTTTTATTGGATTTTGTGGCCAAATAAGTTAAAATCCAATCAAACCACTCTGTAATACATTTTTTAAACACAAATAATTTGGCAAAGCTCAAGCAGGGAAGAAACTGCAATGCTTTGTTTGATTATTTTAAAGCAAAGTATTTAATTACAGACCACTTCAAACTAAAAATATCTGTTTACTTCAAAAGTAATCCTCAAGTTTTTTTGAATAGAAAATGATGTTCTTTTCAAATTGACTGGAAGTGGGGTTTTGGCACAAGAATATTGGTGCTTGTTATGTAATTTATCAAAATGAAATGTAGCTGTGCTGCTGTTCATTCTCCTACAAACTGAACTGACACCATTTCTTTCAGAGCTTTAACAAACTCAAAGCCACAGGCTAAAATAAAGTATTTTTGAGAGGGGGTTTTGAAATCCAGCCTTGAATGCTGTTTTTCCTCTAGATCTCAGGCATGTGTGTGGATATTTTTCAGTGAGGCTTAGGGAATCCAGCCCAGCATTTCTATTGAACACATCACTAATTCGAGGAGGCTTCAGAATGCTGAGCTGTCCCCTCCTCTTTCAGTGCTGCAAGTCCCAGCCTGGCAACCTCAGCCAGGAATTCCCTCTGATTTCCTCCTCAAACCACTTGATTCCTCCTGCTTCCTTTATTATTCCCTTTAACCATCCCTGACATGCTTTTGGCAGCCTCCTGCCAGATAATCAGGTTGTAGCGCTTGAGACCAGCCCCGCTGCGATAAAGCAAAAATGAGTGATAAAAACCAGTGATGTATTTGCAGATCAGAGGCAGAGCAGCCTGGGCTTGGGACTTTTGATCAGCACAGAACACACGTTCCTCGTTGGTGCTGTAATCCAGCAGCCACTGGATTTGTCTGTCTCAATTGTCAGGCTGGGGTTGAGGCTGGAGCCTGGAGTTCTGTCTGCAAAACTCAGCTCCTTCCCCAGGGGATTGGACACGGCTCCTATTTTCTGCTCTCCCAGATATTTCTCAGCACAAATCCTGCCAAGTGCTCTGTGTGTCCTAATAGACCTCAATTCTCTGGCAGCCACCCTTCAAATCTTGGTCTGGCTGAGGGTTAAACCTGAAAAACTCACAAAGGGACTGAAAACTTTGATGGAAGTAAGGGGAAAAAAACCCAGCAGCAACAATGACCCACAAAAAATGAACCCAAAACAAACCTAAAGCACGCAGCTGTTGGTCCTGCAAAGATTTCTACTCCAACATTATTGATTTTGTGACACCTCTGCTGCCTGACCCATTAAACACGGCTCACTGGCAAGGTGTCACATATTCCAGTGGCACTTTGTTACATCCTCAGCCATCTCCAGTACCTGGAGGTGTTGGACACCTCCTCAGCTTTTAAATTTCCTTAGTTTAGCAGCAAATTCCCATAAACCTCCAAGTGAGAGGAATTTGTTGATAATCCAGTGTGTAGGAACTCCTCCCAGTCTGTGGTGTGACCCCCCTGGGGTGATGCTGGTTGGGACTCATTTACCCAAATTAGCCCCCAAAAGTCATTTCTGGAATACAGGAAGGAGCTGACACCTCAAAGCTCTTTCCTTCCCCCTAAAACACAGCAGCTAGTTTGAAAAATGCTCTCTTGAGATGCTCATCACCTTCCATGGACTGTGGATGGAGTCTGCACAACTGGAAATGTGGTTTGGAGAAGTGGAGAGTTCTGTGAGGAGAATCCCTCTCCTCCACCTCACGTCCCTCAATGGTGGGCTCCAGACACGCTCCCAGGATTTCTTGGGATACACAACAGGCTCATGGCACAGCCTTTCCTCACAGGAAGGTCCTTTCCAGGGAAAAACAGGGACTGATTTACCCAGACACTTTTTCAGAGCTCCTTTCTCCTGTCTTACCCAGGTGCTCTGGGCTTCAGGATACTGGGCAAGAAGGTTGTTGGCCAAACACAGGAGAAACAAAAGGAAGGATTATTTTGAAAAGCCCACTGACAATCCCAGGTGCCCAGCTTCCTACACTCCCTGGAGCAGGAGCAGCAAGGAATGTTCCTGGATTGGGGCAAAAATATAAAAATTCTGCAGCTCAGCAGGGAGAGACTGAGGCAGCAGAAAGGCCTGGCTGCCACAGGCCTAATTTAAGGCCTGTGTTTATACCGAGGGTTGACACAAAACCAAACACAATTCCAGTGTCCTGGATGCTCCAAGGACACTAAATCACAGCCCACTCGGTGCTGTGGGGAAAATTTCACTGGGGAAAACTCATCCACACTCAAAAGCACTTTGGAAAGAGCCACAGCAAGGCCGCAGCAGGACCCGGCCCTTCCAGTGCTTTCCCAGAGAAACACTCTGACTTTCCCAGTTCTCTCCCCAAAACTCTCTGTATTTCCAGCCTGCCATGCCTTTTCCTGCAAGAGGACTCGGGCAGTGGTTTTCCCTGTGGGAGATAACTCAGCCTCGTGGGTCAATGCAGATTTTTACCTCAGCTCTGAGCTCCTGTCAGCCCTGTAATGGATGTGCCTGTGCTGGGGTTTCAGCTTGATCCCATGTTTTACCCAGAGTAAATTGCACCCACAAATGAAAAACCAGGGTGGATTTATCCTGTGGGAATGACTCTGTCCTCCCTGGTGCTGGAAGACCACAGGATTTGGCTGATTGCTTTTGGTTGAAAAAATAACCACCGATAAAACTTAAATTTCTATTTATTTCAAAGAAAAATTTCAGCTGAGGACACCTTGAGAACTGAAATACCCCAGTAATACATGGACATTTCCCAGGCAACCCCTGCAGAGGAATATCAAAGGTGTTTGATTGGATTACTCAGGCAGCAGAGAATAAAAATCACATTATGGGCACTGCTTATCAGACCCTTGGCAGGAGCAGCTTTTTTCCAGGCAGATCTTGGATATTTCCTTGTTGTCCCTTCTCCTTGGAAAGTCTTTTTGGAGTTTCCATTGCAAATCTCCCCCAAAACCAAGGAGCAGCAAAACTTTTGGCTGCAAAGCTCTGCTGAGATTTTGGGTGCTCATCACTTAACCAGCACTGAGTGGGCGATTCCATGACACCTGCTGGAACCCACCCTGGAACGCCCCCGAAGAGACGCAGGAGGAATTCTTAGGATGCATTTCCCTCAGACCACAATATATTCCATATGCTCCCACTGTGGAGGAGAAGGGAGCTGGGTACATGGAGTTACCTCTGGAAAATCCATCATTCCCAGCTGGGGGGACAGCCTGGGCTTATCGGTGTTTTCCCGGACTTTCCAGCTGGAAGGAATTTACAGCCCAAGGCACTGTGGTGGTGCAAAGGAGGGATAAGCCCTCCCTAGCCGTGCTTACAAGCCACACTTGTTATCAGAGGGTCAGGGGGCTTTGGAGCCCCTTTCTTGCTGCCCACCAAGGGCTCCCCGTGGGAGGAGCTTTCCCAGCAAGGCACTGGGATGCTGCTTTTCCAGCAGCCATCCCTTGGAAAGCACCTTGACAAAACTTAGATCAGCTGGGAATCTGCATCTTTGAGAAGGTGCTGACAGAACAGGTTTCATCCCCTCTCTTCAACTCCATCCTGAGGAATCCCACAACCAAACCTCTCTCGCTGCACTCCAGATCCATTTTCTGCTGCAGGATTTTCCAGAGTCTCCTCCTGTTGCAAGAGCTTGGGTGGATTCTTCTTCACATATCCTAAAAACTAAAGATGGCTGGAACCCAAATGTCAGCTTGATTTGGGGCTTCTCTGAGATTTTACCTGAGCAAGGACCATTTTATATCCCAAATCCACCTTCTGCTTTTGCTAAACTGGCAGCAACCGAATACTCAGCTACAATGTTAATATTTGAAATGTTGACAAGCATTTATTTTTATTTTTTTTTAACACTCAATTTTATAGGCTTTTTAATTACTTACCTTTCAGCAGCTCTCCTTGATCTCCGGGTTTAAAAACCATTGCTGAGCTCTCCCAGTCCCACATCCTCCCTTGGAAAGGATGAACTTGGCAGAGGGAGCCCTGCTCAGGTCATGGAGGATGAATGTGTTGGGAAACAGGGCCTTAGGGAGGGCAGCGAGATAATGAATTGTTATCTAAACAATCGACTTGTTTACAATCACCTTTCATAATTAACTTAATTGTTCTGATTAACATTGATTGTTTCTATTTAAGTGGTCATTATCTAAATTGTCATCTAAACTAGAGGCAGGTTAGGCTGTGCTTAAAATGTCCCTGTCTTTGCAACAGATTTCTGCTTTTAAATATGGGACTACTTATTAAAACTTCAATAAACTGGAGGGAAAAAAGTTCAGTATTTCAAACATGCTGCTTTCCCTTCAGAACTAATTTTTCTGCCTTTGATTTTTTTTTTTCCAGATACATAAAAATACCTTGTTGCTGGCTTGCTTCTGGAATAACAATATGGATATGTGCACGTGGCCCAAGATTCCCAAAAAAACCTTATTTAGCATTAACCCAGCGTTTTCAGAGTGAAAGCCAAACACAAAACCAAAGTGTGTTCATCACAGAAGGTAAGAAAATCCATGAGGAAGCAGATGGAAAAGTCAGGTTTTTAATATACTCCAGCAAATAATCAATGAAAGAGTAATAACCTAAAAAACACCGTGGCCAAGCTCCACCCTGGCACAACTCCACCAAAACCAGTGGAGATGGGCCAGCAGTGGATGTTTCCTGGATCTGAAGAGTTTCTTTTCCTCCTCTCACTCCAATTCCCTGTCACTGATGGATGGGTGTCCCAAAGATGCTGAGTGGAGGAAGCCAGTGCTTGCAGAGCTGGGGATTCGCTGGGTGAAAGCAGAAGGGATGGAAATGGCAAAGGGATTTCTTCAAGAGCTGCCAAAAAAATAGAGATAAAAGAAAAAAACTAAGCTAATGGTTGTGCTTTCTGAGGCCACTGCCAATTTTTAAAAAGGATAATCCCAGCAGATACAGCTTTAGATGACAAAAGTCCCGTTGAGGAAACGCTGCCAGGTTTTTAAAACATCGGCATTTAATCTCTTGGCAATAACACCGGTCTGGCTATGGTTTATCTTTATTTTTTTATAGTCACCAACAACATATTTGCATAAATTATAGCAGCAGCATATGGCCTGAAGAAGGTTCATTTGCTCTGCAATTAACAGCAGCATGAAAACTTTCACATGGCAGATACAGGCTGAACCAACAGAGAAATCCATCGATGCTAGAGCGGAAATATGGAGAGGAAAGGGATATTTGCCAAGCACCTGACTTTGTTTCAACCTGATTTTCATCCCAGAGCAGCAGGTGAAGGCAGCAACATGTTAAATCCAGCTCTGTTCAGGCAAAACTCCTCCTGTCTCTTTTACAGAGGAAATTTTATAGGATTTGCCAAGAGGGTTTAAGGAGCTGAGGCCCAAGAAGGACTCAGGGCAGGGCTTTCTCAGGGAGCAGAGCACAAAGCCAAGATCCTCGTGGCACCCAGGAGTGGCACAAGGATGAGCTGTAAGGAGAGGCTGAGTGGGAAGCTGCCAAGGTGGAATGGCTGGGGACCCACTGAGCTCTGAGCAAGGCAAGACACCCCTCAGAATTATTATTATTATTTTTATGCAAAACCTTCAAAATTTTGGCAGTGTACAGAGAGATACAACATTATTAGTGCCATGACAATGCAGAGTGACTTTGCATAGACGTAGATGTCTTTATCTGCATGATATATATACAAAAGATACAAAACCAAGCCTAGCTTTAGCTCAGCTCAGCTGGCACTGCTGTCCCACCCTTCCCAGGACAGAAACCTGGCTGTTCATCACCGAATCCCAGTGCCCAGGCAGGAGCTGTTGTGTGACACTGCTCTCCTGTCACTTCATTTTGCTGCAAGTCTTTTTTGGAGCAGGCAGGGATGGATTCAGAGCGCTGGGCCCCCCGTGGAGGGGAGGAGGGATGGAATCCTTCCCCTCCGTGCATCAAAAAGCAGCAGGAGCAAGGGAGCAGAAGGTCACTGAGTTTTGGAGAGGAAGGAGGAGGAACTTCCCTGCCCTGCCCAGCTGGAGCATTTCCTGGGTCTTTAAGGATACAATCCATGTCTGGGTCATTGATCACCTTGGAAAGGTGTGGAGCTGCTCCTGGGTCACTCCCCTTGCTCTGGAGATGGGTGTTTTCCACCTTGGTTAAAGAGGAATGATGGCTTCCATGGTTTATCCTCCCAGTCAGTCTCCAGGTGAGGGAAGTGGCCCTCAAGGATGGCAAAATTCAACAGCATTTTGGAGAAAAGGAAGAAAGGCTCCTTCAGAGCCAGGCACAGCCTAGAAAAAGCCCCTGTGCCTTTCCTGAACCTGGTGATAACACTTTATTTTGCTTTTCCCCAAGCCCCAGCTCCTGGAGTTGTGTAATTACAGCACAACCCATCTTCAAATAAAAAACAAATACCAAGAATGGGAAATGGTTCCCATAGCACTGTTTGGGGAGGCTGGAACAATGTAAACCTACAAAACATCAGCAAGAAGAACCAAACCCCCCACACTTTCAGATGCTTTCCTGATGCATCCCAAGCTGTAAACTTTGAGTGTTCAAATTCATGCTCTGAAATGAGAAATTCTGAGGAGCTGGTGGTGCCAAGGTGACCAGCACTGAGGAAAAACAGAAGGTCAGGGTTTCCCCAAACAGAAAACCTTGCAGAATTATGTGGGTTTTGCCACTCTCACCCTCCCAAAAAATCAGTCTTGGGGAAAAGAAGGTAAAAATGTCAGGGAGATCAGATCTAGCTCTCAGAGCTGTTTTAAGGACATGTTCTGCTTCCAAATGAAAGTCAAGCTTTGGTCTGATAGATGGGAAAACCTTCTGGGAGCCATCTGAAGGGTGAGAAAGCAGAGGAACATCTCAATCTTCCATGCCTCAGCTGAATAAATCTGGGATCATCCCAGCTCCCCCAGGCTTTCCCCTTCTGTCAGCCCTTGTTAGTGCAGGTCTGCACGGACACAAATGGATGGGGGGTGAGGCTGGTCCTCCAAGCAGGTGCAGCTCTCCCTTCCCTTACACTAAGGACTTATCCAGGAATTGAGTTCCCAGCAGAGCGAGGCTTTCCTGCACAGCCACAATTAATCAGCCTGAAGTTTTCCCAAGGAAACCCTTCCAGGCTGAGCAGACCCTGGCAAGGCACAGGCCATGAGGCAGCTGGGAGCTGGAGGCTCCTGAATTACCAGGATTTCCAAGGTCTTGCCATAAAACCATGTTATGTATTCCCCCTGCTTCAGGGTGAGGCTCCCACTGCCATGGATAAAATCCATGGATGTGATTAAGGAACTTTATCCATGCTGGCAATCTCATCCAATTTCAAAGCTTTTATTATAATTGAGGGCTACTCTGATTTATGGTGCTGTTTTTGAGAAGGACTTAATTCAGTGGTAGAACTTGTTGTCAGAGGAGGTTGTGGAAGCCAAGAGCATAAATGGGTTCAAGTAACAATTAAAAAGATTGAAAGATCCAACCTGGGCAATTAATTCCACACAAGGATGTGGATATGACCCCTGGCTCAGGAAGTCCTTCAGCTGCAAATTGCCAGGAGTTGGAAGGACCTCAGGAAGAATCCCGAGGGACTTGCCATGGTTTTACCCTGAACAATTGCTTCTGGCACCATTAGAGACAGGATCTGGGAAGGGATGTGTCTTTGATCTGAGCCATTCCAAAGTCTCCAAAACATGACCTTTAACAGATTTACTCTTTCCAAAAGATTGTGGTTTAGGGCTGTGAGATACAGACTTGTCTCAAAAGCTGTATCTTCTCCATCTGGGAGATGGAGCCAGAACCTCAGGTCAGGAGTTTGGGATATCTTCCACTCTTCAGCCTCAAGAAGTCCTTCAAAAGCATGTTTTCATTAAAGGAGTTTTCTATGGAAGAAAACCTTGAGAAACAAATGTTGCAATGTTTGGTACAGATTTATAATTGCCCAAGTTGGCAATGCTTTAAAAAAAATACATATCCAGGGAAAATATGAACATCTTCCCCTGCAGAGGAGTTTTCTTGCTGGCTCTTTTGCATGGCACAAACCCAAAAAGTGGTGAACATTCAAGTGGAGAACATACTTGGAATTTCCCAGACCTCAGCTCAGGGTCTTCTTCAGATGCTCAAGATTCTCTTACATAATAAAAATGGGCTGAAGGGAAGCAAACTGGGTTTATTATTTATGTTTATGAAATCTTTGACAGAATCTGTTCATCCATGCAGAGGCTCTGTGGGAAAACAGGGTGTAAAACTGAGCATATTTACAGGATTTTTTCCCAGCTGTAAATAATGGCAAAAAATAAAAACACAAAGGAAAATCTGTCCCTATAATTCATGCACAGACCTTTTAGTGGGAGGGTGTTTTGCAAGGACAGATATGTCATAACCAAAGCTCGCTCTTTAACTTGTTTTTAAATGGAAATCAAAGGGGCCCATCATCTGAGAATTCTCAGCATTTCATCTCTGAAGTTTCCCCACCCACTGAATTTTTGGCCAGCCCAGGTCTAGAGAGGATTTCCCTCCAATGTCCTGGGCTGGCTCAAGAAAGCCTCAGCAAATAATAAATGCCAGGCTGGAGGGCACAGAGGGCTGGCATTGCACAGCACCTCCCTGCCATAAGCCTGGGACAGCGAACAGCACGCCGGGCAACACAAGGGGAGGTGGCAGTCCTGGAAAAACCATAGTGGGGGACAGGAGAGACTGGCCTGGAGGGTGGGCAACAGCCAAGGTGATGCATCTTTCCAATGCTCAGGTCCCTCCTTCTATCTGAAGCAAATAAATCCCCCTCATTTATAAATCCAGGTGTAACCTGGATGTCCCCAGGCACCCCCATAACAACCCACTGCCCTAGAACCACACACGAAACACAGGAAATTCTTATTTCCCTTTTGCCTGGGAAATTCTGAGCATCCAGTTTTGTCAGCAGCTGCAAGACAGAAGCACAGACCAGAGAACAAATATTTTGGCAAGTGACTAACGTGGCACACAGCTGGAAAATAAGGTATTCTAGTAAAAAAAGTATTTTAGGCTCCCGAGAAGGCGGGATTCCTTTCAACTTTCCAGACAGATTATAGTGGCCATTTCACATAGCATTTATCACCTTGCCCAGCAATTTACAACCTGCAGGGTTTGCTCTTTTTGTTGCTCTTTTTAGCCCAACAAAACACTCTTGGCTTGGGAGAAGTCAGAGCTGGCACAGGTGACACTGCTGAAGTCTGGATGTAACAGAAAAACCTCATTAGAACAAATTTGCTTAGGCAAATGAGCCAGCTAAGATTTCCTATGGCAGGGGACCTCAGAGCTTCTACAGACTCAGCTTCAAAGCAGACCCTGGATTTAAAAAAATCCCTATTTGGAGAAGAAACGGGAGGGGGTTTTATTTGTATGCTTGATTTCCTCCTCTATTTCTGATTTACCTTGGGAGTGTGCTTGGCTGGAGGAGGCCAAAAGACTTTTCCAAAGGCACAGCCTTCCCTCCAGGCAGCCAAGCTGTGGATCTGCCCACTCCTCTCCAGAAATCCATGGCACAGCCAGATCCCTTCAGCCAGGAATGCAGCCCTGTCAAATCTCAGCCCCTGAGCAGGAGAGGCCGATCTGCCCTGACCCTCTGCTCGCTCCCAGCTTGGCCGGGCTCTCGCTGATCCCTGACCCCTGTGCCAGACGCTGCCACTGCTGAGCACCCATTCCTGCTGCTGGGGGTGCTCACGGTCCTGGGGAGCCTCTGAGAATCTGTCTCCTGCCGCTGGAGGTGCCCAGGTGCTTCTGTGGCCAGAGCTGTCCCTCCAGTTTTCCCTCCTTGCTGCATGACCAAGCACAGCGCCGCCTTCCATGTGGATGCTGGAGAAACCCGAGAACGCTCCGGCTTTGAGCGCTTCCATCCCGGCTTGCGCAGCGTATCCCAGAAGAATGCAGCTGTCTCAGGCCAGGATCATTTTTGTAAAGCAGGAGATAGACTCTTTTCCTGATTTATTTATTCATTGCCTATAAGAGCTTGTCCACAAACATCCCAGCTTGGTTAAATCTTTGACATGTAAAACATTTCCAGAAATTCTTGCTGCCAGCCGACAAGACGAATGGGGAAGACTTGGCTTAATTTTATTTTTTTTAAAAGACTCCTCACTTTTCTTCTGTTTTCTCCTTTCTAGTGTGACTTTGTCTCTGGCTTTCCCAAAGCAAGGCACTCATTTATCAGGCTTGCAAGTTCTTAGGGATTGGCAGACTCCACGGCTTTTCCGCTTGGCTCGGGCCTTGCAGCCACCATATGGAACGAGTTGCACATTTTCACTCCTTATCGGAGTTTAAGATGGAAATATTTCCTTGGTTCTTCTCAGGGCATTTCTGCAATTGCACACATGCTGGGAGTGTTTAACCCTGATGTTGCTGATGAGGAGCAGTTCCTGTTAAAATACCAGGAGGCTGAACTGGGAATCTTTTACAGGGAGCTCCGGCAGTGGTTTGATCCTGTTCCTGGTTACAAACAGCTCCTTTAATAGTTCTGGAGTTCTGTGCACAGAAGAGAGGAGAAGCTGGCTCGCTGTCTGTCTGTCTGTCAGCTCTGAAGAGACAACTTTCTCTCCCTCTCTGTACACTGAGCCAGTTTTTCTGTAGTGCTGCTGCAGCAGCGATGGTCTGTGAAGGTAAGGAAAGCTATTCCCTCTCCATCCTGCCTTTATTAAAGTGGATGACAGCTGAAGACAGACAATTTTTCAGGCACAGAACTTCCATGCATGAATGTCCCACTGCTCTGCAGCTACTGAGGCGTTTTCTCTCTGTTCCCTGTGAAGTCACATCACACTCAGGGTTTGTTCCATCCTTTTTCCTTAGCACAGGCCACCGGTCAGCCCAGCTGGGGTAAGTGGGGGTGAGCCCATCCAAGCCAGGCTCTCTGGATTCACGGGGATAGAAGTGCAGTGCTCAGTTCACTGCTGGCCTGGAAAGTCCAGGAGAAGGTGAGACAGGGTTGAGTTGCAGCTCCAGTCCGGTCACATCCACAAACCAGTAATAGTATCAGAAGGCAATGTCCTTCCACTGCCATGGATGATGTTCCAAGACACTTCAGGAGATGCTGCAGGCAAACCCAGCCCCAGGACAGAGACCAGGAATGGCTGCTCCAAGTCCTGATTTACAAATCCACAGTTCTGCCCCAGTGAACTCTCCTGCTCTTGCCTGGGCCCTCTCTCCATGGCAGCAGCTCCTTTTTCTGTTTAACTGTTGCTTCCAGCTCCACAGCCAAGCTCAGATCTTTCCTCATCAGACATCCAAGCCTAGAAACCCTTGGGTAATTTCAGTGCTGAGCAGATGTGTGCACAGGTTCAGCTGTACACCAATTTACACGTTTAAAGTGAGCTGCAAGTGAAGGATAAAGTCCCTAAATCCACAGAGAAGAATCACAGCAAAAATGAGAGCCTAAATATGATGCAAAATCTTGAATCTCAGTGTCTCTTGCTCAGGGTCTCCTTCATGGAAATGAGGAACTTCCACATCGTCCACAACAAAGGCCTGGGGCTGGATCAATTCAGTCCTTGTTGCATTTGACAACTTGCTCAAATACATCACTGGAATCCGCAAATCCAGATTTTTACCCATGTCAGTTCTGCTTTTCTCATTCTGTGTGGTTCCTGGCCATGTCCAGCCCAGTTCTCTGCTAACCCAAACCAGCCCACAGTGGTGCAATGCACAGGCCTTCAGCAGGAAGGGAATTGAACACCACTTTTAGGCTCAGGAATGCTGCCAGGAGGTTGTAAAGCAATATTATACAATATTATAAACAGAAAACAGCTCTGGTGTCCATAGATCTGAGACTGGTTATTCTTGGTCAAGTTTCTTCATTATTATTATTATAATATATATATATTTATTTTGGTTTTTTGTTTTGCTTTTTTTTTACCTGATTTGCTTGTCTGGCCTGTGAGTATTTTACTGTGAGCCCCACATTTTTCCATCAGGCTCAGCATTAGTCCCACATTGATTTCCATGTTCAATCCAGTGGTTTCAGCATCAGCTCCAGCTCCCGGAACTTCACCTTTAGTGAACATACATCACCCTCAGTCTCCAGAGTTGTTAAAAACTCCAGGTTTCCATAGAAATCATTGCTGATACTTGTCTGCATGTCTGGTTTTCCTTTTTCTGTGCCCACAGTCAATGGAGTAGAAAGAAAACCTATGTGAATCCCTGTTTTTTATTAATTTCTCTCTTTTCCGTGGATGTCTACAAAACTGAGAAGAGGGATGGAGTCTGATTTTCACATCCAGAGCCCACAGCAGGCGCTTTTCAGGAGCTGAAGCCACAGTGGTGCTGAGAGGTGCTGCTTTCCTTGCCTTGTGTAAGATGGGACAGGAAGTGCAGGGTTTTCCTTTACCCTATATCCTATCTAATATAGGACATCCTATATCCTATCAAATATCCTATATTTGCAGAAGAATTTTCCTTCCTTTTGCCTCTCACACCTGAATCTGGGAGAGCAGTGCAATCCCAGATCTCCTTGGACATTTGGGCAAAGTCATAGGAAAAAATCCCACCGAAGCATTGCCAACTTTAACCTCCATCAGAGGAAGGCCAAATATTTTCAGAGCCTCGTTCCACTTCCCATGTGTTTGTCTCCTCCCCCTCCTCACACAGAGGCAGCTGACCCAAGGGAGGGTTGAGCTCCTTGCAGGCCAATGACATTTCCCCACTGCTGGAAGCCTGGAAGGGCACTGGTAGCACTGTCCAAGACAATTTCTTCCTCATGTTCAAAGGATTAATTTTCTAAATCACTTTCCAGCCCTTTCAGCAAACAGGAGGCTCTGAAAACACTCTGAAACCTTCTCTTCATCTTGGTGCATCTGTTCTATTTCTCCTCCATCTGGACACAGCACAGGTACACAGCCCAGGCCCTGGCCTTTGGCCGACGTGGTCTTTCCAAGGAATTTTTGGATGCTCAGCGAAAAATCCATCCAAAGCTCATTCCACAAAGGGCTTTTATTTCCATTTGAGTCCACTTCAAGGGGCTGCAGCGGGCTTAGTGATGTTATTTTTCTTCCCCTTTCCAAAAGGATAGCAGAGCGATCCAAAGTTTGGATTTAGGGAATTATTGGGCTGTTGCTGAAAGGGAAAATAGCAGGAGCTGCCTCTCTTCCCTTGTGTCTCAGGAGCGGAGTCTTGACCACTAATTGCACTCCAGATTAAATCCTCGCTGTCATTGCCTAATTCCAGATCAGACTCCTGGCCTGACTTCACACAGCTGGATGAGGCAGGAATAAGAGCTGGCAGAACCAAGTGATGCCGTTCTTCATCCAGCAGGAAGAGCAGAGCTCTGGGAGTGACATTGGCACCTCCTGGATCAAGATGGGGATGTTGGCTGGGGGATGGCAGGTTCAGGGAGCCAGGACAGAGGGCACAAGCTGGCACAGCCGAGATAATTCCTGAAGCAGAGCACCAGGTGCCTCAGGAGAGACAGAAGGAATCCTACCTACCTGCAACTGAAAAACAAAATCATCATTCCAATGCAGGAAAGATATCTCTGCCAACTTTCCTCTGAATTCGCAGAGCAGGTGTTTTGGCTTCCCACAAAGCACTTTGGAAACTCAGGGAAGGAGTGGATGAGCTGAAGTGTGGGAAACTGGAGAAGCCAAGGTTTTCCAGCAGGGGAGCTCCACAATGAGGTTGGGAAGAGGAAAGCAGCCTCCAGCTTCCCCCTTCTGTGCCAGGAGCTTTGTGGCCAAGAGGGACACAGTGACACCGTGCCCCAGGGTTGGGGACAGGGCCACCAGGAGGGCTGGGAGCACCCTGGCAGGAAAGGCACAAAAGAAGAGAAGGCTGGAGGAGGAGCAGGAGGCAAAGCACATCCATGTGCTGCAGATGAGAAACTTGAAACTTGCTTTTCCAAAATAAATTCTTGGCCTTCTGAGGCTGACATCCTGCCTCCCAAACAGCCAGGACAGGATTCCTCCTGTGGAACCAGCCACCCTTTCCATGCACAAAAATGCTCCTCTTTTTTCTCCCTCTCTGGGGCCAGAGGGGAGGAAGCCTTTAGTTCCAGATTCAAAACTGCCAATGGCTTTTCCAGGCCTGGGAGACGAGAGAGTCTCCCCAGGCAGAACACACAGCCTCTGCCATGACCTGGCATTAGACAAGAATTTCCTCTTTCAAGACCATTTCAACCACTTCCTTTTATTTTATTCGCCTTTGATCCTGGGCAGGGTGCAAGAGGAAGAACAAGGCTTGGATTGTAGCAGAGATTTAGGAAGCTCAGCTCCAGACTGCAGTGATTCTGATCAAACAGCAGCTGCCTCTTTGCTGCCCCATCCAACAGGGAATTTTACCTACAGAACCCCTTCCATGTCCCACAATTTTCTGTTTTGCAGAGTAGCTGATCGTGCCTGACTCTTGGTGACATCCAGGTTGTGAACCAGCATCTCATCCAAGCACAGCAGGACTGGAGCCAGGTCCTAGAAAGCTTTTTTGTGGTTTCTACAGCAGCCATTCCATTTTCCCTCATGAATTGCCTTTCCTGTTCATCTTTGAACACAAGAAAACCAAAACCATTTCAGTTTTGACTCCGGATCAATGTTTTTCTTTCTCTCGACTCACTCAGGCCAGCGAGAAAGTTTCCACACATTTTCCCAGGTCTCTTCTTCGAAAACAGAGCAGAACAATTAATGGAAAGCAGTGCTCGTGTTGCCTGCTGCTGTTTGCTTTGGAGGGCAGGAGCACACGTGGGAGCAGGGTGGAAAAAGGGAATTAGATATCCTCATGTAGCTACTGAGCTCCTGGATTCACCTCTGGAAAACAGCTGAGCAGGTGCAGAACTCAATTCACTGCTGGAAAATGAAAAAGCACAGGGAAAATGAGCTACACCCAGCACGGGAGCAGTTCTGGGGAAGGCATCTCTCAGAACATCGAGCTAAATTTGATGCTCAGCACATGCCCAACAGCAGAGATGGTTTGAAATTTGTGGCAGACAAACACCATGATTTCACCCTGTCTCATGGCCAAGGTGTGGATATTCCCTTGAGGTCAAAATAAATGTTTGATGTTCAGTATTATGGATCTTTGCTGGTCTGTGGGCAAAGGTTTTGGCTTCACAGAGGCCTTCCCTTCTCCTGAGTACCTCACCAAGCTCAGGGAGAGCAAAGAGTCTGGAAAGCCACGTCTGCTGGAAAAGTTCCCTGCTCCATCACACAGCTGGCTAGCCAGTCTCTCTAGGGGCTGCTTTGGAAGGGCTTTGCCATCTGAAATGAACAGTAAGAAAAAGAAACAGAGCCTGAGAAGGGCCACACGTGGTGACCCAAAAGCCACCCAAAGCTCCGGTTTCCAAACACAACGAGGAGTTTGTCTTTATCAGCACCCAGGTGACCCATGGAACTTTCTGTTAAAGAATCCATACAATGATTTGGGTTGGCAAGAACCTTAAACTCATTCCACCCCTGCCATGGCAGGACACCTTCCACTGTCCCAGGCTGCTCCAAGCCCTGGCCAGCCTGGCCCTGGGCACGTCCAGGGATCCAGGGGCAGCCCCAGCTTCTCTGGGCACCCTGTGCCAGGGCCTGCCCACCCTCACAGGGGACAATTCCTTCTCTAGATCCTGTGTAATATCCATCTTTTTTCTAACACTGCTAAGTCCAGAGCTTCCTTACACCCAAAATGAAAGGCAGGTCTGGCCCTTGGGGCTCCAGAGCCAGGCCGTGCCAGTGGTCCCTGTGCTGTTCACCTCCCTGAGGCCTCAGTCCCAGAGAGTTTGGTGAAAGCAGAGCTGGTCCAGTTTGAGGAGCACCTTGACCCTCTGTCCACCAAAGACAACAGAGAATTTGCTCTCAGTTTGCTCCAAGGGGCTCCTGGGTGTTGGAGCCCCCAGGCAGGCCTGGGAGAAGCCTGAGGCCGCTCGGGTTCCTCTTGTGGAGCTCTATCTCTCTTTCTATTTCCAGTGCACTTTCAAGTGCAGGAGGTTGTGTCTCCTTATCGCTTCCCAGCAGGGCTGCAGCACCAGGAGCACCAGCACACAGCCCCTGCCAGAGCAGGATTTAGGAAACAGGCCGAGTGGACACGTTTTTTATTGTTGCTGTGATTATTGTTGTCTTGTTGTTGACTTGCTCTCTGCTTTGATGGAATGCAACCACCCCCAAGAGCAAATATCAGAGGAGAAGCTGCATTTGTGTCGCTCCAGCCACTGTTTCCCATTTCTGTTTATCTTTGTGTCTCGGCCTATGAGAGGCTCTGAGCAGAAATCTGAGTCTGTGCCAGCTCCCTGTCCTCACCCAGAGCCAGAGCATTGTTTTGCACTGCTGGGGCATCCCTACAAGCACCACATGCTCCCTCTGTATTTTCTGCTGACCTGTGGAGCCTCCAGGAGCTGAAGGACAAATGTTTACTAAAAAAATATAAAAGCCTGGATGAGTAGTTTAAATTTGAGGCCTAAATTTTAAATTGCCAGAATTAGATGCCAAGGATTCCCACAGCCCTGAGTGCAAGAACCCCAGATCTCTCTCAGAGACAGAGTTCCCTCCCTGGGCTGTTTTTGGCTCAGATAAAGTTAATTTTCAAGGAAAGCATCTGTGGGGACGAGGTCACACTGCAGCCATCCTGTTCTGCCCTGGGAGAGCACTGCAAATCCTGGGACATGCAAGGTAAAGGCTCCCAGGTGTATTTTGAGGGCTCAGAATCTTTTCCTGCAGGTTGATGATTATGGTGCTTGTAGGAAAATGCAGGAGAGCTGGACGCAAGCAGAGGATGCAGCTCCCAGGGACATTCCCCCAGGAAAGCCTCTGCTCCATTTGGGCCTGCTCTTCCCAGGAACTGATTCAAGGCAGCTTCCTATGAACCAGGCCAGAGTGAGAATTTACTGGAAAAACCCCTTTTGGGTTGGAATGAAGAAGGTCAGGACACAGATCACCGGTGACAGCTCTCAAAATGCTCTGTGAGCCCCCAAACACATCCCTGTTCCCACTTACTGCATCACATCCCCTCCTTTCCCTGGGAGATTCCCACAGGGACTGCAGTTCTTCTCCTACAACAATGTCTAACTGCATCTTAAAAGCACATGAGACCTTCGTGGCCTTCTTGGCAACTGCCTCCACCATCTGACTGTGCTGCCAGGGAACAGTTTTGTCTGGAATTCCTTCTCTTTTCTCATGGACCCACTCTGTGCATCCCCAATATGAGTATGGGCCATTGACCATCTGGAGTCTCTTCCTAAATGGAAAAAGGGGGTTTAGGTACCCCCATCAAAGAGGACACTTTGGAAGTGGACTTGCCCCAGTTCAACCACAAACCAAGGCAGGTTTGGGCTTTTTTTGGCGTGCCAAGGTGATGCCATTACTGTATCTGGCCTAAGTTCCCAGCTGATTCCTTGCTCCAGGGAGGCAGTGTCCCATATTCTCCTGCTAGCTGTGGTTTTCATCCTATTGTGGCTTTAGAGCAGAAGGCATCAAAAGATTTTGGGGATTTATGAGGCAGCTTTAAGCCTTCCTCCTTTCTCTTTTGTCCTAATAGCCTGGCTTTTCAATATGACCCAAAAACCATTCTGATGTCTCACTGGATGGCTTCAGAAGTGTCCATTTTTGTGCCAAAAAGAGTGATTATTGATCAGGAGTCAAGGAGCTGTCATTGTTCAGGCTCTGGGGAGCAGAGCAGAAAGAAGAGCAGGTACCTGGTGTGGAGTAAGAGCAGAAGCAGAGTCCCTAAAGCTGCCGGTCTCTGCCTCACTCCCTTCTGGACACATCTCTCAAACCTCCACCTCCAAAAATGAAATTCCAAAAGATACAACCTTATCAAAGGACAGGGAAGGCAGCCCAGCCATCCTGATTCCCCAGAGAATTCCAAATGGCACGAAAACAAATAAAGCCAGAGATTACATTACAGCAAACTCCACTGATCCATTTGAAAGGCAGTGGATATAGGCTGCACATTCCACACTCTCAGGCATTGCAAGCTCCAGGGATGCTCAAAATCCTTCATTTTGCCAACATTTCTAAGGCATATCTTGAGGCCATTGATCACTCCCAAAAGCCAAAGTTATCAGCTTCTCTTATCTGCTCCCTGTCTTTATCCAGCTGGAAAACACTGTGTGCTCATTTAACCATCCTTCAGACACGGTCAGGTTATTCATCACATCTTAAAACAGGGAATTCAGTGCCTTAGCCACAGTGGAAGCACTTAAAAGAGCAGGGATGGATCTCTGCATCTCCAAACAGCACCCCCTGATCCCAGCTCCACCATCCAGTACACAGGGGAATGAAAAAAACCCCAAAATTGAAGGTCAAGGGGGCCTCCTGGGAGTGAACCCCAAAATAATCTTCTCCTGGCTGAAGCAGGCAGGATTCAAGCACAGGGAATTGCTCCCTGCTGCCAGGAAGGAGGAGCAGGAGTGACTGTTTTAGGTAAATAATTAGATGGACAGACAGATGGAGATAGATACATATATTTATATTTTTACACACATGTTTATATTGAGTTGGATGCACAGAGAGGATTCTCTGAGCAGGTTTCTGCCCCGTAGCTTCTTTGACCTCTTACTCTGTTTCCCCCTCTCTGAGTGAATAATCTCCCTCATGGAACCTTATCAAGTGATGTTTGACAGTCTGGGAACTCGATTGCATCCAGGAGCTTTCTGTCCTGCACCATAGCAGCAATATCTCCCAAAAACTCCTACTAAAGCCAGGCCCACTCCTCATAAATCACAGGCACACATTGGCTGTCTCTTAATCAATCTTCCCCAGGTGTTCCCTCACTCAACCTCACCACGAGCATCTTGAGGCTTTTCCTGGAAATTCTATTTTTTCCCCCTAAAGCAAATGTCTGGCCATGCTCAGAGTTTTTGGATTTTTCTCTTTTCTCCCTGGTAATGTCCTGCTATCAATTTGTTTTTTGCAGAAGTCTCAAGGGTCCATAGATACCTTCTGAAAATGTCTGATACACCCCTCAAAAATATCATGTTGGTATCTCTACCTCTGTGTTTGGTTGCCCACCAATCAAGCAGATTTAAAAAAATATTTTATAGGTCTCTTAAAATACTTTATATATATATATATATATATAAAGTCATCTCACTTCATTTCTTTCTCCTGTCTCCACAACATCTCCAGGAGCACTTCCCTGGTACCCAGAGAAAGCTTTTCTTCTTGAAAGAGTTTTTTTTTCCTCAGGAAAAGAAAGTGATTTTTCAACAGAATGATAATTTTTTAACTTAAATTACCTGGTCTATTTGAAGACAGTTGATAAATCACTAAAGAAGTAAAACACTTCTCTGCATTGAATCATCTTGTAATGAAAAAGATTAATTTTGTCATAGCTTCATTTCTGGACAATTTTTTTTTTTGGGGGGGGTGCTTTTAAATGTCTCATGACAAACACACTGTTTGTAAAATGCCTGCTCCACTTCAGCTTGTAAAAAAATCATTAAAAAAAAATAATCAATGAAAGCATTTTTAATTTCTATTTTTGGGAAGAGCTCAGGCTCAGCAGCAGCCTGACAAAGCCATGCAGGGCTGGCTGAGGTCCAGCCAGCTGAGGGGCACTGAAGGTCATGGACACTTGGAAAACTTCCCAGAGACATCCCCCAAAATTCCCTGAGCTTCTCTGCCTAAATGCACAAGGTGATAGCAAAAAAAACCCCATTCCTGAGAGAGCTGTGATAGTCTTTCACAAAAACAAGTCAAGATATAATCCAAGGATGCTCCTTGTCCGTCCTCCTTGGCTTTTCCCAGTCTCCAGAGGCTCCTGAAGAGCGCTCTCAGTGCTGGGATGTGCTGGGACATCCCTGTGGCAGCACCTGAGCTGTCCCAGCCAGGGTCACAGAGCCCTCTGGGCACAGAGGCCACTTCCCAGTGACATTTGAACACAGCCAGGGACCTTCTCCAGGGCTGCACGAGGTTCCCAGGCAGAGCCAGGCACTTCCCAAATTCCTGCACTGAGCTGGGACCAGCCACGTCCCTGCCCAGCCGTGTAAAGCACAGTAAATGGCACAGGTCAGGGGGGAAAATCCCTTTTCTGTGTTGGACCTATTGAAAACCAAATGTTTGGGTCAAAAGTTGGAAAATTGGTGTTTTTCAACTTGACTATTTTGTTTTCTGGCTGATAAGAAAACCCTGCTGTGCACAAAGCCCCATCCCACACCCCTTCTGTCACAAGACCCCTGCTCTGAACCATCACTGCAGCTGCCTGAAACCCCAACCATTTGTTTAGGATGTTTGAACAAAGAGGATTTCCTAGAGGGGAAAAAAAAAAAACCCAATAAATCCTATTTCTAAGCAGCTTTAATAGAGAGCCCAGCCCCTGTGCAACTGAGCCTGTTGTGTCTGAAGTATCAGGCACTTGAGATAGCCCAGGGAAGTCGTGGTCCCTGCCCTTTTTATATCTATTGCCTAGTTCTGGAAAGCATCCTGTGAGGAGCCACTTGGACTTTAATAGGATGAATCATTGTTAAAACCAGCATGTGCTTCCAAATGTTTACATGAGGGGGCCTGAAATGGAGATACCACGAGGAGAAAAAAAATAAATTCAGCCAAAAGCTGTGGGCAGAGCTGAAAGACACTTGTGTGGAAGGTTTCAGATCTGCTGGCTCCTTGTTTGAAATCAAAGTGTCACCTGAGGTAAAGAATTACAAAAAGCCAGCATTTGGGGGATGTCCAGAAGTTCTTTCACCTGCTGATAAATGACCCCAGGACCAGCAGTGCCTGATACAGAGGGAGGTAATTCAAAAGAATCTCCTGACACTGAGAACCATGGGATTATTCACCTGGTGGGAATGGCTCATGGAAGAGGCAAACCTGCAATGTGAAGCCCCCAGAAATCACTGAAAAGCAGCAAAGAGCAGAAATAGAGCAGCCTGGCAGTGCCTCCCTCCTGAAGAGCACCCAAAGCAGAACTATAACACAAATCTCACTCCAGGGAGTGATACTTTCCTCTGCCACCCGCCTTTAGGAGAAATTCCTATCATCCCCAGCCATCAATCCACGTTTTTCTTGCTTTATCTTTCACTCAAGGCATCACACTGGGTATCTGAGATCAATCCTAGCCTCAGACCAAAGTTTAGGAAACATTTTGAGGCTGTTCCTTGCAGCCACACGTGTTATTTTTAAACACCACGCGCACCCAGGGTACTGCCAGATAGGCTGGGTATGTTCGAGGGCACGGAAAAAAAAAGTTTCTGGGGGTTGGGGGTGAGATTCCCACCAAGTCCAGAAGCTTTCAGACCAAACCCTCCAGGAGATAAACCTTAGGCCCCTTGCAGACTGCTCTGGGATCTGGGAGCTTTGCCCTTGGCTTTGAGACTTTGAACCAGGGCCAAGCGATTGCAGCTCCTGGTTTAGGGGAAAAGGAAACAGAAAGGAACTACAGGCTTAAAGGATTAGAAGGAAGAGCTAAAAATAAAGTACCAGCAATGCCAGACCCCCAAATTTACTGCTTTCCTGCAAAGAGGATGGGTTTTCCTGTTGTTTTAGCAAGGGGAATCAGCTTTCTGCATGACTTGGAAGAGCAGGACACCGATGGAAAGCTGAGTGCTGTTACTCTCCAGTGTTCTTCCTTCTTCCTGGAACTCATCCTCTGGCTAAACATGAAGAGCAAATGGGTCTTGGGAAGCATTTCTCAGCTACTTCAGCTGATTCCAGTGAAGGGTTGCAGCCCACCGGTGCCAAAAGATGACACAATTAAAGATATTGGGCATTTCTGCTTGTGCAGCCTGGGATGGGGGCTCAACACCAGAGGAATATCCCTGCCTTGACTTTTCCTGCCCTGCTGTCCATCTCCTCCTGCCTTTTCCTTCAGCTCTGCATTGTCCTTCCAATCGGGTTGATCCTGTCTTGGGGCCTGGATGACCTTTTTGGGGTCCTCCAGATCCTATCTCCCCCCCAGTCCTTCTCCAGGGACCACAGCTCAAGGAGAACAGGAGCAGGTGCCACTGGGGCAGGCAATTGAGGCTCAACAAGGAATTTTCTGGGAATGAAAAGTTTGAGTGTGGCTCTGCTCTGTTCTGAGCAGACAGTTGGCTCTTGAGAGGAAGCCCAACACTCAGCCCTAAAAACTATACACACACAGATATGTTACATATTTATCTGAGGCAGAAATTGGCCAGGAAATGGCTATAAAACACACATTTTGAATAAAAGGAGGGAGATTTATGGTTCTTTTGTGAATCTGAGTCATATCTTTCTGCATCCCCCAGGCAGGAATACTCTAATCACTAACATACCCCAAACATGGACGCACAGTGGGCCGGGAATTGCTTCCTTCTGGCCACAGCTCCAGCTAAAGACGTGATAGGGATTGAGCTACTTTATCTGACAGTTGGTAAATGAATTGCCAATTCATTCTGAGCTCGGAGGGGGAGTTTTTCCCCTTGAAAAAAAAGGGTCCTTTTATATATGTCTTTGATCAGGCAGGGCCTTGACAAATTATTTTCCAAGGAATTTCTTGAGCCCTAATGCCATGAGAAGGAGAAGGGGGGGGTGAAAAATAAAAAAAAAAAAGTATTTGCTCTCTGAGAGAAGCTTTTATGTCTCCAAAAATCACAGCCATGTAAGGGATTTTCTGCCATTTCCCCTCATCCCCTCGGCTCCGAGGAAGGGAGGCAGGTAGCTTGAGGGTTTTTCCATCCCATGGAAAGCCAGAGGTGGATGGGGAGGAAGCAGTGCCAGGTCTCCCAGGCTGATTCCTCCCCGGAGAGGGGGAGCTCGGTGAACTCCGGCACAGACTGAACATAAAGGTCACGGCCATCAGTGACACTGAGAAAGAGCCCCTTCAGCACCAGCAGAGCCATGGGAGCAGGGGACAGCTCAGGGTCGTGGCACCACTGAGCTGCTCCTTGCCACGAGTGCTTTGGAAAGGTTGGGATTCAAGGGAGCATCTCCCTGCCAGGGTCACTCCCAAGTGTGAGGAGAGAGCAGCCTTTGCTTGTCTCTTACTGGAGTCTGGGGGGGCTTTTCCTGGCTTTGCCATTTTATTCCTTCCATCCTACTGTTTAATCCCTCTCCTCCAGGCAAGGATCATGTCCTTGATGGGAATCCCAAGTGAGTTGCACAAGCCAGGTCTGGACAATGGCTGAGCTTTCTATTATCCCTTATGTACAAATCACTTATTCCCCCGCTGTCCCACGCTTCTGTCCTGAAGGACAACAGATCCCTACAGCATTCAATTAACACATTTCTGCTACACTGAACTTACTCAGGATGGATTAAGCAAAAAAAAATAAATTAAAAAAACCTCACATGACTTTTTTTTCTCCAATCTAACTCTGCATGGGCCCATCTATAACCTGTGTAAAAGAATATTCCTGTTGGAATTCCCAGTAGCAGCCCTGCTGTGGACAAGGCTAAAACCTTCTGGTTAAGGAATAGTTGGTGCAGAGAGTTAGGAGTAGCTTAATTTCCTAAAGAAATGTGCCACTGCAGCTGTCTTTTGGGACTTTCATGAGCAAAATTCAACCACCTTCAACAAAAATCCCAGAGGAAATTCAGGTTGAATGTTGAGGGTCCTCAGTGAAATGCCATTGAGCTTGGAGAGCTTCTCCAGCCAATTCATTCTTTAAATAGTGCCTGGTGAACTTTTCCTGGCTCCCAAACTCTCCAGCTTTGGCTCTAGATGAAACCCTAATTTAGGTTATATTTAGCTACTGTCCCATCTCAGCCTGCTGCACCTCTCAGGCAAAGTTACCTGTCCTGAAATTCTCCTGGAATTTTGTCCCCCTGGGAAGAGCAGGATTCAGCTAATGATCCAAGGGGTTTCTGCCCCCATCCATCAATAACTGAACAAGTTGTTTATAAACCCTAAAAGCTGCCACAAACAGGTGAGAAAGGACATCTCAGTTTCCTGTACTTTATTAACAGCTTTGTTAACTGAACAAAAATCCAAGCAAACCAACCTTTAAAATAATCCCCAAATCAGGCTCAGGAATGCCCTGGGATGGTGATAACCCTGCTCAGACCCAGAGCTCCCTTCCTTATGGGTAAAAATCTTCAAGTAATGACATAGCCTGAACCCCAGTGTCTGAAAGAAAGTGGGGAAATACACGAGATTTCTTTTTTATTATTATTTCATATTATAACACAGCTAAAAATGTGTTGACCCTTTTTGGTTCCTGACTTCCCTGTGGTTTACTCCTTCTTTGAGTACTTTTTACAGCTGAGCAAAAGTTGGGATGCTGGGGTTGCCAGCAGCAATATTTTATGCCAAAAACGAAGAAGCTCTGATGCTTCCTCTTCTAGGAGATGCTTCACATAAAAATCAATTTATTGTTTCAGGTGATTGGCTTAAAAATGGAGGGAAAATTATAACTGGTCCCTTGTAAGTGAAGAAATTATGTCATGTAACCCTAAAAGCAGTGTTTTAGTGCTGGTTAAACACACCCAAAAAACTCAGATACCCACATGGGTCCAACAGTGGTATTTACTCTCCTTTGCAAGAGTTTTTGGAGGCTTTGAAGGTCACCCAGCAGTGCAAGGTTGCCTCAACCTGGAACTACGAGGTGGTTCTGCCTCCCTGCTTTGCTCCACAACCCCAGCACAGGACACTTGGAAATGTCCCAGACCAGTTTTATTATTTGCTCCCCATGTAGGCAAGGGCTGCAGTCAGGGCCAGCCTGGGTTTGTCATCACCACCCCAATATCAATACTGGTGCCTGTCTCTCACTCAGGCTGTGAAGTGTCTGTGCAGAGCCCCCCTCTCTCTCCCTGAGCAGCTCCAGAGTGTCCCAGCAGCACAGATCCACATCCCCAGAATCCCCTGCCTTCAATGAAAAGCTCTCCAAGTCCAGATTTACCTCTCCTTCCCTGCCCAGGCAGCACCTCCAACACTACTGGAACAGCCCCAAATTCATCATTCTACTCATCTTTGCAACCAGCCTTCAGCTGGGCTTGCTTTCTCCAGGTTGTGCCCCACAGAAGCCATCCTGGGTGGTTTTGGGACACTTTTTCCCTAATTAGAAGCTCTGATGAAGAAGTTGCACCCAGACATCTCAGATTTGCAGTGATCCAGAGATGGGAAATTCTGGGGCACTCCCCAGTCTGAATTTCTGATGAACATCAGGACCTGAAACTGCCTTTAATGGTGATCTCCAAGTCCAAACTGATGAGGTAGGGACTGGGTAAAGAGACAACAGAAAGTTGGCTGGGCCAGCAGGTGCCAAGGGGGATCTGCAGCAGCCAAAATTCCAGGTAGTGGTTGGCTCCAAGCAGCATCCCCCATGGCACCAATGGTTTGGAATAATTTCATTTATTAAACACTGGGATGATGGGACAGGATCCCCAGCTCAGGGAGCAAAAGACTGGAAGGCAGAGCTGCTGCTCAGATGGATCCCAAAAAACTGGAGAACTCCCCAAAGCTCAGAGGCAAAGCCCTACCTCTGGCATGGCCAATCCCATAAACCAGCTCAGGCTGGGGCTGGAGAGAAGCTCCTGGGGGATCTGGGGGTCCTGGAGAACACGTGGAGCAGAAGCCAACCATGGAGCAGAGATCCTGAGCTGGAGGAACACAATCCCAGCCAGGACTGGGATTTTAAAGGAGGCATTCAAATTCCTCACACCAAGAGCAGGAAAAGAGGAACTGGGATTCCATCTCAGTGATTTTTCAGGAGAATGGGAAGACCCAGGAGCAGCAAACAAATTCCTGATTCATAGTGCTGCGGGTCTGAGGAGCAGCTGAAGTGAAATGCTGATGCATTTAGGAGTTGGTGACAGGGACATCACCACAGCACACAGCTCCACGGGACACGAGGCATTCTCCACATGGCACCTCCCACAAGGCAGAGGAGCAGCAGCAGATTATTACAACAACAACAGTAATGATAATTAATAATAATCTGGTTTGATCTGACATGACAAAACCACGTTTATGGACACAGGTACCCCCCGAGCCCTCAGTCCCTTGCTGTTACAGGGTTCACTGTGCACTGCTGCAGGTGTTTGCCTCTTCCCCCCTCCCAGTTTAGGGCTGTACTTTCTGTCCATAACTCAAGAAACATTTTTTTTACCCTGGGGCAGATCACAACTCATTTCTTCAGTCTCTAGTAGAAGCAAACAGCCCTGAGAGCAGTGCACAGGTGACATCCACAGTGACCAATTCCCATTTTCTCACCACATCCCTTTTTTATCCTTTTACTCACTTGTGCTCCAATGTGCTCCCACTACAAGAAGGTGACACAAAACCTCCTCAAACCCCCACCCTCCTCTGCCCTCAATCCCTGTGGTGGGAGGGCTCATCCAGGTGCAAGTGGTGCTGGTGGGAAACCTTGGGACTGTCTCCAAGGCAGTGAGGGCTTTTCCCAGGTGTTCCCAGGAGAAGTTTGAGCCAGGATGTTCAAACCAACCCTTCTGATTGACTGTGGGAGCTGTTGAACCTTTATTTCTTGCCTTTATTTGTGTCAGGAACACTTTTAAATCCACTCCTCTGTAGCTGAGTCCTTACAGGTGCAGGGCAAAATCTCCAAACCCTACAGCCAGAACCAGGCACTGAGTCTGAAGGACTTTCTTCAACCAAAAAAAGGAGGTAGGAGATATTGGAGCCCCAGGGTGTGATGGGTTCAAGAGATGGTTCAAGTTTCAAGACGTGAAACACGTCCCTCTGAAGTGACCTCAGGTTGAAAAATTTCCTTGGAAATTTTGAAGGAGTAAAATCTACATGTGAATGAAGTATCACTCCTCTTTGGGGGTGGGAATTTATTCAAACCACTCTCTGAACATTTGCCATTCACTTCAGACTTTGTCGTTTTTATCACCCAAAAATTATGCAGCAAAGGCATTGACTTTAACAGGGAAAAATAATTTTAAAAAGAAAACAAACAAATTTTTAAAAAACCCAAAACTAAATATTTTTTGACCCATGATGACTTCTAGCCCCACCTCCCCAAGTCATATTTTCTTTGCTTCACTTTTCTCTCCAGTAAAATTTCCAGCTTTACAGTATGTTCTAAAATCAAACAAAAAAATCAAAAACAGGGCAGTGGGGGAAAGGCTCAGAATCCTTTGAGAGCCTCATATATTCACTGGTCTCCAGGAGCTGGAAATTTTAAGAGAAAAAACTAAACCACACTTTTGCAAATCACATGAGACCCATCATAAAATTGTCAGAGTTGGCAGCACTGTGAAATCTATGATATTGTGGGCTGGATTTATGGGCAAGAATCCTGAGGCTTTGGGATGTTTTTTCCCCTCAGCCCTCGAGTGCAGTTTTTGGGAGGTTGGCTCTGCCGTGGGAGCAGCCTGAGCAGCAGAGGGGGTGACTTTGCCCCTTCCAACATCCCTGCCTGTAGGAAAAGCTTCACCAGAGCAGGTTTGGGGGCTGCTGGAGGGGAAAAGTAATCTCCCAAACCCACCCAGCATCGTGGCTTGATGGGTTTTTCATCGAAACTTGAAATGTGGAGCGATTGATAGGGGCAGACAAAGAGCTCTCTGTGCCTCTCAGGGCATCAAAACCCTCCCCAGGTAGCAGGCACGGAGTGCAGGGAGTGTTTCAGCCCAGGGAGGCAGCTGGAAAAACAGCATTGTGACCACAGCCTGGGAATTGCTGCTTGCTCTTTCAAAGGTGTTCTCAGCACAGGTTGGGTTTCCTTGGGCTCTGAGGAATTGCTCAGCCTGCTCTTGTTTATTCTGCTTTATCCCTAAAGGCCTGTTTGCCTCCTGCCTGGTGATGTTCTGTGGCTCCTTTCCTCACCAGATTCCCTGTTTGTGGGGAGGATGGGCCTCCACTGCCTTCTCTGGACTCTCCTGGACTCTCGTTCCACCAGTGCTGTCCCAGACCTGGGGCAGGAGCAGCCCAGGTCCAGCCCACCCCCAACACCCCCAGTGGGGTTTATGGAACAGCACCAGAGGATGTTTTGGAATGGACTTCCTCAGGTTTCAAGGCTTCTTATTAAAGAATCATGGAATGGTTTGGACTGGAAGGGAACTTCAAGATCATGTTTTTCCAGCCCCTGCCATGGCCAGGAACACTTTCCACCATCCCAGGCTGCTCCAAGCCCCATCCAACCTTGGACACTTCCAGGGATCCAGGGACAGCTGCAGCTTCTCTGGGCACCCTGTGCCAGGGCCTCACCACCCTCACAGGGAACAGTTGCCAGTTAAGCTGTGAATAAGGTGAATTTTGCACCTCTTTTGTCCAGTTCCTCCACTGACAAATGTAATTTCCCCCCTAATTTTGCTGTTTGTTGTTATTGTCAGCATTATTATTCTTGGCTAAGAAATAAATTCATAAGAAAAGAAATCAAAGAAATAACATCAGGCTCTTTGAAACATAAAGTCACAATCAGAGGGAGAGGATGGCTTCTTCTTGACAGCTCCTGGTGTTGTTTTGGACCACTTGGGGAAAACTAGAAGCTCAGAACAGGCACACCCACATCCAGGCTGGGATCACCTCTTCCCTTCACATCCTGATTCCTCCCAGTCCTACCCATGGAAATGGAATTGCCATATGGAAATGCCACATTGACAAACTCCTCCAAAAGAGGAGGAAAAGGCTGGACTGGATCCTCCCACCACCTTTTCTTTGCATTCATCCCAGATTTCACTGCTGTGGCAAGTGATGATTCTGCCACTGATGGCCTCCCTGCTCCTCATACCAGTGTGGCTCCACAAGGCTGTGTCCTCAGGGATCTGCTGGCTTTTCAAGCCCCAAAACCCATCACAGAATCTCAACATAACCCCAAAGAGCCGAAAACCAAACCTGAGGAGCTCTGAGGAAATGAGGGGAGTTGGAAGCTTGAGGCTTTCCTCCCAACGCTTAAGAAGTAATTTTCCAAGGGATTTAGTTTTCCTTAATCCTCTTTGAGATGCCTGGCAGGCATTTCTGGGGAGACCTCTTTACTTACAGGGTAACCACTGCCCATCTAATGACATGGGAATCACCCCATGGGGATTAGATGATTACATGATCAGCAGTGGGATAACGAAGCTGGGAAAGCACAGTGTAGATGACAGCTAAATACAGCATAATTGTTGTGTTCCTTAACTCAAAATGTGATTTACCCAGCAGTCCTGGAGCACTGCATGCTCTGTGTGATTTAATGCAACGTTTGGGTGATTTCCTGGGGGTGGCTCCATGCAGACAAAAGGCTTTGCAAGAATTGAGGTCCCAGCCGTGCCCCACATGTGCTGCCCACGTCTCCCGCCCACAAATGTTGTTGATACCCAGAGTGAGCTCCAGCATCACACTTTGGCTGTGTCTAAGCCAACAATCATGAAAGGTTTTGAAGCAAAAAAATCAAGTAAAACCAGCCCAGTCCCAAAAATACATTAAAAATAGGTGGGCACTCCCTTGCCATGGAGAGTGTGTGGTATTTATTAGCCAAAAATTGGCACACAAAAATGGGAGATCAGAGCTGGGTAGGGCTTGTTTTTTCTCCTTTGCTCCATGGCTTTGGATACTTGTTTATATTCCCTCCCACATCAGAATTCCCACACATTCCCACCCACCTTCCCAATGGCTGACACACAGGTATACCTCTTTAGTTAATTAGAATTACTTTTAATTAAAAATATATGTAAATTATATAGAGTGTGCACAGCTTGGAGAGGAAAAAAAAAAAAAAAAGAAGAAAAGAAAGCAAACTTCCATTTCAATAAAAATTTTAACCTCTTGGAATCAGCTGCTTTTGTGACATCCTTGGAGTTATTGGAACTCCCACGTATAAATAAATAGGACCAGGAAATTTTACACCTGAAATATTCTGCAATAGACATTTTTCCTTGCACATATTTGCTTTTCCTTCTCTTTTTGACTCCACCACTCCCAGCTTCTCATGATGACTTTCTGCCCCTTTTAAACACATTTATTTAATATCTCACTTCACACGCCCAGACTGATATCCCTTTTTTATTTTTTCTTTTTCTTTTGGAGAGGGAGCAAAGGAACACGGGAGAAAATGAAAGCCTGGGATTGCAAACAAGCGTCATCATCATTTTGGTGAGCAAACTTTTTCCTCTCAGTGTCTGCATCCTCTCCCCCCGTGGCTGCTGGCTCAGAGCCTGGCTTTCCACACGCTGCTAAAAATCCAGCAGGACTCAAGCTGGAGATGTTTTCAAGCTTGGAAATAACCCCACGCTGCCGTCAGAGACGGCTGAAGAACCAGGAAAGACCAAGAGATGGGAAGGGAAGAGGAGTGAGAGAATTACAAGTGCGAAAGGAGAAGAGGGGACGGTTTATGGAATGGTTACTGGAGAGAATTTTTGGGTATTTGTAAGGAAACATAGCTCCCTGTGGGAGTAATTTCACTCTTGGTACAATGCCTAGGTGAGGAAGGTACTGGATTTATTCATTTGGGGGTTCTCAGTACCTCTTTCTGTTGAAAAGTAAAGATAATGCTAATTAAAAAAAAACAAAAAACACCACTCCAAAATCCACCCCTGGTAAAAAGGGCCGGTGTCTTTTTTTTTTTTTTTCTGAGAAAATGGAAAGAAAAAAAATATATATTATTATTTATTATATAACATTGTCAACATCAACACCACAAAAAAAAAAAAAGTAACATCCTAATTGTTCTCGTTCAAGCATTCTGACTGTGGTGAGAAAGGCAGCAGGAGTTCGGTGTCCCTTGGAGAACAAAAAGAGCAGAAGGCCGGGGGGGGGATGAGGGTGGTGGCAGCAACACAAACTGGGTGGGACCGTGGAGGGACAGAAGTGTGCTGGGCTGTTGGCTTTTCTTTTGAGACAAAAGAAAACGAAAGGGGGGTCAGGACAAGTCACACCGAGGCCGATGACTTCCAGCCGTGCTTTCAGTCAGTGTCCGTCCCTCTCGAGTGCTAGCGGTGAACATTCACTTCAAGGAGTCTTGCAAAACGCTTTGTTATCAACAGGGGGATTCTTTTCCTTTTCCTTCTCCCGTTTTCTCGGATTTCCCCGTGGCTCTGGCACTTCCCTGCCCCCCTGGTTAGCTGTTCTCGCTCCACTCTGGCACCATCCCCACGCCGTGCACAGAGTGGTACTGGTGGGGCGACAGGGTTCGAGGCACGCCGTGGGAATACAGGAATTCCGCGGGCTGGAGGCTGCTGGGAGGGGACTGGATGCCCGTTTGAGGTCCACACTGCCTCACGATGGGCTGGTGGGAGCTTTGGTGCTGGAACATGCTGTGGGTGTCTGCGATTTGGGGCGACGTGTGGTTGGTCACGCTGCCCAGGCGAGGCATGAGCGGCCCCGAGGTGAAGTGGGCAGAGAAATGCTGGTAGGGTAACCTGTCCATGGGCTGCATGGCAGACACTGTGCAACTGCTGTACGAGGGCACGCTGGGCCACGTGTTACAGCTGATGTCCTCCAGGCTGGGCACGGGCTCCGTGGGCGGCGCCGAGCTGGCGTACATGCAGGCCTGGCGCTGCGCCGACTCAGTCCTGTACGACGTGTTCAGTCCCTGCTGCTGAGGGTAACTGGACCTGTAGAAAGGGTCCTCGTCTGCTGGAGAGGTTTCCATGTAGGGCTTCTTGTAGGGATGCTCGGTGGTGGAACATTCCTCATCTGTGGGGAGAGAAAAGTGCTGGTAGGCACCAAGGAGAGTGAGGCCGCAGCTGAGCCTCCCTCTCGGCAGCCCTGGTGTTACCGAGGACAATCTGACACTTCCCTGGAAATGATCTCGGTCTATCCCATGGAAACCAAGCCTTGAGCTTGGCCCTCTCTGCTGGAGTGGGGAAGGGATTAGCCAGGAGCTCTGGGAGGAAAATCGAGATGCTGGAGGGATCCTGAAGTTTATCTTACTTGGTGATCCCCCCATATGCTCCCCATCTCCTTCCTGCTGCCACTTTTACCTGAGGAAAAACATCTACCTGTGACCTCTGCACCTACCAGGGTCTCCATTTCCCCCCAGGAGGCTCAGAGCTGATGCTGTCAACTCAAATCCATTACTACAAAACATTTCCATGATAAAAAGAGACAAAAAAAAGGAGATCACAATAAAAATCCTCCCAAGAGAGCACCAGGGATGGCACGGTTGGGACAATCAGATTTGGAGTTTGACAGCCCCAGCCTTCAGCTGTGCCAAGGCAGCTGAGCACTTAAATCCACACAGGGCTGTGGGCACATAAATCCACACAGGGCTGTGGGCACATAAATCCACACAGGGCTGTGGGCACATAAATCCACACAGGGCCGTGTGCTGGAGCCAAGGGGAACAAAGGAGAAAAGTAAATTTCACAGCTAGTAACAACAAGGCACATCTTGCAGAGCCCTTTGTTTCCTGCAGCATCCCAGGCCAGCAGAGGGAAGGAGATAAACAATTTAGGTGAATTCTCCAGGGTGAGGCCAAATGAATAAATGAATGTGCATTTATTTATTCATTCACAGGGTCATCAAATGAAATCCAGCTCTGCTGGAATGGATGGCAAAATTCCCAGGGATGAGCACTTCACCAAGAGATTTTAAGGACAGCGTGGCAAGGGAAGGGGAGCTGCTCTGACATGGATTAATTTTGCTGCTGCCTCAAAAACAAGATTTCTGGTGCAGGCAGGAAAACATCCCACTTGGTTAGAACTCTCCTGGCTGCACCCTTTGAACAGGGGTCAGATTTGAAAGAAATTTGGAACAAGTTGCCCTTTACTATTTTTCTCAACCAGGATGTTTTGAGTCCCCAAAATACAGTGGGGAAACAAACCCCAAAGAGTTGCACAGAAAGGAGGAATATCAGAGTATCTGCCCCACAAGAGGCACAGAGGTGTTGCTGCCAGGCTGCTCCGAGGGGAATGCTCATGTCACACCTTCAGGAGGGGCAGGTGGGCAGTGCAGGCATCTTTTGTTTCTTCTAAACACACACATGCACATAACTCTTATTGCTGTAAACAGCCATGAGGGCACTCCTGGAAGCTGCACCCTCTCCCTGCATGTAAAATAACCTGTTATTCCCACCCAGGGGGCTTCCAAGTCCAGCTGGAACAACTGCTGCTGTGCATCCTGGTCCAACAATCCCACAAAGAGCAGGTACTGAGGGTACTGAATGTGGGGACATTCCCCACAGTGGCCTTTGGCTCTGTAATAGCATAAATTCAGCTGCAAAGCCACAGGCCCATATCTTTCTTCCTGACAACATCAAAGCCTGGCTCCTTCACCTCAGCAATGCAGAGCCCTGATAACCAAGTTTCTCCTCTGCCTTCCCTGTAAATTGGGGTGGGAAGCAGGATGAGATAAATGAGCAATTCCATCCCATTTTTAAAACCAGCTGAAACAATGAGCAGGGAGATGCAGGAATGTGTCACCCTCCGTAATCCAGCTCAGGTCCAGTGTACATAGGAGCAGGGGAAGGATGGAGTCCCCTGAAAGCCAAAAGCTGTAGGCACAGGTCTAACCTCTCTCCTGATCTCAGCTCCATGACAGGAGGTACATCTGGAACAACAGCCTGAGCTTTTATGGACAGTGTAAAAAGTTTGGATTCCTGACCCACCGCTGAGTAATAAGAACACTGGGGTGGAAAAACAATGTCTTGTAAAATGCAGCATTGTTCTGCTAATAAAGTTTTCAGCATTAAACCGCATCACTCTGCTGGCACCAGAAATCATTGGCTTGGGGTTTGACTGTTTATTTTATTTTGATTTTTTTAAATATACAACACAAACCAGTCAAACTCTGTTTTTCCATGGTGTAAAACTGCCTGACTTACAACCTGAGCTTGCTGATTTTTCCATTTAGCTGAGACATTTCACTGCCCTCCACAGCCCAGCTGGGCAGAGCTGCAGTGTCACAGAACCACTTCCAGAATCCATCACAGGTGAAGAGGAAAAAACAAAGTCAACCATGATTTCAGTGGAAACCCCAGAAGTGCCCTCTGTCCTTCTGTAAGCTCTCAGGATCACTCTGCTGGTCCCTCTAGAGCCAGGTTCGCTGATGTTTTATATGGAAAGGGATTTTAAGGTGTCTAAGGACCTTCTTTCCATCTCCAAACAGGACCTAGGCACTAACAAAGGATTCCAGCCCGCCCTAACAGCTTCTGCCTGCCCTCCTGCCCCTCTTCCCAGTGATTGTCCCATCTGTGGAGCCTCAAAGTGCTAGAGAGGGAAGAGAAGGGTCCATGTACACCCTGAGGTGGGATGGTGCAGACCAGAGAGCCTCAGCTGGTGCTGCCTGAGGAATTTACAGCAGTCTAGGCTCTCTGGTCTTGTCCCACCACTCCTCCCAGAGGAGATCAGAGCCAGCACAGAGCAGCTGGAGGGCATCCCCAGGTTTGTCTAGAGCAGCTTTAGGGTGGACAGGGGACATCTTCAATGACAAAAGGAGCACAAGACAGACAGGTCTCTCATGCAAGGCCAAAGGCTGAGGTTTCAGTTCATCCTCACGGGCTCTGGAGCCTGGACAGTGCAGCTCAGGGCCATAATCCTGTCCCTGAAGGACCTCTTACCTTCTCCTAGCAATGTAAGCAGGAGATATGTAACTGCCTGCTCAGGGTTTGATTCCTAATGCTGATTCCTGATCACAGCTCCTTGTCCTTTTCCAGGTGCCACTGAGCCCTCAGAGGAGTTGTTGGCTATCCTGGGAGATATCCTGACCATCCCCCACTGCTGGTGCTATTCTTGGAGGCCAAGGGTGGTGCCCAGCTCTAGGGAGCAGCCCCTCCATGCTGCACAAGCCTCAAAAATCAGGAGGTGTTGCCAAGCAGGGGGAGCTGCCAGCACCAGGGAGAAGCTGCTCCGACGTGAATCCAAGGAAAACGGAGCCTGAAGAATGGGGTGGAAACTGGCTCCCTCACAAGGAATTTGATGATCTATCTAACGAAGGAGCTTGAGCGGGAGCATGAGCGCTTCCAAGATTGCCGGTATTTACTACTTCCAGCTGGGCTGTAAATACCACGCAAATGACTTTTAAAATGGAATTTTCCCAATTCCAAGATCCAGGCCATGTAGAATGAAATGCAAACATGGAAAGCCTCTGGACTTCAGGGTGCACAGGGCCTCCCTCTCCCCCCTGGTGTAAATCAGGAGAGCTCCTTTCCCACACATGACACTCAGCTCCCCAGGATGGAAGACAATGAAGACTGGGACACGACTTGTTTGGTTTTTAGAGCTCACCCACACTTCCAGGGCATTACAGGAGGTTCAGCCTGACTCTGTGAGGGAGACACAATGGGTGATTATCACTAACTCTGTTGTTTTATCCAGCATGGATTCCAGCATGAATCAGGCACGAGCCTGAAGAGCCACTACCAGGGTGCAAGAGTGACAAAGGTTGTCCAAGAAGAAAAGAACAAGGCAGATTCCATCAAGATGAACATCTCTAAAGGACAAATAAGCCCTAAATCCTAGGACATGGAACCTAAGACACACCAGCCATTCCAGCTATTGTACTGTTTGTGATATGGCTGTGTTGCATTGAACACGACAGGGCTGTGGGACAGGGACAATCCAAAAAAAATTCCCCAAAAGCTGGAATCTTTTCCACAGGCAGCAAATTGCCTGCACTCCCTGCAGAGGCTCAGGAGGCACCTCTGACAGGAGGTGGGGGATCAGAGAATGGATCAGGTCAGAAGGGACCACAGTGGGTTATCTCTCCAACCTCCCTGCTCCAGCAGGGTCAGCCCACAGCACATGGCACAGGATTGTGTCCAGAAAATTCTGGAATATCTCCAGTGAGGAGACTCCACACCCTCCTGGGCAGACACACTGATGCTTGGCCACAGGAAAGAAGTCCTTCCTCATGTTCAGGTGGGATTTCCCAGGAATTTCCTGCCTGTTGTCCTGTTGCTGGACACCATGGAGCAGAGCCTGGTCCATCCCCTGGCACCTCCCTGCAGACACTGACAGACACTGATGGGGTCCCCTCTTAGCCAAGGCTCACCAGCTCCCTCAGCCTTTCTTCATTAGGGGTATGAAACTACAGTGCCACAGGGGTGTGGCTGCACAGCAAGAGCTCTCTGAACACCTCCTGCCCACGCAGAGAGTCCCTTCCTCACCCTCAGTGTCCCACAGCCACCCTGCTCTGGGCTCCACTGGGTCTCTCCAGCTGCAGCACAGCCCAAGCCTTGGCCAGCTCATCACATCTCAAACATCAGCAGCATGAGCAGTGTGTCCTCCAGGGAGACATCCCATGCCTGAATTTTGTCCTGCAGATTCTTCAAGTGAAAAAACAAAGCTGGGTGAGATGTGGGAGAAGTTGGTTCAGTCAATAAAGAGGTCTGCCCAACCTGACAGTGCCTGTTCTTGAGGAGAAGGTGGAAAGGCATTGCTGTGTCAGCACTGAACTCATCAGAGCAGGAAGGAGATGAAAGATAAATCCTTCCCCAGGATTATGTCCAAGTTAGGGGGCTGAAGGACACGGTCCTCGCTGGTTGGAGCCAGTGGATTCTGCCACATCCCTCTACTCCCTCAGAGTGCCAACTTGACAACTTTTATAACCTCCCCAGGGAGAGGCTGTTCCAGTTGCCTCCTGTTCAGGATCACAAGCATCCCAGAAATCTGCCAAGTGGTTGGGATTGTGTAAGGCTGGGAGGGAGCAGAGGTTTAGAGGGATGACTATTTAGTCCACAGGATATCTGAGAGAGAAGATAATACAAGGGAAAACAAGGCCCAGTATCCTAACTGGGATGTGGGGCTAAATGAAAGACACAAGGCAAGCTGCCTGCTGGTGAGGCCTTCCGGGCTTCTCCAAGCACAACAATGGGAGAGGGAGAAGTGGAGAGCAACCAGAAGAAAGACAAAACTCCAACTGCTCTTTGTGTCAGCCTAAAAATCCATATCAAGAGCTGAGACCACTCCTTGATGAGATCCAGGGTTAGAGGTAGTCCATCCTCTCAAGACCAGTGACTGTCACATGCCATCAGCAATCCCAGTGTGGAGCTTGCATACAAGGCAGGATGATCCTTGCCATTCCCCATTCCTGGAAGAGTGACCCCGTTGCAGCACACTGGGGTCATTCCCAATGCTGTGACCCTGCCCTCCCACCTGCACACCAGGAATTACCAGATTAGGAGCTCTGGGATGTGTCCATCCTTCCCCAGCCAGGAGAACATCACCTCCCTGAAGCAGGGGAGCCTTCAGAGATAACATCCCCTGGCAGCCCTGCTGCTCTCCCCTAATGCAATTCCATATCAGATCTCCACAGTGAATCCATCTTGCCTTGACAGCTAAGAACAACACTGCCAACCTCAGAGAATAATCCTTGTTTTAGGTCACCAGGAAAGCAGAAGTTGAACAAGGTTCCTTTGAGCTGGGTGACCACAGACCTGTCTCTAACTGAGCCTAACCCAAGGCTTGGTTCTGATTGAAGAGGATGCAGAGAAACATCAGGAGATGTCAAAGCTGGAAGGAGACTGGCTTGGAAAACAGTGGTGGAATTCACCCAGAAGATGCAGACAGCAGCTGGTCTCAAACCCAGCTGAACTGCCCTCTGCCCCCAAGAGCACTTATCCATAACCACAGCCTTGGGAAAGGAAATAATCTGCTTGAGATAAATCCTAAACTGCCTGAGGAGGAGTCAATGCTTGGGGAGCGGATAATCCAATGCAATCAATAAGATTTCCAGCCCACAAAATGGACAGAGGGACAGTAGAAACAAACAAACTCTTGCTTTTGAGTTTTCTGAGGTGGTGAGGCTTGATAACTGTAAAGCAGAAATGTAAGAAAGGAGGAGAACTATGAGGGAAAACTCAGAAATGAGAGGCTGGAGCAGCAAAAAAAAAAAAAAAGAGGAATATCATACATAGGATTATTTTCCCATGTCCAACAAAGATCCTTGCTGGTGCTGGAAGGAAGTTCCGTGCTCAGTGACATGAAACCTTGGATCACACTCTGATTTATCCGACCCGAATTGCTCATCTCTAGTGAATTATTTTTTTTTTTTAATTTTAATTAATTTCACTTTGCAAAGAGCTGCTTGGCAGCTCAGGCTGGCTCTCTGGTTCCCATTAACTTTGTGTTTCTTTCCTCTAAGCCCTGGTGGCTGTTTTCGATTTACCAAAGGCACGGGGAGGGGAGAGAAAAGGCGCAGGGAGGAAGGCAGAGGCTCGGGCTCCCGGGACAGCCAGCCCCGCGGAAGAAGCCGCTGGTATCGGGCAGGACACCGCTCCTCTTTGATTAAAGCGTTTGGCGGCTTTGATAAAAGGCCCTTAACTGCTTGTGCCACTCAGGCCGTGGCAGAGATAAGGAGAGGCCATCGGGCCTGCAGACAAGGCCGCCCTGGGCCTGTCCCTGCGCTGTGGCGAGGGCCACGCAGGCCGAGAGGGGCCGGGGAGCTTTATTCCAGGGCAGATAGCCGTGTCTTTCGTGACAATAAGAGGAAGTGAGATAATTGGGGGATTGAGGGAAACCACCCATGGAGACACCACTTAGCGGGAATCCCAAAACTGGAAGGAAACCTCTGTTGATTCCTTATCACGTTACAATGCGGAGGCGAATGATGAATTGCCCCGCGGGGCTGGGACGCGCAGCAGTCAGGGACTGTCCCGAGGGCCGGTTGCCATTTGGGCCAGCTTGTTTTGGTTAGTTTTGGATAAAGGGGAAAGAGGAGAGGTGAGAGCTCAGCTCCCAGGACAGAGGAGCTGAGAAAGGACTCGCAGGAGCTGTAGCTCCCAGTGCTGAGGAGGGACCCTCTGTCACCAGCAGTGGGATTTTGCTGCAGCCCAGCCCCTCACACCCACGGCAGCGCAGGGTAAAACACCCCACACACCTCTGAGCTGGGGACACTTCGGGCACACACTGCACCTCCTCATTCCTGCCTCACAGCCAGCTCAAGGCCAGCATCCCCACTTCCAATCCCTGCTCTGACACATTCTGTGTGAGCACAGTCACCTGCGCAGCTGGAGGGGACAGAAAATGCCACCTGTTTTTCCTTGTTTGCCTCAATCTCGGGAAAATATTAGGATTTCTCAGTTTTTGTTTTACTTTGCATACCTGTACACAACCCACGTGCTCCTACAATATCCTGAGGATTCACCAAGGATGTGGAAGAGATTTCCACTGCTGCCCTGCCTCCTCTGCCAGCACTTCCCAACCTTAGAATGTGTGTCTGCACATCCCAGTGCTCCAGGGGTTATGTTGCTAAAAATAATGACATGTCTCTGACTGATAGGGCCGTGCAGGGAAGCGGGAAGGGATCTGCTGTGGGGAGAAATTCCTGGTGCCCTCAATGCCATGGTGCTTGCTTCCTTCTGGTAGCTTTTCCATGGAGTAAATCCTGAGAAAGCCAAGGGGATTGGCAGAGACCAGCTCTTGCCCACCAGTTTGTGTATCCAGCCCTGGAAATCCCCTATTCTTTTTCCAAGTAAAACTGACCTAAAGCTTTTGCTATCTCAGTCCTACAAGTGGTGCTGCATTGAAGCATTCCCTTTGTTTTGGGTGAGGAGGGCAGAGACCACAAACCCCTTGCTCCTGCCCAGAACAATTGTCCCATTGCTATCAGAGGGCCCTTCACACCGGGACGAGCCGAGCAGTCAGTGGAAAGCCCTCAGTTTGATCCCTAAAGCTCTGTCAAAGCAGGTCAGTGGCAGCAGAAGGGAAGGAACATGGATATCATGGGTTTCAATCCCAGGCACCCTTCATTAGCCCGAGCATTTCTGCAGACAGAAAACTGTCTCCCAACTGTGAGACAGCCCCAAGCTGAAAACTGGGCAAAATGCAAACTGTCAAGGTATCTCCACTTGGAGATTAGCCCTGTCTGGGGGGCTGCAGATAAGTCATCTTTATCTTCAGCACCAGCTATCTTTCCAAATGTGGATTCACAGTGTGTGAAAGGCACTGCCAGCCCCCCAAACAGCTCATTCCCAACCCAGCAGAAATGGGATTTTAGAGTTTCCCAGCCCAACCTGGGGGAGCTGCCCACAATCCTCATGCCCTGCTCATCCTCCAGCATCACTTATTGTGTGCTATTTTTGCCCAAAAAATCAACTATTGGAGGAGGGAGAAAATTAAAGTATTTTCTCACTGAATATCTAAAATATTTTCTTTCTTTCAGTTTAATGTTTTTCTATCCACAAAGGCCGTTATCCTTGGAGCTGTCCAAGGGGGAAACATCAGGAAGCAATGCTGACAGTCATGTTAGGAGGGGATAAACACAAAGCAGGGAGCAGCCAAGCTCTGACCTTTTCTCTTGGTGCAGTGGTAGATCTGGCCATGCTCCTGGGAGATGGGGTAGGGGTTGGCAGGAGGCAGCAGGTCCTGGGAGGTGCTGGACACCCCATTCTCACACTGGTACTGGGAGCCCAGGTTGGAGGAGGCTGAAAGGACCCTGGTCTCACCGCTGAAGGGGCTGTGGTTGGAGGACACTTTTTGTCTCACCGTGCTCCTGGGAACAACTGGGTACTCTTTACTACAAGTGAAGAAACAAAAGAGAGACAAGTCAGCAAAGCAATCAATTAATAAATAGATCAGAGGATTAATAAATGAAGGCAGCACATTAGTGTCATGGAGTTTGTTTAGGCTTTCAGGGAAATGGAGATATCCATCCCAGGAGGCTGCAGCCCTGTCACACTTTATACATTATTCCCTTTCCTTTTAGTCCTCTTAAATTCATGTCTTTTCCACCACCACTATTTTATACCCACACATAAAACAGATAAATGCAGTTTTAGCAAAATAAACAAGATTTCTGTTTACATATTGTAGCATTTATAAACTGTATACTGTTTGTGATGTATTTGTAATATGCACATGCATGTAAATAAAAACAATTTATGCCAAGCTGACTTGGAAATTAATTAAATATTTAGGTCTACTTTTTTCCACCCTTATAGTAGTTGTCCCCATTCCTTTTGTCTGGAGTCTGTCAGCCTGGTTGTCCTGGGTGGGGGATCCCTGCACCACAGACCAAGCTCAAAAAAGAGAAATAAATAAATCACTGAGATTTGATGTGCACCAGAGCCTCAGCAGAGCCAGAATGGGAGGGAAAGCCTGGATTGTTCCCTTGTCCCCAGATCTGGTTTGAAGTTGGGATGCTTTGCCAACAAGGCTGGAAATCCCCTCGCCTCAAAGACCCTGCGGGGTTTATTGGAGATGTTTCTCCAAACACATTGGCAGTGTGGCAACCCCAAAGGTGATTCCTGATCTGCAGGGAGAGCTGAAGCTGAATAGGGGGTCTCAGACAGTTCAGGTTGGGTAAAAGTCTTCTCCTGAACCCAAACACTTGCTAAAATGTGTAAAGATCAGGTAGTACAGCACCCCAAAGTGTCACCAAGCTCAGAGCAGCCACAAAGTGCTGATTCCAACACAAGTTTTCCCTCTGAGTCTGTAACAATTGGATCAAGCTGGCTTTGATGAGCCCCCCTCACGTGTCCGAAATCATTGTGCTGGAGCAAGGACAGCTCCTTAAACACCATCCACAGGCTCACCTGGCCACTTCCATGCAGGAGAGGAGCCCTGAACCTCCAGTGCCACCCCTCAGGGAGGACCTATCACCGTGGAACTCAAAACTTATTTACAAAATTTAACAATAGCAATCATATAAACCTACCCCAGCAGGGAGCTTTCATCCAAACCACTGCTGTGGTGGCTGCCAGAAACATCAGCAACCGAGCTGGAACAGAAGGGAAATTCATCCAGGAGCTCAAACCCAAAAAATGTGGCTCTGGTTGGGCCACAAAAGCTTTCCCAACCCCAGGAATTGGGGGCTTGCCAAGGAAAGCCTAATCCAAAGGTGGGGTTTCATCCCCTGGAAGCAGCATTTGCTCAGAACTAAAATCCAGGCTGTGCATGAGGAACAAAAGAGAGATGGACCAGGAGGAAGCAGAGATTTATCCCTCAGATATTCAGGGCAGCACTGGGTGCCAGGACATGTGGTGGGATTCAGAGGACCTGCCTGTGGACACCCAGTGCTTAATTCCACCAGGAGATTTAGCTGAAGGGCAACTTTGGTGGCTTCTGGAGAAGGTCAGACCTCAGGAATCCCTCAAATCTTCTGGGTTCTAAGGGATCTCCCAGCCCTCCCAGGTCATAGTTTTGAGCTGCCTGTTCTACCTTCACTGTGATCCACAATGAAAATGGTACCAACACGACAGCCCTAAGCTGCATCCCCACCTTGTTTCCCTTCCAAGGAGATCATCTGCGAGGAGGTGACTCCTGGATGTCTCTCCTGAGGAGAGGCTGCATGGACTGCCTGGGTTCATCTCTCTTAGCCCCACACAACCAACATCCAATTCCCAAAAAATGACAGAGCCTTGTTTTGTTTCCCAGTGGGAGCTTTGGTGGAGGAGAAAGAAGGACACCTCCAGGCATGATGCCAGGCCATGTGGCACGTCTTTTCCTGGTAGATTTGGCCATAGTGGGTAAATCTTGGATGAAATCCTAGAGGTGTTTTCCAACCTCACTGATTCTATGACCCTTTTAAAAGGATGAATCTTTGGAATGTGATCTCTGTGGGGGTTTCTTACCATAAATTCTCAGTGGGACCCCATAAAGGTCACAGCCTCGCTGTGCCAAGCCCCACACAAACACTGAGGAGCCATCCCCACCCCAGATACTCCTCACCCAAACCAACACTTTTCTCTCCTTCAACGGAGAGCTGAGAGCAGGAAAATATTACTAACCTGATTAGGGATTTTATTTCTTGATGAAAAACCATTTCCCTAGAATCATGAAGATCAGAAGAGACCTCCAAGGTCAAGTCCAACCTTTGATCAACACACTGTCAACTAAACCAGAGCACTGAGTGCCACGTCCAGCCATTCCTTGGACACCTCCGGGGATGGAGACATCACCAGCTCTGTGGGCAGCCCATCCCAATGCCTGACCACCCTTCCAGAGAAGGAATTCCTCTTGATGGCCAAAGTGAAGCTCAGCTCCTTTCTTGCCAAGAAGGAGCTGTTTGTCTGCAAGGGCAAGATTTTTACCCCAAGCGCCAGAGCACGGGGGTGTTGGGTTCCAAATTCCTTCCAGACTGCATTTCCCAGGGAACAGGACAATCTCCATGGCCAAAAGGGGGGACTGGGACAGCAGGAACTGGGAGTCACACAGGAGAGGGAACAGGTTGGAGCCACCAAGTTTCCAACCAGAAATTCCCAAGAGGTATCACAATAACTTCTTTCCAGACTGAAATATTTCCATTTCAGTCAAAACATGTTGGGTGCTATTTTTGCCAAAAAATCAGCTATTGGAGGAGGGAGACGAATGAAACTATTTTCTCACTAAATATCAAGAATATTCTCTTTCTTTGATGTTTTTCAATTCACAAAGGCTGTTATCTCTGTAATTCTACATATTCCTCCTTATAGGAGCTGAGCTGAAATAAATCTTTGGTATCTTCTAAAACAACAATCATCTCAAAATATTTCTATTTTTTCCTAAGCCCACTCAATATGTAGAGTGCACATCTCTCATTTTTAAGGACTGAAGGACAAACTAAAATGATGAAATTCTTTTTTTTTTATTTCTAAAAGTCACTATTCCCAAAGTAGAGGTTGTAATCCTGAGCTCTAGTTTAACAGAATGAAAGCTTTCTGTCATATCCAGAAATTTTGCTGTCCAAAAAAAAAAACCTACAGCAAAGTAAGAAGGGGGAAAAAAGTATTAAACTTCACTTAAGCAATGTAGGAAATTGTCCACATAGCAAGGGTGAGGTTGTTGATGCTCCTGGGCCAGAATGTTAGTTTTACCTGGGATGTTTATAATTTATCTTCACTTTTGCATTAAAAATTGCAAAACTAAAATAAGGTTTTTTAAAAAGTTGATTGGGAAAAGAATTTACAAGTAAAAACCTTTTCCAGGTCTATTTAAAGTCTGCCAGATGCTAATAATGAGTATTTAGTTACTATTCTAAAATAGCAGAGGGGGAGAGGGAGGAGTGGCATAAGGTGTTGTGTAATATTTTGATTTTTGTTAAAACCTGGGGAAAGAAATCATGGATGAGGTCCAAGATGATCAGTGTTGAGTCTGGACTCTGTTCTTGCCTCCCACCTGGCCAGAGGTTTCCCAAATCCACAGGACTGGACAGCAGCTCTGCAGAACTTTCCCGATAGCACCCACATTCCACTTCAAAATCCATCCTACAACTCCCACCCTAGAGATCAGGCCTGACAAGTGAATCCCTCCTGCAATTCCAAACCCCACCTCTGCCAGGTGGAACTGGAAACTCAGGCTCGTTTTCTCTCATGACAATTTCCCCTTTCCCTGGACAAGTGATGCTCTCACTATGACAGACTCAAGAGTTTTGTAAGGTCACTTCTGCCACAAACTCGTGGCCAGCAAAGAATTCAAAGGAGCAAATTCAAGATGGTTTTGCAATCTCAGAACCAAAACCTTGTTGGCTGCAGCAAATTAATAATAAGTGGAAAAATTATAAATACAGACCTGCACAGAGCAACATCCAGTTCACTTCTTGCTTATTACTACAGTCCAAGAGAATAATAATTTTCCATATATTTTCATGTGCAAAGCTGAAATTTCCTGATGTATCAGCCAAGGCATAGTAAATGCAGCTGCCAGACAAAAACCCAGTTAAAAAGCTCTTCAAAATACACAGTTTAGAATCAGGAAGCTCCTGCATTGAAGCACATAAATCCTACTGGCCCTAAACAAGTTATTTTAGATGTTCCTGATATTTCTGCAACAAAACATTGGATACCTCAAGGCTTTCCAGAGCTGCTGTAGCTCATGGCAATAAAGCTTCAAAAGACTCATTAAATATCAGATCCCAAGGATCTGTTGGAGGTCAAAGTGAAGCATGACATGGGAAAAGATTTCCTTTCCATGTTCTTACAGCAGCTCTGGAAAGCCTTGAGGTATCCAATGTTTTGTATCCTGAACTGTCTAAATCTTGTTCACAATATCAAACCTTAGTCTAAAACTTGACCTGAGGATGAACACAGGGAATCCCCTCCACTCTTCCCAAATTTCCAGGAGATTTTAACTCCTCCTTGGGCAGTCCCAACAAAAGGAGAAATATTTGTCACCCTATCAATGCTGTCCCCTCTGCCCAGCACAGAATCAACCCCCAGTTCCAGATGTGCAAACACAACTCAGTGGCTTTGGGGTTTATAGTTCCCAGACCACCAATTGTTGTCCTTCCTGCTGAGGCTCAAGAGCAGGGAAGAAGTGCAAGTCAGCCATAACAGACACAGCAAAAGGAAGAAGGGGAAAATAATTGTTCCTGGAATAAACAGATCATCTTCCAGGAAAAAAAATAAAAATCAAACCAAACCAAAACTTGTCAGTGTGCATTCATTTCAGCTGATTTCCAGCATATTGAAATAAAATTGAGCCACTCTCAAGAGGCTGCCTGGAAATGGATAAACTACAGCAGGAAGGGAGGTGGTAGGGGAGGAATTATTGAGTACTTCCTGCAGTCTCAGCCCCTGATTAAACACGACCCCTCTCCACGCGGAGACTGTGGATCCCAAGACTGGATGTGCAGCAGCACAAATGAAAACACCCACTGAGGAATATGGGAGGCTGTTCACTGCCCCACTCTCCTCCAACACAGCAAATGTCCTGACCTTCCTGCCAGGACCACAGAGGGTCCGAGATCCCTGGACTTGGTGTGTGCAAGGCAATCTCAGACAGCTGAACATGGCCAAGTGCTGCTGGTGCTGCTCTGGAGCAATCCCGGGATCAATCCAGGCTGGGGATGAAATGATGGAGCAGCCCTGAGGAGAAGGGATTGGGGATGCTGGTGGGGGAGAGCTGGACATGCCCCAGCACCCATAAAACCTCCCATGTGCTGGGCTGCCTCCCCAGCATCATGGGCAGGAGGAAGGGGAATTCTGCCCCCCTGCCCTGCCCAGGTGAGACCACACCTGCAGAGCCACCCCAGCCCTGGGGCCCAGCACAGGAGGGACCTGGAGCTGCTGGAACAGATCCAGAGGAGGCACCAGAGGGATGGAGCAGCTCTGATGGGAGGAAAGGAACTGGGATTGGAATTTGTCTCTGGAAAAGAGAAGGTTTCAGGGTGACCTACAAGAAAGTTGAAGAGCCACTGTTACAAGGGCCTGGAGTGACAGGTAAAGGGGAAATGGATTCACACTGACAGAATAGGTTTAGATCAGGTATCAGGGAAAAATCCACCCCTGTGAGGGTGGGCAGGCCCTGGCACAGGGTGTCCAGAGAGGCTGGGGCTGCCCCTGGATCCCTGGAGGTGTCCAAGGCCAGGCTGGAGAGGGCTTGGAGCAGCCTGGGACGGTGGAAGGTGTCCTGCCCATGGCAGGGGGTGCAATGAGATCGTCTTTAAGGTCTCTTCAACCCAAACCATTCCATGATCCTGTGGTCTGTTAGCAACCCCTCTGAGCAGTGCAGCCCAAAGCCAGCACTGCAACCAAGAAGCAGCAGTGAAAAGAACCAGGCAGAGACCAAGAGCTCTCATTAGCAGGCAAATATAAATTTCTCCAGAAAAATATGTTGGAGTAAGAGCACAAGAAGAGCTGGAGAATGGATATGAGCCAGAGGCAGCACTTCATCCCTTCTTGCTGGGCTGAGCTTCTGCTGATCAAATCCTGCTGCTCAGATCCCCCAAAGGAAGGTCAATGTCAGAAACTGCAGCTACCCTGTGTTTCTTGAGTGGCTTTCTCACTTCAAAAAAGCTGTGAATAAGTGAGGTCTGCCCAGCTTCTTTTTAAATTTCATCTGAATTCTGTCAAATTCTACAGAACACATTTCAAGCCTGCAGTTTCATCCAGGACCAGCAAGATTTCCTGGGGGATGTGTGCTGGAAGAAAACATCCTCTCCCCAGCAGATGTGATAACACCAAGTCTCACACTGAAAACGTTTCAGACAGAGGGTGACTCCTGGCAGATTTCAGTGACAGAGCTGGGAAATGGAGGTGGATTAAAGAAGCAGTGAGAGACACAAGAAGAACGAGGTCATTTGCAGCAGACCAAGACCAACAGGCACGAGTCACCTGGGTTCCTGTCAGTCCAACAGGATGATGGAATGCAGGAGCTCATCCATTCCTGCCCCAAAATGCACTCTCATCTCTGTCACTCTGGCTCTGACTCACAGATCTGGTTTTGTGTCCTCTGTGGCTGGCCCTGTTTCTGTTCTCAATGACACATGAAAATCTTTGGAATAATTCCTTTGGAGCCAAGAAGATTGCTGTGGATTAATGCCAACGGCAGCAAACTGGCTCGTGATCCTTGACAGCCACAACGTCAGACTGCGCTGTCACCCTTCCCTGTCACATGGATCATTCTGGATTTTTTGGTCACTTTTCAAGGGCTCAGAGGACCCAGCGAGGGAGCCAAGAGCCACCATCTCACAGCATCATCATCCCCCTCAAAAGCCTTCCCAATAAGAAGCTTCAAGGGCTGAACTGCATTAATTTGAACACAAAACAACGAGGGCCTTCCAGACTTCCAGAAGCCCCCATAAGAACCACCAGAGACAATGGGAGCTGCAGATGAGCAGCAAGAATTGGTCACAGGGTTGAGCAGAATTGCTCCCTCTCAGTGCTCCAGATCCACAAACTCTCCTCCCTGCTGTCCTTTGGCAGTCAAAGATGACAAAAATTAATATGATAAAAGCTGTGACTTGCATGCAACCCCCAAATCACCCCATGGTTTAGCAGCACAGCCCCATTTTGACTCATGAGTGGGGGATTTGAAGGGCAGAGCCCCACAATGCAGGTGTTGTCTCTGCATGAACTTCACCCTCTGTGGGTCCCTGGCACGTGTTTTGCTCTTGCACTGCACACCAAATTCCTCTTGGCACAGGCAGAAGCTCTCAGTGGAGACAAAATGATCCTTACAGCACAGAGGGGTAGGAGATCCAAAATGAACATTGCATCTAAAATTCCCACCATCACAACAGCATCATTTTTACCTGATTTGTGTTTTTAAACTGCAGCATTACCATGGGGTCATGCAGTACAACTCACATCCCTCATTGCATTTTCCTTTCTTTTTTAAAGTTTTTGTTTTGTTTTTTTTCCCTAATCAATAAAATAAAAAAGCTCAATCTCATGCTCAGAAACTTGAAAACTTTGAAAAACCTCTTTGTCCCAGAGGGTCCATCCTACCAAAAAAGCTGTTGAAGGCACCTCTTTTGCTTCAGGAAAGAAAGGTGGTGGGAGGAAAATGAACATTCCATGGAATATGGATTGCTCTGGAGCTCGTGACTTCTCTATTTCAATAAAATCCTCTGCTGCCAAAAGCCTTCACATCACTCCTGAATGAAGTTCTACCTGGACAGATTTAGTAACTTTTTTTCTGGGAAATTAGAGGGAAAAAACCAATATGTGAAGCCCTGAAAAGGAGAAAGCCATGGAGAGAGATGGACTCGAAGCCATGGTGAACGTCAGGTACAAAAGGCTGTGCACTGTCACAAAAATGTGGGGGTTTTCCAGCTGCTTTCTTTCATAATGAAGGAATAGCACTAAAAATGCATCCCACCACATTCTCCAAGGGCTTAAATGGACATCATTCCCCTAAAACCAGGACAGACTGTCTGGTCCATCACTGGGAAATGATGTCATAAACATACATTTATATATTAAAATATATACTATATACATTTAATTACATTTTAATACATATTTATATGTTAAATCTGTATAAACCCACAAAAGGCAGGGCATAGTTCTGCAACATTCTCAATCCTGAATGGCTCTTTATCTCATAGACACAACCTATTTTTTATAGCTACAATTTATTTACATATATGACTGATTTTATATATGGGTTTATATATTTTCATATATAATTTTGGATATATTCATATATCTACATAAAAAACCCACAAAGGTGGGCACATATTTGCAAGCTTGAATGGCTCTTTATTTTACTATAATCATCTTATCCTGCCCTCCCTTAAAAAAATGCCACCTTTGTAAAGGCACACAGCCATTCCTCTGCTAAGTTATAAAAATGAACATCAGAAATTATCCAGTAAAGGCAACGATTTTAACCCTTCCAGCCCTGCCAGGCCTGAGTGGGTGGATTGATATATTCCAAGTGTTTCTGTTCCCTGGATCATTGACCACAACCCCTGCATAAAAATGGCAATCAGTTTTTAGCAGGGGCTCAGCGTGGCTTGATGCCCTGCTCTTCACATGGCACCGAGCCCTTGCTAAGAATCCTCCCTGCTCCACCTCCTCCCTCCTGCTCCAAAAAAAAACCCCCCCATGAATCCAAACCTTCAAATCTTTCCAGTGCCTGTAGTGAAAGGCTGGTTTGGCAGCAGAGTAAGACTGGGGGGGACACATCATCACTCAAGTTCCAGCAGAAGTTGGGAGACTGGCACAGGCTGGAGGGAGTTATTTCAACTGGTAGTGCCACCATAAATAAATAAATATTGACAGATCCTGCCGGGATCTGTTGGAAAGGGCAGGCAGGGAACACAGGGCACATTCAGGAGACCACGGAGATGACTTGGATGGAGCAGATTAAGTGTTACATATACCTTTATACATCTATCTTGGCTTTGCTGGGGCTGAGCCTGAGCATGTTTGTACACAGGAGGACATTTGCCCAGTTTGAGGTGGGTTCTGGGCATGTTTGCAGGATTGTAGGAATTATTTGGTGCCTGACGGCATAATTTTCCTGGCTATGGAGAGCCACACTCAGGTCATCAGCTACAACAACCAGAAGTGACCACCTATGGCTGGCTCCTGGGTGGGCAGTGGGAAAAACCCTCCCAGCAGAAGATTCCAAAACAGGTCCCTCCAGCAGGAGCCAGAGAATAAAGGATCCCAGAGGCTCTTCCCCTCCTGGAAAACGCTCTGTTGAGAATCTCTGCCTCTCTTACTTAGAATTATGGGTATGGCACCATTCCTGCAAAACATTTGCACCAGGAAGCAGCTTGACACATGGAGAAAGTTCCAAGTGAAGGGAAAAGCACAAAGTTAATTACCAGCAGGACCTGACATTTAGAAAAGGACATTAAACAGGATTTTCAGACAAGATTTAGGCTTAGTTTTCAGCTTAAGTACTTGCAGCCAAACCCGAGATTCAAAAAGGTCTCCACAGCCACCTGGCCCTGGAGATCCCAACATTTTCTAACCTTTCCTTCTTCAACCTGAAACCACCACACCTCTGCACATCCAGAACCGAGCAGGCAAACACTCCCCTCCTGCCAAAGCCAGTAACAACAGAGCACAGGACTCTCCACCACCATCTCCAGAGGCAAGCGGAGCAGGCTTAAAAAACCTGCTCCCAAAACAAGGCTGGGAGCTTTGTCTTTAAAGCTCTGTCACCTGAGAGGAAAGAACACTCAGGAACTCTTCCACAGTGGCCTGGTGGCCAGAGCTCCTCCCAGCTGCTCCAAGTTTTTAATGGGTCCACGTGCAGCCTCAGGGGTGAGAGTTTAGTACAAAGCTAAAGGTTGTTCTGGATGGGAACTTGTCTGAAAGAAATGCGAAGTCCCACAGCTGAGGTCCTGCCTCTGCCACCTAGCAATTAAGAGCAGAAGGAGCAGAAGGTCCAGGATTTTGGCCCCACATCCTGGGAATATTCCAACAACCTGAGGGAGAACACCCATGCAGGTGTCAAGGCAGGGAGTGGCACCATGTCCTGGCTCAGGCCAAGCCTGGCAAGCAAAGCCCAGGTGTCTCTGGTGACCCTGGCAGGGTCCCCATGAGGGTGACACACATTACCTCTGCATCCTGGACATCCTGTGGAGCTCCATGTCGTCGCTGCCACGGAAGCCTTTGGCAAAGGGGTTGTTCTCAATCTTCAGCTGGGTGATCTGAAAGGGAGGAAACACAACGGGGTCATCACCAGTCCAAGGCATGGCCTGGGAGAGAGGGGAGAGTGGTTATTAAACCCAAGGCAGGTGGGATGAGAGGGAAAATGCAGCTTGCAGGAGCTCCAGCCATCCCTCAGCTCAGGCACTGACCACTCCAGAGGGCCTTTCCCTAGAATGCTCCACCAGAAAAATATCTCCTGTCAACAGCCTCTCACTTCCCCCAGGCTTGTCCCATAACTAACACGTGGGACTGCTCACACACATTTTTCTCTGGAGAAAATCTGCTTTCTGAGAGTTCTATACTTGCATTTTGCTGTTGGAACCGAAAGGGCCCCACTGTTCAGAGGACCAGGGATGGAAACTGGGACTGTGCTGCTCCAAGAGGTTCAATCCCTTCCTGCACTGCTTTTCCTGAGGGTTTTGGTGAGCAGGGTTTGTCATTTAAGCCAATATTAATTGTGGACCAGCAAAATCCTCTGCTGCCCTGTGGATTTTGTAAAAACTCACTCTGCCTTGCCAAATCTGAGGCAAATGCTTTGGTGCCTTGGCAGCACAGGACTGAGCCTGGATCAGGTGTGATAGTGCTGCAAAGCCCCAAAATTTGGGCAGAAGAGGGAAAAGTTCCCTTTTTTTCTCTTTTCTCCATCACTGCCTGGCAGTTTGAGCTCTCAGCATGGAATCAGGAGAGACACTTGTCCAGGAGGAAAGACAAAACTCCGTGTTTGCCACTTCATGCTCTCACCACGTCTTATGGAAACCCCATCCCTTCCTTCCTATCAAAAGCTGGCCAAGGGGAAGGGAAGAGCTCAGGATTAACAGAGGGAGAACAGAGAGAAGTTCATGTTCACCAAGTCAAGCACAAACAACTGGGCCCACCTTCCTGCCAAAATCCAAAGAGGAAAATCTGGCTCGCCCAGTGTCAATAGCAAGCCTCGCCAGGTGTATGCACAACCAGATTATTTTGCTCTTTTCTTGTATTTTTTGCATACTTTTTTCCAAGGACTGTTTGTTTATTTGCCATTTTTGCCTCGTTCAGCCCCAAATTTCTCACAGAGCCCCCCACCACACTTACACTTATCTCCACAGGCAATCCCATTAAATCAGGACCATACTTCAGCACATAAACAAGCCCTTGGCACTTTTTTTTTTTTTTGTTCCCTCATTTCAGATTTCAAAGAGACGGGTAAACAAACAATCTTTTGGGGTCAATTTGCCAGTTGAGCCATTCTCTAGCAATAAAACAGAGGTGTGTTTTGTAATTAAAAGCCCCAAATTATTACACAACCAGCTCTGTATTTTGCAAAGCCACTGCCTATCGGTTTGAAGGTGGTGACTCTTCTAGACTAATAGGCATTATTCAACATTTTGAATGTTCCTGAAGCCCTGTAAATGTAGGAGTTGTCCTCCCTCACCGACCCCAATGGCAATATTTGCTCACATAAGTGAAGTCCTTCAGCGAGTGAGGATTTACAGGATTGGCAGCAGCGCACAAAGGCACAAAGGGCCGGATTCATCCCAAGCTGACCGAAGGCATTTTAACCGAGGCGCCGGCACTGGGAGCCTCAGCTCCCTGCTCCAGTCCAGGGAGGGAGATGGGGACTGCCAGAGGGCTCAGGGGTGGGTGGCAGTGCCTTCACAGGTCCCCAGTGCACTCTGCTCACAGGAGGAGGAGCCAGCAGTGCTCCGGCCCCTCGTTTAAACGCCTCAGTTGAATGCCCTGTTTGATTCTTCAAGCTTTTAGTCACTCACGAAATAGCAGCCAAAATATCAAAATGGGACCCCAATATTGCAAATCTGTTGATTTAGGAGTAGAGAAGACCCCTAACCCACATGACAAACACACTTCCAAGCAAAGGCATTGATGCTGGTGGCCAAAAGCCCCAAGAGAATCACACCAACCTCAGCCTCCTTAAAATTAAGGCTCTTCTGGATTGAAAGCATCTAAAAACCAAGGATTGCAGGTTTAGAATTAATTCTCAGACCTTTGGTGTACTTCAGATGGATTGGAGCTTCCAGAACAAAGTTCCCCTAGGTGACAACTCATGGCATCAGCCACCACAAAGCCAGGAGAGCCCAAGCCAGATTTAACAGAACTGTACACAACAAACTAGAAAACAGAGAAAAAAATGGTGAATCCCTGCTTGAGCAAACAACCTGTGGAAGATATTTCGCTTGGCCACTTTTTTGCCTGACTTCCAAACTATTTCAGAGGTGGAAAAGCAAACACAGGGGTAGAAATAACCTCCTTCTGGATCAGCTTGGCCACAGCAAAACTGAGTTTAATTGACTATAACTCATGGGGGGACAGGGGGGAAGAAAAGCTGTCAGAAAGTCAAATGACAATTACCTCATGAAAAATAAAACAAAATACAACGTCCTGAGAGGTCATTAAGACAGAGTGCCCAGGGCTGAATTATACAGCAGAGCTTCAATAAAACTGAAGGGCTTTGTTTGTGTATTTGTTACTGACGGAAACCGACGGCAAAGCTTCACTGGTTCCTGAAGCTGCCACGACCCTTGGAGACCAGAGCTTTGCAGGGTGAAGCCTCCCAGATTTCCACTTTTCAGGGCTTGTCTGACCTATGGCTTCATCTTCACTTTAATGGGAAGTGACAGTTCCCAATGGAATTGGGAATCCTAAAGGAATCCCTGGGCTGCTCCCCTGCACTCCCTTCCCGTGGCTAATTGACCATGAAGTTCTTCTGCTGAGACCTTCCCAACAGCGGCTCCAGCTCCAGCATGACAAAATTAACTTTGCATTGAGTTAGGTTGAGGAAAGATGCTTTGCTTCTTTTTCCTTTTCCACAGACATGTATTTATATAGGATTTGTGCCTAAGGGCTCATGCATATCATCATGGCCAAAATCAAAACTACCATTTTGTATTATTTTCTGTCAAGAACTTGCCATTATAAGATTTTTCTCAAATGCTTCTCACTTTAGAAGTTGGAACAAAGTTAAAACATTGTTAGGGGTGATGTGCACCACGTGCTCTGGGCTCTATTTTATTTACTTATTTTGCAATCAACTGTTTTTAAGTACTTCAGCTAAGGGAAAACACTACAGCCTGATCTCTTTGGGCTCTTCTGAAAGTAAGAAAGGTTGGGCATTTTGGAAAAGGACTTCATGTTCTGCAAGGAATGTGGATCCTTAATTTCTGAGTTCTCTCTCAGATCTATGCCACTTGGACAACTTAAAACTGATGGGGGAAAAGAAAAATCACCATTTAGTGATGAAGAGATGCAGGTGATCACCCATGAGAGGTGCAGAGGTGCATGGACCTCCCCTCTCCGTGGGGATCCGTGTTCTCCCAGGCCTGCAGGTGGCTGTGGTCCTGCTCAGGGTGGCAGAGGGACCAGGACCAGCCGTGCCAGTGCTGGAGCTGGCAGTGCTGGAGCCACAGCAGGCTGGCCCTGAGGCTGGAGAGCACAGAGACTTTGTCTTTCCTGCTCTCGTGAAAGCCCAGGTGGAAACCAAGGGAGGATGGAGGAGCAGGGGAAGAATCCACTTCCCAGAGGAGTGGGAAGAAGAGAAATAGATGAAGACAAGGTGCCTGCTGAGCCCATGAACATCTGGGCCAAGCAGAGGAGCTGGATGGGAGCTGGGACTCGGAGCCCCAGGTAAAGGCCAGCAGAAGGGAGGAGAGGGGGGAGTTGTTGGCAGAAGGGAGAAGGTGCCAGACCCAAAGCCAGTGAAGGAAATGGGAGGGACTGGGAGGCTGGTTGGAGGTTCTGGGGTGACAGAGGGGCTCATTGGGGAGGCTGCTGGCTGGACTGGGACACAGGGATGAAGGATGGGAGGAGAGACTTGGCACAGTGCTTTGGGGGAAGGAAATGAGTCTGCAGGCAGGAAGGATCATGGGTCCAGAGGCTGTCCTTGCCAAGCTTGAGGACAGGGGCTGCTTTGGGGACCAAAAGGGTCCAGGGGCTCAGGGCTGGCAGGGAGCAGGGACAAGACTGGGGACAGGAGGAAACAAGGCTGGCCCAGCCACAGCTGTGAAGGGCATGAGACCTCTGGAAGGTCTTGTCCCACCAAGGCCTGGAACAGCACTGAGGATCTGAGAACAGAGATGTGAGGCACCCACAGAGGGTCAGGGACAGCTCACTGCCATCCTCAGGTGCCCGAGGGATGCACAGGAGCCACCAGATCTGGTGGTGAAGAGGAGCTACTTGGTCTCACCTTGCCTAAGCCCAGGGAGCTCTGTCTCCCTCAGCACCTGGGGGACCCCTCTTTGGAGAGGAGTCTGCCCTGGGTAAGGAGAGGGGCTGTCCCCTCTTGCCATCGAGATGGAGAAACACAGGAATGATGACCCCAGGTGGGGCAGGGAGAGCTGGGGGACTGCACAGAGGAATCCCATGAGATGCCAGCCAGGACACCACACTGGTGGCCACCTGCAACCTAAGACAAGGAAAATGGAGACACCTCACACCCAAGGACCTGCCCAGCTCCAGCCCTCAAACACAGAACAAGAAGCCACATCTCAGAGGGGACAGGCAGCTCTCCAGAATTCCCCAGAATGGAGCACCAGCTCACCCAGCAGCATGATTTTAGCCCTGGCTCTTTTTAGGGGGAGGATGAACCTCTCTATTCAGGAATCCCACCAGGTGTCTGGGAGTGAGTCCAGCCTTCAGCCATGCCCTGCCCTGCTCCTCTGCTTTGCCCTGCTGCACACTGCATTTCTGAGTGTCTGTAGCATCCCACCTAGGGCTAACGTTTCCTCAAAAGAATTTTGGCTACCAAGAGTGTTAAATAACTTAGGGTGGAGTAAAAAAAAAAAAAAAAAAAATCAGCATAAAACCGGATATCCTGAGGGGGGGAATCAATATAAAGCCCAAGTCCAACTAAGGGGGAAGGTAGGTTGTAAAAATTAATGAGAATAATTGTTGTGAATTCTTGTTTTTGAAAGAACCCTCGTGAGGGCAGAACCTTAATTATTTCTGTCTATTAGGTTCATTTCCTGGTCCTAAGCAGAGAGCTCGTACCTAATAAATACGAGCCAATGATTTAAGCTACAGAAAAACGGTGCTTAACTGCAGGAGAAGTTAATATTTGGGAATCAACCTGATTGCAAGCACCCATTGTGTAAATGGCAAGGAAATGAAATGTGCATGTGACCTTTTTTAACACCTCGATATTTCTGGGGTGTTTTTAAGGGTAGCAGAGAGGGGGGAGGTGACCAATGGAGCTGCTGACAACCGCCCTGAAAACTTCACCAAAACTCTCTTCATAGCTTAAGCCTCTTTTTGGGGAGTAGGGCTGAGGAGAGGGAGATCCCAGGGTGCTTAAATATCTTTTCAGGCTGTCTAAAATATCAGGGGAAATAAGCACAAGCCCTGCACTGGGACTGCAGCTGTGCTCTTGAAATAAATTGACCTATCTGGAAGCAGGCAGGTATTTCTATAAGCTGTGTGAGCATGGACTCAAATGCATTTTGGGGTGAGTCACACAATTAATTCTGTAATAGAATTCAGCTATAACAGAGCTCTTGAAACCTAAATCCCATGCAGGGATGGATTTGTGTGAGTAAAATACATGGGTGTATAAAACTTTGTGTAAAATATGCCAGAGGCTGGATAGGGTGGATGGGGAAGATTGCATGAGTGATGAGCTACAGGTGAGGGATGAAGGTGGGGGAGGAAAATGAGGAGAAATCAGCAGTGCACTGACACAAGAGCTGGGGATGCCCCACACACTGGGGGGCTGCCATCCTTTATGGCAGGGGGAAGTGCAGCCTGCTTTGCAAGAGGAAAATCTGGCTTTCCAAGCAACTTCTCAGCTGTGAGAGCTGAGCTCAGGTTTCTGTTGGTGGAAAAGGCTCCAACTCAGTTTCACCCACCTCAGCTGGAGGATGTTTCTCCTCAGCATTTGCATCAACCCCAATATCATTCCCCATCTGCACTAGGGCAAGCTACAAATTGTCTTCCCTCCCCTGCAGGGAGATGCCATTTAGGGAAGATCATCCCTGGTTTATTTTTATGACTCTATCTTTCCCAATTGGGATTTTATCTTGGGGCTACAGCCACTTTTCCTCCGTTCCCCCTCAATTCCAAGCAGCACAGGGAGGAATGTGTGTGTCAGGGGGCAGAGGGATGTCAGAGCCTGTAAAACGTGTCAGGGGTGTGTAAAATGTGTCCTGGTGGGTGCGAGTGTCTGCTGGGCTGGGAGTGTGTGTGGCTGTGGGGATTCCTGCCTGTGTCAGATGCACACATGTCATTTCTTATCACACAGATGTTGCTGATTTACAATCAAATATTCCTGCTCCTCCTAGCATGGCAGTTTTCCCAAACTACTGTACTTACATGTTCCTGCTTTGCTTTCATTTTATTTGCATGATCATTTCCTATAAAACAGCCCCATTTTTCTTCAAAGGAGAACAGTTCCATTCACGACTGTTTTCTCCTTGGCAAATGCCTTTAAAGCAGGCAGTGTGTCCTGTTTTATTAACTCCCACTTCTATTAATATTATATTCTTTCTCCAAATCCATCAAGCAGAAGTTAAACTTGATTTTATAGCATCCACAGTGGAGTTATAATTTAAGGCATAATTTGGCAAGGACTCAATTTGGATTCGGTTTGCTTGTCCCAGCTGTGCCAGCAGCTCCTATTTTAAAGGGCAGGGAAGTATTTTCCTTTCTCCCTAGTTATGGTGGAACACTCTTTCTTCTCCAGCCCAGCTCTGCTCTCTACATCTCGCTGGTCAGCTGGTGGATGGAGGAAATGCAATTGTTTCACACAGGTTTAGGAACCTGCATTTCCAGGAAAGCATCCAGGATTTATTTGGGGTGCTAAATGACTTTTCTCTGTCTGAGAAACAATTATTATACCGGGTACAGAGGAGCCACCCTACCTGCCTGCAAGTACAAGTTTATAGTAAGTGCTTTTTATGTGATTAAGAGAAGAATTACCTTTTTTTGCTGAAAGAAATTGAGTTTTCATGGGGCTGTGCCCCAGAGAGGGTCTGTGGGCGGTGGCAAGAGACAGTTGCTGAAAGACATCCCTGACTGATCTGAGGAGAACCACCCTGCCCTAAACCTTCAGCCTTCCTCCTCCTCCCCTGCTGGCTGGGGAAGCCCAAACCAGGCAGGGAAGGAGCGGGAGCAGCGGGCTCCTCACAGAGGGGCAGCGACAGCACACCAAGAAAACCCTTATTCCACCCAACCCTTTTCTATTCCAGCAGAAGACAAAGCCATCCCGTTATTTGCGTGCTTTGTTTGCCTGAACTCGGGAGCTGAGGCTCCCTTTCCTGCCGGGCCTCCCGGCTGCCGAGCCCGCAGCCCCCCGTGGGCAGCCGGGTTATCAGCGCCCGGCCGCCGAGGGGAGCGCCCGGCTCCCTCCTCCAGATTAGGAGCCTTTGACCCGTGGGGAGGGGGGAAGATAAAGCAAACTTCCTCGGTTGGTCGTCTCCGTGTGAGCAGAGCATCCTGGTGAGCTCATTCCCCCTTCCCCGGCTCGCCCCGAGCCGGGCTGTGGATGCTTTGTGTGGCCAGGAATAACAGAGGGGATGGGATGGGGATGTGAGGAGAGGAAAGGGAAAGGGAGAAGAGAGGAAGAAAAAGGGCAAGGGAGGGGAAAGGAAAAGGGGACAAGGATAGGAGAAAGAAGGGGACAAGGAAAAGAAAGGGGAAGAGAAAGGAGAAGGAAGGAAAGGAAAAGGATTGGGGGGGGAGGAGAGGAGAAGAAAGGACAAGAGGACAAGGAGAAGAAAAGGAAGGGGACAAGGAAGAGGAGGGGGGAAAGGAGAGGAAAAAGAAAGGGAAAAGGAGAAGTAAGGAAGGAAAGAAAAGGGGAAAAGAAAAAGAAGGAGTGAAAGGAGTAGGGAGGGAAGAGGAGCCGAGCCCCTCAGGAGGAGCAGCGGGAAGAGGGAAGGAGCGGGATGCGGTTTGCCGGGGCGGGGGCCGGCCCAGCCCCTCACCTTGTGGTTTTGGTAGGAGGTGACGGCGATGAAGGCGGTCTCCGGGAAAACGTGGGTGCAGAAGGCGGTGTTCTTGGAACCGAAGCCGTTGTTCTCGTCCGCTTTCACGATGTGAAGCCGGGGCTGGTACTTGTGCATGGAGTTCAGGATGATCTGGGCAAGGGGAGAAGGAGAGGACATGCCGTGGGAATGGAGGGGGCACAGCACGGCGCATCCCATCCCTTCCCAGGGGAGGAGAAGGACAGAGACCAGCAGGAACCCGCAGCACCTTCCCAAAGTCTTCGCCCTTTTCAGGGCTCCCTTCGGAGGGCAGGTTGAGGTGCTGGGGAAGGGGCAGGGATCCCTCCAGAACCCGCACCAGGAGCCCAGCAGGGCCGGGATGTGCTGGGAAAGGCGTTTCCTCACCTGCTCCCCCCTCCCCAGCCCTGCCCGCACAATCCCCTGAGGGCTCAGCTGCTCCCCCAACACCTGCTGGGGGCAAAGGGGCCCTGGGCATCTCAACACCCCCATCCATCCCACGGGGGGTAAAGAGAGAAGAAAGGGCGAGAGAAGAGAGCCGGAGGGATTTGGGGATTTAGGGACATCCGCCAGCAGAGGACGGTGGCGGAGCCGGGAGGGGCTGGAGCGCGGTGTTCCCGATAAAAAGCGGGTCCTACTCGGTACCGGGTTAATCTCGGGGGAAGATGGGGGGCGGTGGCGGCGGCGGGGGGCCGCTCGGGCCCGATAATGACTGCCGGACCCTGGCGACAGAGAGACGCAGCGCGTCCCGCCGCCGCCTCCCCCGTCCCGGGGGTTTAAGCAAATTGCTTTGACATCCAGGAAAGTCGTAGACATCAACGGTGAACGATCTAATGGTTTTTAATTTCATTACAGCGACTCTAATTGAGAGGCTCCTGGCGCAGCTCCTCCTCTGAAGTCCCTTATTGTCCCCTCAGCGTCTTCGGTTTGTTTAGAGGGACTTTTTCCCCAGAGCCGCCTGTTCCCAGCGGGGATGCCTGGCCCCTTCCCCCCGGGCCGGATCCCCCCCTTCTCCCCAAAAGCACCCCGGGGGTGGGATGGGTTCCCCCGGCTGCGCTGCTCCCCTCCCTCTTCCTGTCAGGAAAGGTCCTGATCCCTGGGAAGCGGCCCTTGCAAATCCCTTTGCCACCAGCTCGAGGTAGAATTAAACTAAAATTCGAATTATAAAACGAAAAAGGAAATCAACCCCCGCAAATGGAGGTGCAAAGGAGAGCTTGTAAAAGGATGCTCAGCACTGGGGTGGGCTGGGGACTCTGCCGGCTCCTCTCCCCTAAACCCCTCTCACTTCTTGGCTACCACGTGGGCGAGGATTTCATGGCACAAAATTTATCATTAAATAGCGAAGAAAAACAAACAAAAAAACTTGGAAAAAATGAAACTGAAGTGTTGAAACGAGACTGGAGAAAAAATCCGCTCTTGAAAAGGGCTGGTGGGATCTGGATTCACATATTCGTTCAATTACATATATGTATATATTACTCATACATGCACATATATATTTCCTCAGAGGAACCCGCATCTTTGGAGACCTTTGAAGGAAAACTGTTCCTGGCTGCACAACTCACACAAATTTTCCCGGCCCCACGAGCCTCGCAAAGACCTTTTTAATGCCCAAGAAGTTTTAGCGGAACTTCAGTTTTTCTAATTTTCTTTAATTATTGTTATTTTTTTTATTTCTCTTTTCCTGATCGAGGAATCCACATCGTTTTAGGTCCTATTTCCTCTGCTAATTATGCCTGATTGATTTTACCTGTTAGGCAAATTCCCGGAGGCAGCGGGCGGATTTTAACGATCCGGGACTCCCCGTGCAATTAAAATCAGGTACCAAATATTCAAGTAAACCAGGAGAGTTTCACCCACTCACGAACAACAGGCCCCGGGGGTCCGTAATCAATTCCCACCAAACAACCCGGGTATTTTTGGGGGGATGCTCGGTGGGGCTCATCCCGCTCTCTCAGGGGTGAAAACCCCACCCCACCGCCCCTGGGTTTGAGGGTGGGTGACACTCGGTAGGGGTGACACCCCTCGTGGCTGCTGGACACGCACGGAGCCCTCGTCCCAGCCCCGGTACTTACATGTCCGAAGGGATCCAGGTGGTTGTTGGTGAGTTTGAGCTTCTGGAAGGAAACCAGCTGCCTCATCCAGTGGGCACCGGTAGCCGGGGAATCGGGGTGCACGTACAGCCTGCCGGGCATGGCCGGCTCTGCCTTGCCTGTCACCGACCTGCGTGGGGACACGGGGCTCAGCTCCGGACACCTGGGGACGGCTCGGGGGCACCCGCTCCCATCCATCCGCTCCCGTCCATCCCCTCCCGGGGGCTCCCCGCTCCCGTCCATCCCCTCGCGGGGGCTCCCTCCCACTCAGGTACCCCGTGCCCGGGGAGAAAAGGCATTTCCAATGCCGCTGGCTCGCGGAATTACTGAGCTCTTTGGCACCTTTCCCCTCGGAGATGTCTCTCTCCCCTTGCCTTTAACCCCATCCTTCCCCCGATAAATAGCCATGGTGCCAGGAGCAAACAAATCCTTAAATATCTTCCTGCCCGGAGCTATTCCCTTCCTTAATACAATTAAACCATCAGCTCCACAACAACAAATAATCTCATCGTCGAACGGGATTCGTTAGTTGCGACAGAATTTCTGCGCTTTTTCCCATTTTTATTTTTGGATGCATTTCTCCCACAGGGGCTGTGGGAACATCCCACTACGCTCAGGTGATGCTCCCAACATTTTGCGTGGAAAAAGAAGGACGAGCCGCTGACTGAAGGGTTTCTGCCCAGCCCGGGCAGCCCAGGGATCTGGTCCCTCCCCTCTCTGGCTCTCCCCCACGCGTGCCTACCATTTATTATCCGCGAATTTGTATCTGTGGTCATCCGCCGGTACAATATCCATCAACAGGATGTACTTGGTTTTTGGATTGAGTCCAGTGACCTTCACTTTGTAACTGGGGAACATTCGCCTGTTGAATGAATAAATAAGTAAATAAATAGAAGTATAAAAGCAGAGAAAGTTTGCCAAGGTGGTTTCGCGTGCGGGGAGGAGACTCAGGGGAGGGGGGGGACATTTAACGAAAGGGCAGCGCAGCATTCCCAGGTAGATCGTCCCGAAACCCTGCCCTTGGCATGTGGGACAAGTTTGGGGGGTGCTGGGTCCCATCCGAGGAGAACCGGGTGATTTATCAAAGCAAAATCGGAATTTCGAGGCTGGTGGGTTTGTTTAGTCACCTCCTAGTGTGTCTGCTCGTCTATTCCTATTTTTACCTACTATTTATTTCACCGAGGTTTTGAATCTCAGTTTTTTTGAACAAATCTGAGCGTGAGAACTTCTGGAAGCAAGTTACTTCCCTCCCTCCATAAACTGCTGGAATAGGAGAGGAAATTTGCCAAAAAAAAAAAAAAGTTTTAAAATAAAAGTTATAGTATAGATACTTGTATAAAAAATATGTCTTTCTATAAATGTATATGTTTATAGAAATACTTTCTCATATATTACATATATAGAAATATAAACAGTTTAAAATACATTTATATGAACACCTTGAGGTTCTGGGGACAGATACGGAGGAAAAAAACCCTGCACGCACTCAGGTGTAAGAGAAAATCCGGGATCACCCTGAGAAAGCAGCAAACACATCTGACAAATCCTTGGAAACCCTGGGATACACACAAGGCAGGGGCTTTTCGAAATATTTTCCATTACTGCAAGGCAGGCACTTAAACCACTGCTGTTATTTTAGTTCGAGCTTTCCAAATATTTAAAAATAAAGCAGATGAAAATGGAGCCCCGGATTTAAAACAGGCATAAACAAGAAAAAAAAATCCCCAAAAATAAAACCCCCACACCTCTAAAAATATCGCGTTCTTCTGAGGCTCGGGATCTTATCTCTGCCGTGGGGCACCTGGGCTGGGCTTTAATTCGGTAGTAAAAAGGTGAAGGGGGGCGAGAAGCGCCCAACGAAGGAAGCGAGCCCTGAACTTTAAGATTTTAAGGGAGAAGAAACCAAATTCCTGGAGATTAATCTGTAACTCCATCGAAAACACCTGAGCAGCAGAACCAGGGACTTCAACAATAAACACGGGCAATGATATAAATGAGGAAACCGAGCCCGCATCTCCCCTCAAACCCCTGCCCTGTAAATGTCTCTTTTATGGCTCTCCAGATGAGATCTCTGTCCACAGCGATTTTTGTTTGGAATTTCTGCAAGGTGGTTTCTGTCTCCCTTCGAGGGTTGGATTTTTTATTATTTTTTTTTTTTTTCCCTGTGAACCGGGTTGGTTTTTTTTTTTCGGGAGATCCCAACACTGACTTCATCCCCCCCACTTCATCCCACGTCCCCTTGGCCACAAACCCCTTTGAAATCCGTTTTTGCAGGAGCGAGGTTCAAGGGGAAGGCGAGATCTATTCGCTAAAACTTTATCCAACCAGCTCGGTATTTATTTTCCCCCTCCCTCTTCAGGCAAATTTTGGAAGACCACAACAAATGCCAGATGACAGAGGCAAAATGAAAGTTGTTGCCTGTGTCCCTACAATCTAAAACTATTCCTACACTTGGAAGCTTTTTCTCCTTTTCGCCAAGGATTCTAATTGAAAATCACAACGAAAAATCCTCCCTCGGGCTGCCCCAAATTTGTTGATAGGACTGGAGAGACTCTTTTACTGCGTCTCGCTGGCCACTCTTCAATTTAACAACCCTCCACCACATTAATATCCAGGATAATGTTAAATCCCCTCAAAAATACCCGCGTCCACATATAAATATCTGCGGATCAGGTTTACACAGCCGGTCATGGAATAGATTAGAACCCCAATAAAGTTGGATTTGCAAGGCTGCATATTTTCCCGCACACCCACGCAGATAAACACCCGCATAGAAATACACCCACATGATATTGATTTGCGGACGCATCTATCTCTGCATCTAAACAGCTTTGTTATCTCTCTATAAACAGTAGCTTGAGACCGCATAGATTTTTAAAAGGGGTGAAGTGGCTGGGCTGGGAATATTCGCCCCAGAGTCAGCAAAAATAAATTTAAAACTCTGTAAAACAGCATAAAACTTGGGAGGGGGGGAGCAGAAGAGCCAAACTGTAGTAGTAGTAATAATAATAATAATAATAATAATAATAATAATAGTAGTGGCCCACCGAGCTGCTCTAAACAAAGTTTGCTTTTTGGCCAAGTGGTTGCAACTCGCGTTCGCCTGGAAAGTTTCCAAAGGCCTGAAGTCGGAATTAATGATCCAACTGTTCTGGTTTAGAAAGGAGCCAGAAGAAACACTTCGTGCCGCGTCTGTGCAGGCAGGGCGGGCTCTCCATGGCCGGGCAGTGGCACACACTCACACACACACACTCACACTCACACACACACTCACACTCACACACACACTCACACTCACTCACACTCACACACACACACACACTCACACACACACACACACACACTCACACTCACTCACACACACGAACACACACGGGACTCCAGAGCTGTGCCCGTGCCAGGGAGGTGCCCACTGCCCCCCATCCGGCCGGGTGTGTCCCCTCCGTCCCCGCAAACACGGAGGGCACCGCGGACCCCCCTGCTCTTACCTCCCGGCCTTTGTTATGATCATCTCCGTGCCCACTTCGTGGAACTTCAGCCACAGCTCGCGTTCGTGCAAAAACACCTTGATGCCCTCCATGCCCTGCGGAGCGGGGTGGCACAGAGCGTCAGCCCCGGGAGGAGCGGGGACAGCCCCGGGAGGAGCGGGGACAGCCCCGGGGGGAGCGGGGACAGCCCCGGGAGGAGCGGGGACATCCCGGCCGGGCCCCTCTCGGCCCCGCAGGGGAAAGGCCTCGCTCTGCGGGCCGGAGCTCGGGGCATTCCCGGGAAAACCCTGCCCTAAAGCCGGCCAGAGCGAGGTTCCAGGCCTGAGCGCGGGGATGCTGCTTAGGGCAGGCCTGGAGCGGGGTCCGGTGGGGCGGGGAGGTGATGGGAGGGAGCCCCCGGAGCCGGCTCCAACTGCATCCTCCCAGAGAAATCCCCGGGTGCTCCGGCCCTGCTGGTCCCAGAGCCAACCGGAGGAGATTAACACCCTCCCACGAGTGATTTACACCCCCCCGGCTGCGCTCTGCAGGCTGGAGCGGAGTGGGGTGTCACCCTGCACCCCTCGCCCCCTGATTTTCTCTTTCCCACCCAAGAGCTGCGAGCCCTGGGCTGGGGCAGATGCCACTGTGGGGACAACACATCCCTCCACCCTGGCTGGGAGGCACAGGGGACACCCCCAGCCAAACCAAGCACCTCTCCCCCTCTCTAAAACGCAGCCGAAGCGCCCCGTCAGACTTCGGGGGGCACTTTCCAAACACCTTCGGTGGCCCAGAGCCCCCCGTGCCGGTCCCAGTGCCCACCCTGGCCCTGCCGAGCCTTCTCCTCACCCCGTGGGCAGCGGGGCTCATCGGGGGGTACCTGCCAGGGGACAAGCGGGGCTCTGCGGGGGGACCCCACAGTCGGGATCGCGGTGGAAAAATCCCCTCTCCCCCCCGCATTTGTCCCCCTCCGCTGCCAGGGCTGCCCGAGCCGGCCGGGAGAAGCCGAGGGACGGCTCGGAGCGCTCGGAGCCCACGCGTGTCCCGGCACAGGCAGCGCCAGGGGGACGAGGGCTGCGGGAGGGGATGGCGGACACCCCAAACTCCCCGTATTGCCCTGGGGGTGCCCACGCGTGACAGCCCTGAGTGCCCGCTGGGGGTGTGGGGTGTAGCCGTGTCCGCCTGGGCGTGCGAGGGGCGCACACAGATGTGGGTATGTATAAAATATATACATTTATATATATATATGTAAAGGTATCTCCACTCCGTGGGTGTTCGCCCGTGCATTTGCCCACCCGGGCGCGGACACTCGTGGGTGTGGGGGTGCCGCTGCAAGGGGGGGTTCCCCTCGCTGTTTTTTCGGGTCCTGTTCCCTCTTCCACACCCCCAAAACTCTCACGGGCACATCCCTGCAGCTTTAGCGCTCGAGCACGACCTTAAATAACACTAAAGCAGGACGGAGCCCACGGCCAGGTGAGGCTTCGCCCTCGCGTGGGGCCTAAAATAAGCCAGCCACCCCGCCGAGACAGGGGCAAAACGTGGAGAAAAGGGGGAAATAACCAAAGGAAAGAGTGACGGGGTGGAAGGAGAGGAGTGTGGGTGCTTACCTGCTGGGTGAAGGCTGCTTGCGGTGAGGTGGGCGACTTGCTGGTGGCCCCCAGCTGCGTGTCCTGCTTGGCCTCAGCCTGGAGCTCCTTGGCCTCCGGATCGGCCGGCGTGCTGGGCAGCCCGAAGCCTTCCTCGCTATCCGCCATGTTACGAGCTTCCTTGGCCGAATCCCCCACTGCAGGCACACATCGGGAGAGAGCAGAGATAAGAGACGCTCGAGTCAATGCTGACGTTTAATAAAATATAGATTTTTATGCAGCGGGGTGGCTCCGAGCGAGCGCCGGCCGGGGCTGCCCCGACCATCCCAACACTCACTTCCAGCTGCCCAGGGAAGGGAGCGAGGCCCTTTAACTTCGGGAGAGGGAGAAATAAAGACTTTTATTTATTATCGCAGCCCGCAAGGGATGATAGGATTTGGGGGGGGCTCGGGGGGGTGGAGAGGGAGGGGAAGGGGGAGGCGGTATTATTGAATGCATCTTTTGCGAAAGGTAAACAGCGCGTTTTAGGGCTGCCTCCAGCACGCGGAGAGCGAGGCACCCGAGGGGCTGTGGAACACTCAGCTCATCGCACAAATGACTCTGGAGCTCGGGGGATTCGAGGTGAGGGCTCCAGAGCCTCCCCCGAGGCTTGGCCACCTCCAATTCCTCCGGGCTCGCCAAGGCCCAGGGGGTTTAAAGTCCCAGCTTTCCTCCCAGGGAAGTGGAAGCTTTCACCCCGCTCCAGTTTGGAGCAGGAAAACATCGCTGACACACGAGGCCGCTTCTAGCACCCAATTCCCAAGGAAAATTCAACTTATAACTCTTATAACAAATGAAAAAATTTAAAAGCCGGTTCTTCTCTTACTCCGTGCAGTTACAAGAAAAACAAAGGATGGACGAGAAAATTAAAATCTAAAAGTCCAAATAAATCAATCGGACAAACGCTGTGCGAGGAAACGAGGACTCAGGCTGCTGAACAGGGGCTGGAATTGGGACTGGAGCGAACTGAGCCATAACATTTAGGATAAAACTGCACCAGCAGAGAAAACGAGTTTAAAAATTACATGGTTTATATCTGATGCGAGTAACCGCAGTGAGTTTTAAAAGCTGTATTTTGACTTAGCTTTAAAGGCTCTATCAGGAATGGTAAAAGTTTCATAGCAACATAAAAAAAAAAAAACAAACCCAAAAATATAAAAGCAATTGAATTATCTGTTAGGTTTTTATTGTTCTTAAGGAGTTCAGAGTTTTAACTGCTTTAAAAAAATATTTCTTGCATGTTTCGAAGAAGGGGATTCAGTTTCGAAAGGCCAACCATATGGAGGCAATATTGGGTTTAAATACATGAGAATGTTTTTAAATGAGTTCTTCGCTCTGCAACGATATTTGAAAGCTGTTAAAAATCAAGGAGAGCGAAAAAAAAAAAAAAGCCAATTCTCCTTTAAAAGCGAAGGAAAATTGGGAGTGGAAAGGAGGGGGGAGAAAATGGTCTTCCCCGCTAGTGGTGGGTAACACACACACGGACGGATATATAATTTAAAAGTACAAAAAGCGAGGGGACTCCAGGTCCGCACCTCTGGAGCTGCAGCTCGTGCAGACACGGCCCGTGCCCGATCCCTCCCTCCTTCCCTCCCTTCCCAAAGGGTTTTTTCCCAGCGCGCAGAGCCAGGGGCGAAGCGAGAGCGCTGCGGGCGCGGAAAGTGCGCGGGGGCTGCGGGAGCCGCTGCGCCGGGCCCGGGCCCAGCCCGTGGGGGCAGAGCCGCAGCTCCAGGGACCATTTAAGGCTTTTCTCTTCCCCTCCTCCTCCTCCTCCTTTTTTTTTTTTTTTTCCCTCCCTGGACTGTTGTGGTGTCTTGTTTGTTTGGGTTTTTTTTTTTTCCTTGGGAAGTGCCGCTTATGCATTTTTTAATCGATTTCTCTCCAGCTTGGAGCTATGATTCCCCCAGAGCTGGCACTGTTAGGGGGTAGAGCGAGGGAAAATAATAATAAAAACCCCTAAAGCATGTTTATTAAAACAAAGAGAGACCCAGCCACGGCAGCCCAGCCCAGCCCAGTGAAGCCTCCTCGATGCTCTCCGCGCCCAGACATAATTAAGCAGATATAAAAATAATCATAATTTTAAAAACAGAGGGTGTGACGACAAAAAATAACCCCACAACTAAGAGCATTTGGCGGTCCGTGGCTTCTAATTTCCTTTTTTTTTTTTTTTTCCCCTTAAAAGAGCGTCTGAGAAGAAATGGAGCTTGACAGAACCAGGCCGCGGTGGCTGGATGAAAAATGCATCTCGCTTTGCTAAAGTAGCGCCGAGTGGGTTTGCGGGAGATAAAAAAAAAACACAAGGGGGGAAATTTAAGAAAAAAAAAATATATATAAAAATGAAAATCACCACCCTCTGCTTTTGTTCCGGCTTCGCCCCGGCCCCCACCCCCAGCCCGAGGGAGCGCCGGGCAGAGCAGCCCCCGCTCCCCGAGGCTCCCGAGGCCTCGCAGCTCCCCGGTACCCCCGGGCAGCGCCTCTCGCTCTGCCTCGCTCCCGCACCCGCACACAGGAAGGACAGACCCCGACGGACAGACATGGCAATGGAAGAGCCGTTACCTTGCTCGTTGAATTCCATGCAATCAATGCATCTCCACATATATAATGTGTGGCTCTATTTCCCCCGTTTGCAATGGAAATTACAATGGGATCAGGCTTCTCGTGTGCATATTTCCTTTTATTTATTTATATTTGCGGATCAGCATGTGAAAACCCAGCCTGGAAGAAAAAAGTCTATCCAATGCAAGCCTGCTTCTCTCTCTCTCTCTCTCCTGCTCTCTCCAAACACTTCCAGGTTGTCAGACGCACTAGAAAGGATCCTGAGACCAAGATAAAGCCCCCACCCCCACCCTTTTCTCAGCCTGATCTGATGCAGCTCTCCCCAGCCCACTCTTGCTGCTGCCCACCTAAAAATAACTTAAAAATTAAAAATAGTAATTTAAAAAAAAAAAAAAAAAAAAAAAAAAAAAGAGTGAGAGGGCGAAAGAGCGGAAAAAGAAAACAGCACCCTCTTGGAAAAAAAAAAAAAATTAAGAAGAGGAAAAAAGTTTCTGCCGGCTGGTAACCCCCGCTCCTCCGGGCAGGTTCGCGGCGCTGCCGCTGTGCGCGGAGCCGGGCGCGGAGCGCGGAGGAGCCGAGCGGAGCGCGGAGGTGACGTGGGCTCGTCCAGCTCCGTTCGCCAAGTGCCGGGACCCAGTGCCCAACCAGCTGGGATCCTGCTCCGGAGAGACTCCCTCTCCCACAGCCCTCCCTCCCGCCCCCTCCCCCCCAAACCTCCTTTTCCAGCCTATTTTTCTGGCCGGCAAACAAGAACAAGGCACAAAGACAATCATCAAACTCCCCAGCAACCCTCCCCCTCTCCTTTACCTCCTTCCCCGCTCCCTCCCTCCTTCCCTCCCTCCCTCCTCCATCCATCTCTCCCAACCAAAGAGAAAATTCAGCGTCTGGGAATATCCTGCCCCCCCCTCCCCGCTAAAATAAATCGCTGGCTCCGCTAACCTCGCACCACCCCCAGTTCCCCCCTCCCGCCCTCAAAGGCAGCCCAGAGGTGTGGATTTAAACCCAGCTCTAAATTTGCTGGTGCTCACAGAGGCCTTTTATTGGGGGGTGGGGGGTGTTCCCCTAAAATAGCTTTTCCTAATGAGTACAACCCCCCCAAAAAAACGCTGCGGAGCGGGACCGAAAGCCGCGGGGTGTGTGCGCGGGGCTGTGGCCTTGTCCCCGCTTGTGGCCGCATCCAGGCTCCTTCCCCTGCCCTTTCCCATCCTCTTCCTCACCCCTCGCCTCGCAGCCACGGCTCAGGGCCGCAGCCCCCCGGAGCTCAAATAATCAAGCCGTCAGCGAGGAGCGGGGCTGGGGGTTTATCTGCATCTTCCTTCGCTCTCCCTTTTTTTTTTTTTTTTTTTTAATGTATTATTGGGAGGGTAAAGTTGAATAGGTCAGCGCAGGGTAAACAGCCTCCCTGTCGCATTCTGCAGGCTGAAGAGAACCAGATTGGCGAGGCGGATTTTTGATAAGACTCGGAATAAATGGCATGGTTCAGATCTGCTCTGCCCACCCTCCTCCTCCTCCTGCTGCTGCTGCTGCTGCCCCCACCCTCTGCTCGCCGCTCTGTCCCGTCCCCCCACCCAAGAATCCTCCTCTATCTAGAAATGTGGGTCAAAAAAGAAGATGTGAAAAAAAAAAAAAAAATCAAAAAAAAAAAAAAAAAAAAAAAGAAAGAAAATATCCCTCACTCTTTTCTGCCTCTCAGACAATTTTTTTTTTTTTCGTTTCGAGGAAGTTTTCAGCAAATCCACCCTCGCTCCCAGCTCTCGCAGGGCGCGATAACACCGGAGCCCTCTGAAAGTTTGAGGTGAGGAAGGGGAAAGTCTGGGGGCGAGCGGCTCTTGGGGAGGGGGGTGAATCTGCGGGTGTAGTTTGGCATCTCCCAAACCCTTCCCATGTGCACGCCAGTCCCAACAGCTACTTGAGAAGAAACAGCCAACAGTAAACGCTTGCAAATAAGAATAATAAAATAACTGCACTTGTAGCCGCAGAGAATAAGCCAGAGAATGCTACTTAAACAAACAGAGCGAAGCTTGTCCCATATTTCATTATTTTTCGAGGGGAAAGGAGCAGTGGAGCCCTTCCAAACACAAATAAACGAGGCAGCAAAGCGGGCGCTTGTTCCCCCGCGGGGAAGGCGGCGGCCGCAGGAGCGGCCCCAGCCCCGGCCTGGGGCGAGAGGGCAGCGGCGGCTCCGAGGAGCCCTTCCCCTGGCCTGAGCTCTGCCCCGAAAGGTGCAAATCCGAGGGGAAAGTGGGGAAAGGAGATGGAGCAGGCGGGCACGGCGGTGCGGGGAAGCCGCGGAAGCACGCGGGGAGCGCGGCCGGCCCCGCTCCGCACGTGTGCTCCGAGCATCCCCGAAAGCACCGGGAGGGTTTGCCTTGAAAAAGAAGCAAAAGCAACGAGGAGAAAGGTTTCTCTCAACTGCGAGCGAGAGAGAGCTCGAGCTTCCCTCCCCTCGGCGGAAAGAAAGGGAGAAGTGAAAATCCCTGAAGTTCGGAAGAGCGAACCCGAGCGCGGCCGCTGCCTAGAAAAGCACTCACCTCTCCAGTGCCAAACTAGCTCTCAAACACCTTGAAGACAAGTTGAAAACGATGCAAATAAATCGAATTTATTTCCGTCTGCAGGTTGGGGGGGGAGGAGTGGACAAGGAGGGAAAGAAAAAAAATAATAATAAAAAAATAAAGCAGCTTGGGAAAAAAAAGGACGGCAATTTCAGGCTCCCCCAGGACTGGAAGGGCAAGGCGAGGAGCCTTCCAGCTCGAAGCCGGTTTGTGGTCTCAGACAAATTAAATATTACTGTTTATTACCAGCCATACTCCGATAAAATAAAGAGAGTTCAAGGCGATAGCTGCTATCTCACGAGCTTTGCTCCTATAGGACACGGAGACGTCACCAACCACGCAACTGGCCTATTCTGTCATGGTTGACTGCAGCAGTAATGGAAGGTTAATTTGTATTATTCTCCTTTTTTTAAAGCTCTATCAGGGAGATTCCTGCTCTTTTTTGCTTTTTTTTTTTTTTTCTTTTTTCCCCCAAAAGAAATCCATTCGGTGAAATGTAAAATACACGGTGGCTGGGTGTGCGTGACCTCTATATGATGTATACATATAAATATAGATATTCACAAGGCAGACTTCTACACGCGGGTGTTGGGGGTGGTTTGTATCGTATATGAGCAGGCACGGAGCCGCTGGAAACTTCAGGAAAACCCACTCAGCCTCGGAGCAGAAAAGGGGAAAGCAGAAGAAAAACTCCCACTTCACCACAAGTTTAATAATCCAACGGGATTGGCATTATTCGGCTGAATTTCTTTTTCTAAACAAATAATTCTGCCAGGGTGAACAGGAAACTTGTGCGATGAACGCTCAGGCGCCTCTGGAAGCAAGCACGCTGGGCTATATATAGTAAATGATAACCTGGTTATTTGCACGGATTCGAGTGTGCTTCGGGAACCAATTATTTGCTCTGATTAAATTTAAAAAAAAATAGGGGGAAAAAAGGAAAGGAAAAAAAAAGGAGTAGTAAGTCCAGGCGATTATTTGCCAATGAGATTGACAAGGGAAAAAAAAAAAAATCAAAAACGTCCAGATCCCTCCAAGTTCAGACAGTGGCAGCAGAGATGCCGCTGGTGCTGCCCCGTGTCCCAGCTCCCCCTTAATCTGGAGGAATTTTGGGATGCACATGCGGTGGCAGCAGGAAGATTTCACCAAATTTATAAAAAATAAAAAAAGAAATTTAAAAAAAGGGGAAAAAAAAAGAAAAAGGAAAACAAATATACACACACAGAGTAAAAGATGCTAAAGCGTTTTTTCCTCCAACAGAAAAAAGAGGAGGAGAAATAGGGAGCGAGGAAATAAAGACACCACCTAAAGAAGAGCGAGGAGACGGTGCAGGAGTGGAGGATGCCAAGGTGAGTGTTCCCAGCGGGCAGCCCAGCCCTGCTCGGGCCGAGGGGCCGGGGCAGCAGCCTCAGCAAGCCCTGCCCGAGCTGCCCTGGCCTCCCCAGGCTGAGCTCTGCAGGCTCCCGGGGAACCGGGACCGCAGGAAAAGCACCAGCAAGGATGGCGGAAAGAAATAAAAAGGAAGGGAGGAAAAGCCCTCCTTAACCCTGATGCGCCCCATTTGCTGGATCTGGCCGTCAGCTCGGAATCCTCCCAGGTATCCGGGATGGAGGGAAAATACCCCCAGAGAAGGGAGAAAACCCAGCGAGGATGATTCTCCGGCTGGCACCGACCGCCCAAAGTGCTGGCGCTGCCAGAGCAGGATAGGGCCTCACCCAAAGTGAGAACTAAAACATTCTCCCCCGCACACGGCAGCATCTCCTGCTGTCCCCTGAGGTCCCCCCGCAGCCCCTGAGGCCGCTGCAGCCCAGGGATGGGAATCGCTTCCCACTGCCCTCCCGGGCACCGCTCGATCTCGGCCTCCGAGCCTGGAACAGCCCGGATCCTGCCGGGAATGCGGGAACAGCCGGGAGCGGGAAGGGATGAGGGGTCAGAGAAGCAGCGCAAACAGGAATGCAGATAAAGATACACGGAAATACATCTATTTAGGTACAGATGTGCATGTATGAGTGCGGACACCCCGTTTGCAAACACGCCCCCACACACGGTGCCTCAAAACTTGGGTAAAAAAATCCTTGGGGTTTTTATACCCCATGTATTCCATATATTATTTGTTTGATATCTTTAGACTAAACGTGCAGTGTAACTGCACGAGCACTGAGATCCAAGAGATCCACGTGAATAAACGTGGCTGTTTGCACACGGAGATATCCACGGGCACAGCAGAAAAATCGCGTGTGCGTGGATGTGCAGGTGATGAGATCTCCACAAACACTTGTCCAAACAGTGGTTCTGCCAGCTCAAGCACCCCTGCCCCATCCGCTATAGGTTTTATATGGGTATTTACGTTTTACCCGGGGTTTAAAGACGGAGTTTTGGGTGCACGCAAGCCTTCATCTGCCCCCACCCTCCTCACAGCTCAGTGGGAGTGGGCGCAAATCTGCGCACATCGGCAGAAGGCGGGCGAGGGGATCAGCGTGGATGCACCGCCTATGCACCACACTCTCTCCTATATATATATTTATATGTTCTACATAAATATAACCCCCCCACACGCATTCTCCAGCAGCCACGGCCCCAAGCTCCGTGGAGCACTTACCTCCGTGGGGGTGGCGGGTGCGTGGCAGCCCCCCCCTCCCTCCCCGAGCTCTGTGCAGCCCTTCCAGGCTCGATCCCGGTTTTTCAGCTCCTCTCCGGCGGCTCCGGGAGCGCAGGACCCGGCCCGAGCAGCCCCGGCCGCAGCGCCCGGCCCCGGAGCCTCGGGCCTCGGGGAGCCCCGGCTTTGTGGCCCCGCATGGCCGGAGCCCCGCACGGCCCCTCCGCCCTCCCGCTGCCTTTGCAGGGTGTCCCGGCCCCGGAGCTTTCTCCTTGCGGGATTTCCCCGGGAGAGCCGCAGGGCGGGGATGGCCGGGGTGCCGGCTCGCAGTGGGGTCGAGGTGTCAGCAGTAAGAAATAGTGCCGAGCGTGAACTCGCTCCCCCCCCGCCCGCCCTCCACACCCCTTTAAAATCACTTTTTGGGTCGGCTTAACCAAATCGAAGAGGCTTTTGCTTTTCTCTCGCGGCTCCTCGGCAGCCACCCTGCCCAAGGACGGGGCAGCGCGGCCGCCCGGCTGGTAAAATACAGATACATCAGCACTTGTGGCTTCCCAACGCTCTTTTTTTTTTCTCCTTCCCGTATTTGCAGAGAAAATCAGCTCCCTCCTAGCAGGGATTATTATTTTTCCTTTCCATTTTTAGATAATTTACTTCCCCTCTCGGACCAGTTCTCTCTTTGCTTTTATTTCCCTTTTGTTGGCCGCTTTTCGCTTTGGTGAAATACACACCTGGGAGCAAACAAGTGTTTAAAATAATCCTCCTGTCTTGAAGCATTTTTGTCCATTCACTTATTGGGTTTTGGGGGGTTTTTGGGTTTTTTTTTTTTGTTTGTTTGTTTTTTTAATGTGCGTTAGTTTTTTTTTTTTCTCCCAATTGTTTCCTCAAAATTTTTTCTCAATACTTTTTTCCCCTCAGTCATGGGGGCAGGGACTGACTGCATTGACCTGAGAGTTGATATCAAAAAAATATTTGTATAAAACTCCCGCCAATACAGTTGTGTCATGTCATTATTTCCATTACAAAATCCTGCATTTAGTGCTGGAGAATTGCTTTAGACGAGCCTTTGGGGGTAGATACCTGCATCAGATTTATTTTTTGGTTTTTTTTTAATTACAGGTGACTGGCGTTTTTCTTTTAAACTTTGTGGTTTCGGGTGTTTTGGATTTGTTTTTTGTTGGTTTGTTGTTTGGTGTTTTTTTTTGGTTTTGGTTTTTTTTTTTTTATTCCCGCCCTTCTGGCTACCTTAAGGGGAAAAAAAAAAATAGTTTGCAATTAAAGCCCTTTTCCCCTCCCTGCAGCCCATTAATTTCCCAGGCGAGCTGCAGGCTTTAAAATAGTGACGAAAATGAGACAGAAGGAGCCGGGCAGAGGCAGGGCTTGGCGTGGAGCGGGCACCCCTGGGGATGAAGATCCCTTTTCCTCCTGCAGGCCAAGCAGAGCGTGAGGATCCCCAAATTAATCTCGGAGCACCCCTGGAGCAAAAGGGATCCATTCTCTTTTCCCTGTTCCCTCCAAAAGGCGGCTCTCAGGGAGACAGGAGTCCATCCCCTCCCCAGCTTTCCCGCAGTGCTGCCCAAGAAAAGAGGGAATTGGGCTGCATTTCGCTTTGCCATTATCAGCGGGTGATTTTTTGGCACGGGGTGCCCATGGGGTCCCCGCACCATTCCCGATGGATCCCGGTGCCCCCTTTGGAGAGGGGCGCACGGCCGGGCTCATCTGCTCTTCCCAAGTAGGGCGTCAATCAGAGCCTTATCTCGGCCCCGGGGAGAAAATCACAGCAGAAAAGGCCTTCGCTCTCTTCGCTCCCTGGGAAAAAACTAAACAGGGCAAGAGGGGGAAATCCTCAGCACCCCGCGCTCCCCCTGGGAGAGATCTCGCCATGACCTTGAGGGGGAAGCGGGGCTGCCAAAAGGAGCCCGATCCCGAAGAGTTCGAGTCAGGCACTGATAAAAGGCCTCAAAGTAGCACCTGTGAATGTTCTTCTCTTCCCTCGCCCTCCTGCTCAGCCCCGGATCTCCCCGGGAGAGGAGCACCCCGGGCATCCCCACAGTTCCCTCATCCCGGCCGACTTTCTCCCTCCCTTTCTCTCCAACTCATTTTTCTTTGCCTCTTTCCTCCTTTCCAAGCCCTCTCGCCTCTTTTCTTCCCCATTTTCCGTTTCTCCCCCCTTCTCTCGCCCCCGGTCCCTTTTCTTCCACTGCCCTAAATAACGCCGAGCGACAGCGCAGCCCGGCCGCTCTGTTTTATTCAGATTATCTTTTGTATTCCCGGCTATCCGTGAATTTTGGAAGAGGGAGACGCTCCCAGGGAGGCGGGGGGATGGCTGTGGGCCCCCAGCACGGGAACCGCATTAAACCGGCTTTGGAGTGGTGTCGTGGACATCCTAAAATCCATTTTTATCAAATCCATTTTTATCTGTGCGGGAAAAGTACAGATGACATCGATAACCCAAAGAGTTACTGAGATTTCTTTCGTTTGTGTCTTCACTAAACATTAAATACCTCAAAATTATCACAGGAGGAATAGAAAAGAAAAGAAAGTGGGAAAAAAGAGTATTTCCCGTGTTGTTCCAGGGCTGGGCGAGGTCCCAGATTGTAACTTCAGGGCCCTGAGCTACCCGAGAGCAGAAGAGAAATCGGTTTTGGAGGGGCAGAGCCCCGCGGGTTATCAGCGATATTTGGGAGCAGTGGGATGCCCTATCCTGCCTCCCGAAGTGTCAGGAAGTTAATTCTGAGGGCAGCAGGTACCTTCCCTGGAGAGTTGTTGCACACAAACAGAGGTGGGAATGGGATCTGAATATTTGGGTGGTGTCAGTACTCGCTGCAGGAAACCCCATTTTTTTATAAGCCCACGTGTGCTTCCATCCATAAATTCCTATAGATTTATACCTGTTCCACGGATATCAACAGCAAAGTTCTTCTCTGTCCTGTGGTTTGGGGCACAAAAAATCCCAGATTCACCCTACGGAGAAAATTCCAGGAGCTCGTTTTGTTCCTGCCTGGGATTTTTGGGGGGCAGCCAGGCGTGTTTACCTGCCCCGTGTGTGTCTGCCAGGCTGCCACCACAGGGGCAGTGGGTTAATGCCTTTGCCAGCTCATTTTGGGTTGAAAATCGTTCATTTCCAACGAAAAATTCTTTTCAGGGGAAAGAAGGGCTCGAATCTCTGCAGGAAAAAGCTCCCCTGGAGCCCGGGTGGGACCTGCGGAGACGAGCCCGGGTCCCCCCGCAGGCTGCGGGCACAGGAGCCACCAACCTCCCCACTGCGGGTGCCCGAGGAACCACTGTTCATGACAATGTCTATTTTCTGTCATTAATAACTCGTTTCTTCCTTAAAAAAAAAAAAAATCTCGTTTGGATCCAAGATTGTTTTTATGATTCAGTCGGACAAGACGGAACACATGTTAGTTTAAGCAGGTTCATGAAATAGCTGTAAATCAAATAAAGTTTACGAGTTTAGCAGGAAATACTGAAAAGATGAGGGGGAGGGAAAAAAAAATCCGCCGAGGCAGAGAGCAGCAGGCTGAAATAGTCGGTGGAGTTTTGTCCTGCTCTGTGTTTCTCTCTGTTCTCTTGTGCATCTTGCCGATTAAAGGCCTCGAGACCCCGTGTTGGCGCCAAGTGGCATGTTATTAATCAGTTATCCCGAGGTTCAGTCCACAGAAGAGAGAAATTTAATCACCAGAAACCAGACCCGACATAAAAGAGAAATCTAAAATCAATTCCCTCCCGTCGTCCCGTCTCCCCCTCCCCTTCCCCACCTCCGAAGCGAGCAGAACGAGCAGGAGCAATCAAGATCGTGCTCCCTCTCCCTCTTAATTGCGGCGGGAGAACCGCAAATTTCTCCTAACATTTTACCGCGAAAAGAATTTTGGGGGGAAAAAAAATTTAAAAAATCTACAGGAAAAAAAGATCCCAAAGACCCGCAACAAGTTTGTCCTTGATCTCGCTATAAAAACGTGCTGGGGGAGAAATATCCCAAGCGGAGCCTTTTGTAATGGAACCGGGGGTGTGGGACGGGGGCTGCGGGTGGAAATCACATCTAGCGCTGGGGAAATGATCTCTGAAGGCTCCCAGGCCTGGCGGGGAGGGGTCCCCTCACCCCAGATGCCCCCCAGCCTCTGCCTCCTTCCCCCAGGTTTCACTCCCGGACAGGAATTCTGAGGGGAATTCTGGGGTGTCTGTCCCCAAAGCTGGGTGTCCCCCCCTCCCCGCGGGAGCTGAGCGCACTTCTGGACACGGCACACCTTCCTGCCAGGGCGTTTTGGGCTGGGAATGGACAGCTTTGGGTTAGGGCAGGAAAAGAAACCCTTGGCCCTCCTTGCTGGCCCGGGACAGCGCAGAGGGGACGGTGCCACCCTCGGGGAACGACCGGAGGTGACAGCAGGACAGAAGGGACCAAAAAAAACCCATTCGCTCCCAAAAAGATAACCCTGCTCGGAGTCCAGGGTAAACGGAGAGCGATGGGGATCGGCCCGGCAGCTTCCACGCGTGTTTCCATGGGAGTCACTCCGTGCCCGTTTCCTCCCCGCTGCCGGGGTCGCGCTTGTCCCCCTGGGCTGCGTGAAGGGCACACGGAGGAGCTGCGAGCCGGGCGGCCGCCCCGGGGCTATATTTGGAAAAGAATTTAGAAGCCCTTCCAGCAAGTCTATGCGAAAGGTACCGGGCCTCTTCCCCGAGCCCCGCAAGGGTCGCCCCACGCCCCGTGGCACCGCTGCTGGCAGCGTCCTGCTCCTCTCCATGCGCGTGTTTATTCCTCGAAAGAGAAACCACTCCGCAAAAACCCCAGCTCGAAGTTTTGCCTGCCCAAGCCCCAAGAGAGGCGACTTCACCCCATGCCAGGCAAAGCTCTCACTTTGTGCCAGCCAGATTTGCTTGTTTTGCCCTTAAAAACAATAAGAGCAGGAGGGAGTCCTGTGGGCCTGGGTCTGGAGGGGATGAAGGACGAGGGGGGAACAGCTGCCTCTCTGCCCTCTTTCCAACCCAGCAAAACTGCTTGGCGGTTTTCTTTTTTTGGTTTTTTTGTTGTTGTTTTTTTTTTTTTTTTTTTTAACGAAAACCATATTTTCCCCACATTTCTCTCTTCCCCAACAGCCTCTCAAAAACCTAGAAAGCAGCGCTGTGAGTTGGGTTGCCTGATGGGTTTCTTTTCCCCCTCCACGCTCTATCTGCTCGTTTTCCTACAGCCCAAACAGCCTGGAAACCACAGAAAAAATAATCAAAGTGCAGCATGTTTTCCCACAGTAGGAATTCATGTTAGCACTCTCTCCACGTCTTGATCCTCTGTTTGCGTGTGGGGATCCGGGCGGAGATGCCTTCAGATGCACAGGCACAGATGCAGGAATAGATTTTGGGGCGTTCAGAAAACACCCAGCCCCACGCACGTGTCCGCCCACGGCCTCGGGGGGAGGATGGATCCCCCTGGATCTGAGTATTTCCATGTAAATTCGGGAATATCGGTGTCCCAAGGGGAGTGGAGCAGTTCCCACCCACCTAGCAGCCCGCGGCACCCTCCGTCCCCGTGGGTGCCCCTTCCCCACTCGATGTCTGCCACCTGGCCGAGCCCCACCCGCGGCATCACACCGGGAAAAAAGGGGTGAAAATGAGAAGAAAAGGGAAGATTTGGATTCCCCACCCAGGCAGACTGCGGCTAGGAGAGCTGGTGGGCTCCGGGGGGAAGAGAGGTGAGGGGAGAGGGCTCGTTCTCCAGCAGAAGAAGGTTTTCCAAGCCCCCCTGGCTGTCAAGCCCATCCGAAACTCCTCCTCTGTCTGCGGAGCGGCTCCGCTTCCCCCTCCCGGCTCCCGCAGCTGGGCGGCGTAGGTAGCTCCAGATAAGTGAAAGTGGTATTTTTATAGGCTGATAAAAGGGACTTATCTCGGCTTTCCCGAATCTGACAAAGATTCCCTAATTGGTCATTTGCCCACAGCAGCCTGCCCCAGCCCAGGGCCCGGCTGACGCTATTTTCAGCCTCCAACGGGGGTGTCGCGCCCCCGGGACCCCCTCGGCTGCTGCTTCCCGGCCCCTTCCCGTCCCAAATCCACGGCGGTAGCTTCTCCTCACTCCCACTCACCCGCACGCGCTGGGGAAGCCGAGGAAATCCCGCATCCCAAAGAAGCGCAGCCTCACACGCAGCATCATTCCCCAGGGATTGCCCGCCGAGGGCGGCTCGTCCCACTGACCACCCTCTGTGTCTTGGCTGAGCACTCCCACAATCTGATTATTCGGCCTTTTAGCGACACCAAATACGTTTTATCAGCTGGGAAAAATAACCCCTATCGCATGCAAAGGCACATTCAAGCAGACAAAAGCTCTGTACAGATAGAAAACGGGTGGTGATGCTCGGTTCTGCACCAAACCTTCCTCTTCCAAACTCCAGCTGCCGAGATTAGATGGAAACGGAATCCCTGGGATTAAATGCAAACGGCAAAGCAGAGAGAGCCCCTTTCTAGCACAGCTCCCCAGGCAGCCCAGGTCCCCAAGAAGCAGGCTGCAACCACCTCACACCAGACTGCTCCACGCATCAGCTGAGGTTTTTTTTCCTTCCAATGCATTTTAGTCACCAGGCTACTGAAAAAAAATAACAAACCAACAAAAAACCCAAATGACAAAATGCCCCAAAAGAAACGAAATGAGGAGGAGGAAATGCGTTTCTGAGCACCCAGAGCTCGCAGCCAGTTGGCACCACCAGCCTCGAAGCGAGCTGGGAAGTTTCTCACTAAACTTATTTCTCATTTTCCTTTTTTTCTTTCCTCTGTGGAAGGGGGAAGGGGCTCTGGGATTAACGGCCCATCTGACCTACCAGTGGTGTCGGGACATGAATCAAACACAATCAAAGGCCCCAGTGTCAGCATTAGCTTGACCCCTACAACTGGCTCAGGCTCGGAGCTCGGCGAGGCCGGTTCTGGCCAGAGCAGCGTGAACCTTGCCCAGGGTTATTGGTGCCTGCCCAGGGCTCTGCCCAGCCCAGTCCCTGGGGCTGGGGTTGGGATGCAGCCACCCCAGCCCAGCAGGGTGCAGGGCCCATGGGGATGGACCCAGCTCTGCCCCACCATGGCAGGATGGCCCCGCTCCTGAGTGAAAACAGATCTCCCCCCTGGAACCAGCCACTCCAAACCATGGAGAAGGGGCAGGGAGCTGTGGACTTAGGGGTTTGTCAGTGATTTTTAGGGGTTTTTTGTTTCTTTTAATTCTCACACACCTTTTTCCATTCCATGACTTTTTGGGTCTGATTTCCCTTGAGCAGGTTCGGAAGGAACAGCTTGGCAAGGCCCAGCCCTATGGGAAAAGGCCAAATCTTGGTCCCACCCTGGGACTTGTCACATCCCAGACAATGTCCCCAGACCCAGCCTTGAGGCTCAGCAGGTGCTGAAAAATGCAGGAACTGAGCTTTATTAAAGTCCAAACGCCTCATGTCACCTTCAGTCACAGGATGGCACCTGAGCACACCCTTGATTACCCTTTTCCCACCACAAAAAGGAGGAAAGAGGAGCACATCAGTTATTCCTAAATGAGATCTCCAGCAGGAGAGTGGTTTGCCTGTAGGAGCTGATTTTGATAGTGGTACTTCAGGAAAAAAAATCTGGTTATTTTTCTTTTCAGTGAACCCACACTCAAAAGAGACAAAAAAATCAGGAAAGGGATCATCGGCAGGGAAAACTGTTCTATCCTGGCTCAGCAGGAGCAGGCTCCAAAGGGGGTGGACGTGGTCCTGTCAAAGTTTCAAGTTCACTTTCCATTTAAATGTCATTTTTAATGGAAATGGTGCAAGCTCCCCTTCTCCCCACCAAACCCATCACTGGCTATTTTTATTTCTTGTATGCACGCTCTAGCTTAACTCTGACTTGTGCTTTTAACCTGCTCTTTCAAATACATAGAAATGAAATCCTCCTATTAAAAAAGAAATGGATGCCAACACTCTCCCCACAACACCCAGCACTCCCTCCACAACACTTGGCTCTCCAGCTTTACCAGGTGAGCTGGCATTAAATCTTTTTTTCTGCAGCTACTGGATGAGAGAGGGATCCTTTGGGAATCCCCAGAGAGAGCTGGCTCTGCTGGATCTGCTGATGTTCCTCCTGGCTCCCTCCAGGCACAAGAAGGGAGCCTGCAGCGAGGTTCCCACCAAAGCCAAGCTGCCTGAGAGCTCAGCATGCTCAGAAATCAGAGAGGGAATTCAGGGTGGGGATGTCCACCCAGATTAATTTGGGGCCAGGCAGGACCGTGAAGCTGCAGCTGCTTGAGCCAGTTGCCCTGCCTTGGATATCACTGCTGGACAGCCAGGGATGCTGGAAACACCGTGCTGGTCACAGCCCTGCCTCTGCCAAAGCTTTCCTGCCCCCAGGTTTCAGTGGAGATTGGATTCCAGAGCGCAGCCACTGCCCCAGCTGCCTGTGAGACACCTCCTGTGGCCAGAGGGGCTCCTCAGCTCAGCCAGAACAGAGCCCAAGGTCGCTGGGATGGAGCAGGAAGGACAGATCTCCCCATGACAAACACCACTGCTGCAGGCCCAACACCTCGCCCTAAGGAAGTCTCCAGCCAGGAACATCCTGCCCCAAACTTTTGTGTGTGCCTTCACCTACAGACCTGAAGATATCGGTTCTCTGTATGTGTCACCTGTGCCATGACACAGTCGTGAGAAAAGATCACAGGGATTTGGTATCCGCTGCAATTTCAGTGGGATGCAAATTCCCACATTTCATCCAGTTTGGGAAGCCCTGGGTGTAAGAGCTGCTGCTCATCCTGGGCAGTAGATTCCCAAGTGGATTGGTGGTGTCTGTGCAGTCCCTAGTGCACGAGTGTCCTTATTCCACATCCCACACTTCCAGAGTTTCCCAAATCTGTATCCAGTCATGTCAGCCCTGATTCCCTTCCTAGGAAAGGCAAAATTTCAGGCTCTCTGACAGAAAATTCCAACACCTCTGTGGGATTTTGATCCCTTTTTTTAACAATTGTGAACCTATCTGTAAAATAACAGAGTAGTTATCACATATCTTTTGTGATGCCATTTGGGTGGAACAAATGCTTTGAGATTTTGAGGTGGGCTCATCCCCTATGAAAGTATGGAATTTCAGCTCTGCAAAAGGAAGAGAAGAAAGCAAAACAACCTCTATTCATTCACTCTCAGCCCCTCTTAATTCTATCCAGAGCACAGAACTGGCTCTTTAGCAAGGCTGGAAGCTCTAATTTGGATAAGTCTTTCTGGCAAATGCTCTAAAATCCATCTGCTTCCGCAGACACGGTGGGACGGCAGCCTGAGAGAGCTCTGACTGCCACTGCTGCCTGAACTGAGAGCAGAGAGTGCAATCAAAGGGAACAGAGATGGAAAAGAGAGAAATGGGGTTGGGACTGCAGGAAACAGAAGCAGATTTGCCTTAAGAACAAGTCCTTCAGTCTCGTTAGTCAGGTTGAAGTGCTTGGGACTTTTACAAGCCCTGTGCATCAGAGAGGATTTCATCAGAGGCACAGAGTGGCTGCTTTGTGCTCAACCAGCCATGGTGGATTCTCCAACCCTGAGCAAGGTTCCTCAGGCCAGGACCTTGAGGAAACCCTTCACAAAGCTTTGTCTCGCTTTCAGGAGGCTGACATTGGTTCTAAGCATCAATCCAATGCACCACGGCTGGCAGGCGACTCCTGCAAGAAAAAAAAAGCAGCTCCAGCGAAGTCAAACCTCATTTCCCAAGAAATCTGAGGTGTTACAGGGGTCCTCCCTCTAGGACCAGCCAGGCTGTGTGGGATGGAGGTCCCTCACTCATCCCAGCATCTCTGCAAAGCTCCACAGCCCTTCCACTTCTCCTTCTACGGAAAGACCTCGGCACACATTTGGCGCAGTTTACAGGATGATGATGACAATGTGTTTCTCCTAAATAAAATCCATTTTTAAAGAGTACATATGCAATTACTTTGGGTTTTGGCCTGTATTCAGGAAAGAATTTCCCCTCGGGTCAGATTTGGCAGGGACTGATGGGGTTTTCTTGCTTTTCCTCTGTAGGGTGGGCCATGGTCCACTTCCTAAGATCGTCTGGACATTTTCACCTCACAATTTCCCTGCTACTGCTGGGACCCAGGACACTGGCAATGCCCTTGATCTCTCCTGCATGTTCAAGGTTTTGCGGCTTTTGGTCTTTTGTACTAAAGGTCTTAAATTTGTTATAGGGTGTTGGGAAGTGTTTTACAGCCTGCAGCATGCGCTGGATGTGCTGGGGACCCCTCTGGATTAAGCAGCTCTTCCATGGTCACCTGTAATTGCCAGAGCCTGGGCTCCATGAGGCAGGTGGTCCCTTCCCAGGCTCTGTCAGCCCTCCCTGATCTTGCAGCAGCAAGGCTCTGGCATCTGACTGCCAGGAATTCCACCCCCAGCAGGGTCAGGTGGGACATCTCCCCTTGCTCTCATTTGAGGTGTGATGCTTATAAACCAAGGTGAGAGGGGGTATTGGTGTCATAAACAAGGTGGAAGTCCTGGGACTGGGAAATTATGGAAGCTGGGCTCTGCTCCTGTCCTTCAGGACACTTCACTCCTCCTCCATCAGACCACACTGGTTACTCCAGGCTCACCTGAAGTCAGAAGAAAGGGGTTTTATCTGCTTTTGAAGCAGAGAATCTTGCATAGCTCGGTCCCAAATTGCCAAATCTCAGCCCAGACAAAGCCAATAGCTGTGGATCAGGAGGACTTTATGGATGATGCACCTTTCTAAAGTTCAAACCTGCCTGATCCGTGTTCTTCTGGTGGTCATGTTTCATTCACTTCTCACCAACCGCAGCAATTTTGTTTAAAGCTCCTTCAGATCCCTACAACCCTCACCTAGGGAAGCCACAGCTCCAAGATCACCTCCAGAAACACAAAATTCCCCATGGATTTTGGACAGGAGTGCTGCTGGGTCTGCTTGGGATCAAAGGCTGCGTGCTGAAGACCTTGGCTGTGTCCTGAGCTCCACTGCTCAAACAGGCTCTGCACAGCCAGGAAATCTGCTCCAAACTGGCACCAGAAACACCCCCCTGCTACCAGATCCAATGTGCAGCACAGATCCATTTCCCCCTAATCCTCCAAAGAGAAAAACAAACAAGCACACAAATGCCAAAACATTAACTAGTCCCCAGATTACTCAGCCTTCTGCTAATTAGTAGAAATTTACAGCAGCTGCACTACTGGAAGTGAGCTCAGCCTTTAGCCCTGGAAATTACTGGGGAGGATAATTTTCTACAGTTTTTCTGGACTTACAGAAATCTAAAGGAATGTTCCAATATACTAACTAACTTCAGCAGCATTTCTAAGCCCTCTTTATTCTGCTCCTGCTGGGGTAACTGTGAAGCTCACAGGCATGAAATCCACAACTGCCTTCCCTCTCAAAGACCCCTGCACAGCAAATCCAGGGATGTGTGTCTGGAGAACCACAGAGGAAGGAGCTCTCTGCCTGCTGTTTCCACCTGGTCCATAGCTCTTCCTCATCAGCACAGATCAACGCTGAGAGCCCGCCAGGGGTTCCTCACACTCGGATTTCGTGTCCCAGTTTCCTGGTGGAATTAGCAAGCAGTGATTTTCTGTGTGCACCCTGAAGGCTGGGTCTCCACAGAACACAGTGCAATGTGGGACTCTTTTGGCAGGGTGAGCTCTAGATCTGTTTGTCACTGCTCTTTGGAAAGCTGGGAAGGTGCTTTGGGTAACAGAAGCCTGGATAATGCAACAATTCACCAGGCTGAGAGTGCAGCACCCATCAGGGTTTGCTATCACCCACCTGCCTGATGGGTCTCAGCAAGACAACAGGGCTTCTGTAAATAAAATATAAATAAAATGTAACCACCCATCTGACATGGCATTGCCCAGCAGATCATTTGGCCACACTGAGACCCCAGCTATTACATTCTAACAGACTTTCCTCCCTGAGTAATCCTCACCCATTTAGACCCCACTTTCTGCTCCAGAATGGGAGACCAGCTCATGAAAAGCTCATTCGTGCTCCAAAACTGGACCCTGCAGGAGCAGCAGGTAGGCAGCCAGGTAGACAGACAGACAGACATGATGATAAGCCATACATCTGGCATGTGAGGATCATGGCAGTGGAATTACCATTCCCCAGCCAAGTTTCACGCTTTGGGGAGTTGTTTTGACATGCTGTCAATGCCGCACCAGAATAACCTGATTTATTTCTCTCGTTCTCTTTGAAAAGGTCTATTTGGTGCCATTTATTTTGCACTCACTTACTCGCCATCCTATCAGGAGGTGGAGGGTCAGGAGGGTCACTCCTGAGAGAGTATCACGTTCTGTACAGAATAGAGAAAATGCTCCAACTTAGTGGGAAGGGAAGAATTCGTGCTGGGGCCTCCTTTCAGCCTCTGCTCTCCCACAGTGGACTCAGAGACCTCTTCCCTTCCCACATCCTTGCTCTTCCTTTCAGATGGAAAAGCCAGTTCCACTGTCACTGATATCCCACCACTATCAATCCCTCCTCTGCTTCGGTTTTGCTTCATTTTCACCTCTGCCAGTCCTTGGCTGGGAATTCTCAATCCGTCCTTCATGTATCACACCATAAAACCCTTCAGTCTTTTCTGTCTTTGGGTCTGGAATGGACGTCGGGTCCCAAGTGGCTGCGAGAGGAACTGGAGGCACAGCAGCAGACAGGAATGAGATGCATTGCTCATTTCCACAGAGATCAGGATCATTACAACAGGCTGAGGCATTTTTAGGTATGAAATATGTGGTGAGTACCCATACTGGTGTACACACACTTGTATTTGCAGCCCTCGGCTTGTGTCAGTGGGCACACTGGTTTTGCTCTGGGATGGCAAATCTCACATTCCTCCAGGCCCACCTCGACTAGGCAGGAACCATGGAAGCAAAAAACTGTTGTGACAACAGATCTGGGGCTGAGACCCCCTGAGCCTGCCAAGCATCGCAGCAAAAGTGAGCTCTGTGATCGCGATGCAGCGGCTTCAAGGGCAGATGACAGAAGAGAGAAACCATCCCTGAGTTATGGGATCTTTTTCTTCTTCTGCACCGTGATGTGGATGGGCCAGGAGTGGCAATAGTCAGAGCCTGATGGGTCCATCTGCAGCAGAAGGAGAAGTCCAGGGAAGCAGAGAGCACAGGCAACAGTCCAAGGCACTCGAGTTCAGCAGCAGAAGCTCAGAGCTGCTCGGTAGCAAGGCAGGACCTCTCTCCCTCTGGATAAATCCTGTTTTATCGCTGCCTCCCGCACACAACCCGCCTTTTGCACTCTTCCCATCAGTCAGAAAGGTTCCCCACACGAGTCCAGCTGAGGCTCTAGCAGGACAATTTTAACTGGAGGCTTCAGCTGGCACCTTGGCTTTGTTTAGTTCCTTAGCTGGGGCACATCTAAGCCGAGCACGAGGGGGTGAGCGGGCATTAGATCATGGAATAACACGAGCTCCGTGCACAGCTGAGAGCCAGCACTTGACACTTGTCTTCTTCCATCCTCACAGCCCTGTACTCGTGCTGCTCCAGCCTGGAGGCCTCCATCCAGTTAATCACCCTCACACTTGATAGCTCCTGCCTGCCCGGCTGTCCTGGTGTTTCCAAACACGTGGACCTGGTCCTCCCCGCCCAGGAATGAGCGGCTCACAGATCATGGAGCACTGGGAGAGCTATGTATGGTTGAGATAAGCATGGAGGCAAAGTATAGGCATTTATGCAAAGGTCTCCTTCCCCCCAGCAAAGGAGAAAAGGTGACCTCATTGGCTCAAAAAAAAAAAAAAACCTAAAAAAACTTCATTAAAAATAAGAAGCCAGCAGTCAAAAATAGAAAGAAAATACTACTAGGAATAGAATTTCCTTTCTATTTTTAGAAAGACTAGCACCCCAGAAGAAGCAGTCCAAGAACCCAAGATCATGATCTAAAGTAACGTAAAAATAGCCACAGAGTCCAAGGGAAAAGAGGGAGATATTTCCAGCCTGCACACTGCGGAATTCCCTCTGGAAATGCAGACGGGTTTGCTTCATTTCCTCTTCAGCTTTTGCTGAAACATCAAGCAAAGCCCCCTCTTTGCACTGGAATACAACTGTTGAGTGCATAAGCTCTCCCCACATCACATCAGGCACTTTTCCATTCAGCAACCAGCCTCCTTCGGCTCCCATCCCTGTGTCAAGAGGATGGAATGCTGAAGAGCTGATTTTTGACAGTCCTTTTTTTGCAAACCTGTTTGTTTTTCAAAGGCATTTCGGCTACAAAACTTCTCTGAATGAGAGAAGAAACCCCTCAGCAATTGGTGCATCTGTCCAGAGCAAGGACTTCCCTAGAGGAGGAATGGAGCTCACTGAGGAGGTTTCTCCTCCTGTTCCCTGCTGACATCGCCTCTTTCCCCGTTCCCACTATTCAGTCTGAGCTCTCCCACATCCTTATGTAAAATCCAGCTGCTCTTCCAGTCTCTCCTACCCAGACCTGTCTCAGCTTCCCCTCACAGTGCTGCTTCCAAAGCTGCCTAAGGACCATTTCCTACGCCATGTGTTCCTTTTAAATTAATGCAGTGGCTAGAAAAAAACAAAAAAATAAAAAAAAAGGGAAGGGAGGAAAAATGACAGCTGAGCTTACAGATGAGTTTGCAGGATATAAATCGAGAGGCAGGACTGATAACCAGCACTGTAAAATCTGGTTTTACAGGGGGGGAGGTGTGGGGAGCCTTCCTCCCCATTTCACAGCTCCAGGAGCAGGAGGGGACATGGGGCCACTTCGCTGTAAAACAGCCGGGCTGGTTGAGATCCCCAAACCAATCTCTTGAAGACAAGAGTTGAATGAATCCTTCAGTACCCTCCTAATTACTCCTTTTATGGTGGTGTTTTGGTTAGCTGGAACGGAGGCTGCGAGAGGATTAGTAAATAACGCTTTCCTTTGTTAACCTCTCTGTCTACTTTTCGCTGCTCCGACACCCTCCAAAACAAACAGAAACCACACGAATAAATAAAGGCTTCATTAGCTCCACGAGGTGTCGAAACAAGAGCGGTGAGAGAACACCCTCAGGATTCCCTTTACGGGATCTCTTCCCAGCAGGTCCCACAGTGACAGCAGAAGGGACCGCTGGATATTTGTCCTTCCTCTGGTGCCAACAGCTCCTGAGAGATGCAGGATGTATCTCTGCCCTGCCCGGGAGAACACGGCCATCCTCCAGCTGAGCTCAGGGAAAGCTGGACAGGCTCCTGCCAGCAGCCCTCACCCTCCTGGTGTGATCTCAGCCTGCTTTATGCACCTCCATCTCCCGGGATGAGCCCTGCTGCTGGCTGTGGGCCGGGGCAGCACCAAGCCCACCTCATCCCGGGCTTTTTTCTTCACTCCCCACTCTGCATCGACATCCCAGCCCCGTTTCTTGCCAGTTTGCTCTTCCCTGTAGTGAGGGAAAGGGGAAAGGGAGTTTCAGTGCCCAAACCTCAAGGTCCTTCTGAGAACTCTCTCCTGCCGCAGAAAGTCCCTTCATCATCCCTGAGATTCACATAAAAGCAGTTGAGGTTAATATTGGAGAAGCCAAACTATAAACTGAGAATTACGCTTTAGCCTAAATAAATCATCGCCTCCGAGGCCGGTCTGTGGCTGGGTGGGGAGAGAAAGGGGGGAAACCCCTCGGACTTCCCGGGACTGGGAGAGAAGGAGTTCGGCATTTTGAACACTCAGAGGCTTCCTCCACTTTACTGGGATCAACCTCCTCGCTGTTCCCCGGGGGAATCTGTGCTGGTTTTCGGGGGCTCATGGAGGGAGGGAGAGCCTCCCCCGGCACCCCGGGGCCGTTTCCTCTCTCCCTGCGGGAAATGTCCCTCTAATGATTCCCCTGCCCCGCTGCTCTGCAGTTTGTCAGGCTGCCTGACTTCAAGCCATCCTGCATCTGTTTCGCCTAGAGAGCCACGCTCGCCTACATTTTAATAAACCCTATAATTTACACATTTCCCTCGTACCCTGTAATTTCACCACCCCGAGACGCAGCGAAGGGAGAAAGCGCAGAGCTGGGAGCAGCTTGCAGAGAGCGCTGCCAGAGAATCAAGAAATAAGTAGAAGGGCTTAAATCTGCAGCAGTAAAATAATCCAGGGGAGGGAGCCAACAATGACTGAAAAATAAACATCTCCCCCTGCGAACGCCCGCAGCCAGCCCCGCTCCTCGCAGCCTGGCGCTGCCAAGAGATCGGCTGCGCTGGGAAACGCGCCTGAGGACTCCAGGAAAAAAATGGATGTGGGTTATATGGACCCCTTTTATAAGGCAACGGTTAGCGGTAACTAAGTTTAAATTTATATGTTCAATAAAGTCCCCTTTCCCCCCCCTCCACCCCTTTCCAAGTGCCAGAACCACTCAAGGAAGCCGACACACGCTTCCCATTTGAAAATGTGTTATTTGAGCATTTTTATTCTCCGCTTTTGTTCTCGGGGCTGTAGCCCCTGCGAAGGCGAGGGGGGGCATTTCTGCGCCGAGATCAAAGCGGCTCCGTGTATACACACACTCGTGCAAATTATGTATTTGTGATCAAGTAACGCAGCATCAGGAAAAGCCAGGCGGGCATGTGGGAGAGTGAGATATTTACACAGGCCTGGCCAGAGGCAGAGGCATTATTTTAAGTGTTTTTCGCCGGTGCCAAGTCATCTGTTCACATATCCGTGTGTGCGTGTAAAAATGATGGAGAGAACAGCTCGCCAGAGCCAGGAAATTCAGCATTAACCCCCCCAGTTCCCAAGTGTATCTTTTCGGGATTCCTGACACCCTCCAGATCTGGGTGTCCCGGTTCAGAGTCCCCGTCCCAGCAGGACCCAGGACTGCAGCAGGTCACTCTCCCTTCCCCAGTGCAGCTTTATAGCCCACATAAATGGATATATATATTTCCCCTATAAAGACACGACTTAACCAAAGGATCTCGGGTTCGTCAGCATCAAGGAGAAAAAAAAAATAAAAGAAAAAGGAAAGAAGGAAAAAGGTAAAAATAAAAGGAATCTTCGCTGTGCCGCGCTCCCCAAACGGGAAATGAAACTCTGTCACTCGAGTCTTGGGGCTGGAAGGGTAAAAAGCAGAGGGTGAGGAGAGAGAGAGCACGGCGGGATCTCACGGGCCCGGCTCTCCCTGCCTGTGAGGGATGGTTCCTTCCTGTCGGGATTGTTCCCTCCTGTCTTTGCCAGCTGGACGAGGAGAAAAGCTCCCCCCAGCCCACCGCGGGGGCCGGCAGCGCCCGGGCAGGAGCGAAGCCCATCCCGGGGCGGCCCAGGAAAACCGGCATCGGAAAGAGGAGCCAGATCTGGCAGCGTGTTTACGATGTAAAATTCCGATAAAACTCGCAGTGAAATGATTTCGAGCTCGGGTCCGGGCGGGAGGGGCTCGAATCGATTGGAAATGTCCTTTCCAGATGGGTGGCTGCCGGAGGAGCCGGCGGGAGGCTGGGTGGGGAAAGCTCCCCCGGGGATTGTGAAGCAGAAATCTCCGCTCTGAGCCAGCGCGAAGCCTGGGAGGCGCAAACACAGCGGAGCAGCTCCAAAATGAGGAGCAAAAGCGTGGAGAAACGGGGAGTAGCTCTGCGGGGGGAAGGGGAAAGGAGACGCCGGGGATAGGGACACGCAGCCCCGCGGAGCATCCCCGGGCCGGCTTCTACCCCCGCTTCCCCTTTCTCCTTCCACTCAATCCACATTATTATTAGCAGTATTTTATCCTAGGAAAAACAAACGTCTCCCTCCCTTCCCACCACACACCGAGGGAGGGGGTGAAGGGGTGGCAGGCCCAGATAACAAAGCAGCTGGTGTGGAACGAAGTTGTAAGGAAATAATTGATATGTAATAAGGCTGAGTGAATCTATCCCAAAGAAAATATTGCGTAAGCGGTTATGATTAAACATGCCCGGGCGAAAGGCGCTCTCATAAAGGAGTAATGGAGCTAAGGAAACAAATGATCATTGGGAATGTTAAACACAGAGGGGCATTTCATCACACAAACATAAATTCAGCTTGAAAGAGACTTAACGGGGAAAAAAAAAAAAAAGAAGAAGAAGAAAGCCCCCTCCCCCCGCCCCGTTACCCTCAGGTTTTGCGACGGACGCTGTTTGAAGATGCTGGAAGTGCGGGAGGGGGAGAGAGGGAGCTTGGAGATCCCGCTGGAGGAGAAGGACCCGATCCTGCCTCATGGGTTTAGACCCGGAGCAGACCCGAGTCTTCATCCACGCAGCCCCTCCGTTCCCCAGCCCTTCCTTTGGGTCACCCCCCACCCCCGCAGCTGCCCCGGATCGGGGCCGGATCCTTCCTCCATCCCCCAACTACCCCATTTTCCCCTCCTCACCACGGGATACCCCTGAGCAGGCAGCGTATTTCCTACCGAATTCTGGGACTTTCCCCATATTTATTAAAAAGCCAGAAAGAAAAAAAAAAAAATAAAACAATGTTACCCCAGAGAAACGAGAAACAAACAAACAAACAAACAAACAAACAAAAAAAATTAAAAAGAAAGAAAATAAGAAAAAAACCCAAATTGCCAGAGCCTCGCTTCCTTTTCACAGCGCTCTCCCGTCCGGATCCATCCCGTTTGCAAAGCCAAGGAGCGCGGCCGCACGGTGGGAAAGTGGCTCAGTTTATTCAGTTTATTCCAGGGCCAAACCTCCGCCCTTGGAGCTGGCGGCTTTACAGGCGGCAGCGTGCGCTTGGCTGGGCTGCAGGCACAGCCAGCCGGGCTCGCAAATTCGTCAGCACAGAAATAATTCCCTGACCCGACTGCTTTTGGGGGAATTTTGGCTCAGGGGAAAGCAAGCGTAGCTCAGGTCCCACCTGGCTGCTACACCAGGCGCTGTGCCGGCTTGTTACGAAGCGTTTTAACCTATTTAAATGATTGTTGTCGATTTTTTCCCCTCTTTCAAGCCCAGCCGAGGTGGGTGTTCGCACCCACGCGGGGCTGCAGGACCGGCCCTGCCCTTGCCCCACGTCCGAGATTGTTTTGGGGCTGCAGGAATTTGTTTTCGTTCGAATTAAATCCGGAGAAGGAGCGGGGTGGGGGAAAGGAGAGAGGCGGGAGATATTTGTATAACAACTTGAAATAATTTACCCGAAAAAAAGGAAATCTGGGCAAGAGTTTATCAGGCAGTTCCCTTTGCCAGCATGTTTAAAATGTATAAGTAATTTTAAAGTGTGTCTTCACTTAATATATTTTCCCCTTTCTCCTTCAGATGACAAGGAAGACCAGTGATTGCAAGATGTCTACAGATAGCGCCCTTTAAGAGTTTCCACATTGTATGGTTGGGGGGAAAAAATGTGTTTGCGGTTCCTCCGTCCCTGCCGACAACTTTCTTAGAGTCTGGGTTTACGGCCCCTATTGTTCGGGCTGAAGGGCGGATTTAAATTACACCGCTCCCCCCAGCCAAAAGCGGGAGGAGAGAGAAATTCGGGAGTGTTTTAACGGGACAGAAAAAGATTTACTCTGAAAAGATGGGGTAAAAAAAAAAAAAATTCTCCCAAACTGCGTCCGAAGTGACTCCCCGTAAATCCGGGTTTAGTGGTGGGGCTGGGTTGGTTTTAATGAGATATTTTGGGGATATTAGAGCGATTCGTTGAAAGTTTCAGGGTTTTTTGAGGGGGAATAAAGCGATTTGTAGGGAATATGAGCAAGGTATCCCTGATCTTGGAAGACGAGTGTTGCGAGAGGAAGGAGCTGCCTGGCCTCGGGCAAAACCCGGCTCCTGTTAGGCTCGGGATTAAAAACCAGCGATCGCTCGTGAGAGAAATTACAAGAGTACAAAACCCAAAGCCACAACTTTTTCTTTTTACCTCCCCTTTGGAAAAGGAGGCGAATTGCCTGTTTTCCACACAGACAACATTTCTCTTTTCCTCTCTACCTAATTTAAGTCACGAATTTCTCTCTCCATGCACTTGCTGGGACAAACCCAGCGGTGCTTTCAGCCAGGAAAAGCTCTGGGATTGAGATTCTGGAGAGTTTCCACACGATTTTCTCCATCCCGGAGATGTTTCATTTCTGATTTTCCCCTTGGCTTTTCAAAAGGGGGTGCGGGCAGCACCCTCCAACCGCCCTGAGCTCAAATCAAAGCTTTGAAGCAACCTGTAAAGCCAAAGGAGGAACGGGCCAGCTCATCCCTCCGGCTTCGTGGTGAATATTAACTGGGGAAATTAGCTGGGGCTGCTGCAGGACGGAGCAGCCTCACAAAGACAAGGATGGAGAAAATTGCCCTGGGCTGCAGGAAAATCTGTTTTATCGGGGCAGGCAGCAGCGGCAGGCAGGAATTTGCTTGGGCACAAGCACCTACAGCGGGATCGTGCAGGAGAAATCGAATTTCCAAGACATGCATTTACCCGTGGCTTTCCCACAGCAGTAGCCCAAGCTCTGAAATCGAGAGCAAAACGGGGCTCTTGAACTGCCAAATATTTGGTTAATTTGGTTGAGTTTAGGCGCAAATACCATTCAGGATCCTAAATTCATTTTATCCTCACACTGGTGAATATAAGCCAGAAGTTACTCACGTTTTAGGTTTATTTAAAACCCCGTCCTAAAACCAGTCCCCCCTCAAAACGGCGTGGCACTTGTTAACCTCGCTTTACAAACTCGATGTTGATTCTCCAGTCCCCGTCCTGCTCCAAATCACACCAGTGCAAACATTCTTTTTTTTCCCGGTGTAACGATTTACCTCTTTCCTACCACTGCTTTTCATTTTGTGAACCCCGGGAGATGAGCTGGAAGGAACCTTGAAGCTCTCGGGCAACGGGAAAATCATCAAAATACTTTTTTTTTTTTTTTTTTATGATGGACGATATTTAACAAATTAGGAAAAAAAAAAAATAAGAAAAGAAAACAACTGCTCAAACCAACCCAAATATTTCGTTAATCCCCGTGTCCCCAAATCGTTTCTGGGGGTTGGGGATGAATGGACCCCTGCCCCTGGCACATTCACAAGATTTTGTGTCACCCAATGGACACACGGAGCCCCCGGGTGTGGTTCTGTGGTTTATGCAGGGGCTAGGAGAGAAGCAGAAATAGCTAA